>NW_019154101.1:31790202-32358624 GCF_002288905.1 Enhydra lutris kenyoni | reverse complement strand
GGCATGGGTGGTAGAAGAAGGGACTTGTGATTATCAGCTTTGACCTCAAGACTCGTATAGAGGTGGGTACATAACTTCTGCTAATTGATTTTTTTCTTGTATTCTCCCACTTTCCTGCTACCCTATATGAAGTTCTGAAGTCAGTTATTATTACAACTTAGGTCCTTCTCAGAATATAATTGAATTGCGCGCCTGGTAGGCTCAGTCGGTTAAGCATCGGCCTTTGGTTTAGGTCGGCATGGGTGGTAGAAGAAGGGACTTGTGATTATCAGCTTTGACCTCAAGACTCGTATAGAGGTGGGTACATAACTTCTGCTAATTGATTTTTTTCTTGTATTCTCCCACTTTCCTGCTACCCTATATGAAGTTCTGAAGTCAGTTATTATTACAACTTAGGTCCTTCTCAGAATATAATTGAATTGCGCGCCTGGTAGGCTCAGTCGGTTAAGCATCGGCCTTTGGTTTAGGTCATGATCCCTGGGTCCTGGGTTCCAGCTCTGCCTTGGGCTCCCTGCTCCCTTCTCCCTCTGCCTCTGCTGTTCCCCCTCCTTGTGCACTCATGCACACTCTCTCTGTCAAAAAATAAATAAATAAAATCTTAAAAAAAAAAGATTATAACTGAATTGACATTACCCAGTGACTGACAGTAGCTCAAGGTGTTTCTCACAGTGCTTCTCTTACTCTGGGGATCAGAGTATTTCCATCTGAGGGAAGAGCAAAACGGATGCTAAGAGGCAAAACTTGTGGGCTCTTCTGGTCAACCTCCATTTGTGCCCGATTGTCTTTCCCCACATCTATTCTCTCTCTGTCCTACCCCAGGACTCTGATCCCTGTGGATTACACCACCCAGGGGCTTCCAGCAGTGTGAAGTACAGGCAAGAGATACAAAAGCAGGAAGGGAGAGGTTGGGATGTTTCTCCACCACTCCTTCTCTGCTTCAGTGCTATAGACTTTTGGCAGTAAATACACTTCGTTTTTTATAGGTGGTCTTCTTCTCCAACACTTTCTTTCTTTCTTTCTTTCTTTCTTTCTTTCTTTCTTTCTTTCTTTCTTTTTAAAGATTTTATTTATTTATTTGACAGACAGAGATCACAAGTAGGCAGAGCAGCAGGCAGAGAGAGAGGAAGGGAAGCAGGCTCCCTGCTGAGCAGAGAGCCCGATGCGGGGCTCGATCCCGATGTGGGGCTCGATCCGAAAACCCTGGGATCATGACCTGAGCTGAAGTTAGAGGCTTTACCCACTGAGCCACCCAGGCGCCCCTCCAACACTTTCTTCCTCTTGACCCTTTTTCTAGATCAGGTTCTATGGGAAATAGACTGATACTCTGCCTATAGGAGGTTTCCTGGGGAGTGCTCTTGGGGTTACTACTTGGGGTGGGAAAAAGAAGGACACAGGATTGGGCAGAGAGAGTTGGGATGGCCCCGCGGTTAGTTGTCTTGACTTGGAGCAAATGGGCTAGACCTTTATATCTCTGTGTAGATTAGTCTTTGATGCAGTTGCTGGGGGAGAACATGTCTTCAGTGAGGAGGCTCCTTTTAGTGGGGGACAAGTTCCCAAGAGGGATTTGGCTAATGCCTATTGGCCACTTGCTTTCCCAACTGCTGGTGGATGAGTTCAGTCCTGGAGGGGGATTGAGGTGGTGTTCCCCTTACTCCCTTCAGACTGAAGGGTCTTAATGGCTTCTCACTATTGCTGGTCTCTGGGTGTCCCAGCATCTATTGTTGGCACTCTTAATTTACTCACACCCTGTGCATTGTCTCTTTGTTAAATTTTCTTAATTGAATGATCTGAGTTGATTTGTTTCCTTTCCAGACTCTAATATAGATAGTAATTTAGAAACCACATAGATACATAAATACAAATTCTCATATGTTCAAGAAGAAATAAAGTATCCTATAATAGGGAGACCTGATCTGGCTGGGGAGGCAAGGACAGGTTTTGTCAAGGAAGTGACATTTGAATCTAAATCTGAAGGCACATGATGTGATGAGCACTGGGTGTTACATGCAACTGATGAATTATTGAACACTCCTTCTGAAACTAATGATGTCCTATGTATTGGCTAATTGAATTTCAGTTAAAAAAATGAGAAAAAATATCTGAAGGGGGAGCCAAATTAACTATGAAGAAGAACATGTGAGCGGGGGGAGGGGGAGAGGAGGAGAGAGAGGGTGGAGTGAAAGAGAGAGAGAGACAGAGACAGAGACAGAGAATGTTCTAACTAAAGAAAAGAGTCTGTCGGGCAGGAAATAAGGCTGGAGAAAGATAAGAAAAGTGCGCTTTGGGCTTTATGGCCCTTATTAAGGATAATCCTAAAGATAATGAAAAAGCTTTGAAGGTTGTTGAGCTGAGGAGGGACACAATCAGATTTGCATTTGAAGATCTCTCTGGCTAATCCAAGACCAGTGTAATTTTTAATTTGGGGAAAATTACCACTTACCTGCCTGTGTCTGTTAAAAGCAGAAAAACCTTTTTGGTTTCTAGAAGTCTCTAGACGAGCTAGACAGAAGTTGCTATCACTTGGCAAATCCTACATATAAATTAGAGTAATTTATGGACAGAATGCTACATGCTTGGGTGCCTGGTATATCTTTTCAACACCTTGATGATTTGTTGCTCCCCCCCACCCCCCACCTGCTGGGTAAGATAATAGTGACAATATATCAGCCAATAGACTTTTAATACAACAACAATTTCTACCACATATCAAAGAGTTAGGGGGGTGCACCTGGCGGGCTCAGTCCATGGAGCCTGTTTGCAAAGCTTGATCTTGGGGTTGTGAATTCGAGCCCCACGTGCGGTGTAGAGATTACTTTAAAAAATAAAATCTTGGGGCGCCTGGGTGGCTCAGTGGGTTAAAGCCTTTGCCTTCGGCTCAGGTCATGGTCTCAGGGTCCTGGGATCGAGCCGCGCATCGGGCTTTCTGCTTGGCAGGGAGCCTGCTTCCTCCCCCTCTCTCTGCCTGCCTCTCTGCCTACTTGTGATCTCTGTCTGTCAAATAAATAAATGAAATCTTAAAAATAAATAAATAAATAAAATCTTTAAAAAAAAAGTTGGAAAATACTGTATACTCTATCAGAACTTCTTATGTTACTTTCCACTCGTTTTTGGAGTCCTTACAAAATACACAAACTTCTACAACTTTGGTCTTAGAATTGATTTAATAAGATTTCTTTTTATTCTCTCTTCGGGTCTGTTAATGAGAAAACATAACTGGGGATTGCTAGTCATGATTCCACATTCAGATGTGGCCTAGGACCTCAGGGCTCCTTTCTTGGTTTCTCATTTCTTGATGACTAGTGAGACTAACAGAGGCCCCCAGCAGAGCCCAATCCCTTCCTGAATGTTCAGAGTGAGGAAGAGGTGACAGCCACATAGGAATGTTGTGACACTAGCATTGCACAGTGTTTCTATCCCATTATCCTTCCTTGGCACCCACTTGCCTTACTTCCCCGGAGAGGTCCAGAACCAGGACCTGGGAGTAATGTGCCATTGTTTTTTGTTTTTGTTTTTGTTTTTCCTTTAATAATTTGGACATGAAGATTCTCTTCATCTAAATAATTAACCTTAAAGTCTGTTTCTGTCATCTCACTGGGTTGGTGTTATTGACTGAATTTTGTCTCTTTAAAACATATGTTGAAGTCTTAACTCCCAGTACCTCAGAATGTGCCCTTATTTGGAAGAATGATATTGGCAGATGTGTTAAATTAAGATGGAGTTTGGGGCGCCTAGGTGGCTCAGTCAGTCGAGTGTCTGTCTTTGGTTCAGTTCATGATCCCAGGACCCTTGAATCGAGCCCCGCATTGGGCTCCCTGCTCAGTAGAGAGCCTGCTTCTCCCTCTTCCTCTGTCCTCCACCTACACTTGTGCTTCCTCTTGCTTTGCTCTTTAATAAAAAAAATCTTAAAAAAAAAAAAAGATGGAATTTTACTGGAGTAGGGTGGGCCCTTAATCCGTTAAGACTGGCATCCTTATAAGAGGAGAGATACTGAACAGAGACAGATGGGAAGAATGTGGCCATGTGAAATTGGAGGCAGAGATCAGAACGAAACATCTGCCTATAAGCCAAGGAACACTGAAGCTTGTTGGCAAATACCAGAAACCAGAGGAGGCAAGGAAGGATTCTCTTTGACAGTTTTCAGAGGGAACAGGGCTCTGCTGACATCTTCATTTCCAGCTCCTAGAACAGTGTGACAGTAAATTTCTGTTGTTGTAAGCCACCTGGTTTGTGGTAGTATGTTACAGTAGCCTGAAGAAACTTATATAGTTGGCTTCAGTTTTTTTTTCTAAGCCCCTGAGGTGAAGCCCTACACCTATTATCATTTAAAGTTTGAGTCATATTAGGTAAAATTTACTGAATACTATATGAAAAAATTTATTGAGCACTACAGAAAATATTTTGTTTTAGGGTGCCTAGGTGGCTCAGTTGGTTAAGTTTCTGACTCTTGATTTCAGCTCAGGTCATGATCTCCGGGTCATGGGACTGTGCCCCACATGGAGCTCTGTGCTGGACATGAAGCCTGCTTAAGATTGTCCTTCTCCCTCCCCCTTTGCCCCTCCCCTCCCTCACACTCTCTCCCTCAAAAAAAAAAAAAAAAAAAAAAGAAAGAAAAAGAAAAAGAAAATACTGTTTCAAATGGAATGAGGACTTTATTTCTATTAAAGGTAGACTTTAATTTTTACCTTTTGGACAATTATCAAGAATCCATCAACTTGGGGCACCTGGGTGGCTCAGTCAGTTGAGCATCTGCCTTTGGCTCAGGTCCTGATCTCCTGGTCCTGGGATCAAGCTCCCTGTCCAGCTCCCTGCTCAGTAGGGCATCTGTTTTTCTCTCTCTCTCTCCCTCCCTCTGTTCTCCCCACTGCTCATTCTCTCTGTCAGATAAATAAATAATTAAAAAAAAAAAAAAGAATCCATCAACAATGCAGTTCGCTTTTTTCTCATTAAGAACATTTTTTATTTTTAAATTTAATTTATTAATAAACTAATTAATTATTAATTTCAGAGGTAGGAACATTTCTTTTTTAAATTCAGTCATAAGTCATTAATCGATCTCTGAAATTTTAAATTTGGTGCCCCCTTTCTAGTCACCACACTCTTGCCTATTTTTCCCTCAACTCCTTTGCAGACACTGAACATTCTCTTGGACCTTCCCTGTATTGTTTATGTGAAACTCTCTTGTTGTATTTAGGCAATTTACTTACTTTTGTCTACCACATGCTTTACCACACACTCTGTAGTCAGCCTTTTAATGATGACCTTCACCATTACCTGGACCCCCACCCCGTCCAGCTGATATTCACACTGGGTTGTTCTGCAGCGGGCGGATATCTCTGTTCTGGGGTTCTAGAGTGCAGAGGGTAGGTCTGTGTACGTGGGGCTCACTCCTTACCTAAGCTGTCCAACTTCACTGAACCTTCATTCAGTAGTTCCTTTATTCACCACTTGTTGAGTTGCTAAGAAACTCCTCACCACTGCCTATTTCTTAGATCCACTCCAACATGATTTTTTCTCTCCTTACTGAGACCTAGGCCATGTGGCAACTTCACTTGTATTCTCATCCTTCCATATTCATCTCATTCTCTCCAGAATCTTCAATCCTTGGATCACTTATTACTTCCTCACCTCATAAATTCCTATGTATTCAACTGTAACAGAAAAACCCAACCAATAGGAGTTTAAGCTAGTGCTTCTTAAACTGTAAAATACATCTGAATCACCTAGGGAGCTTGTTAAAATACAGATTTTCATTTAGTTGGTTTGGAGTGGGCCCTGAGAGTCTGTATTTCTTACAAACTCCTGGGTGACGGTAATGCCCATGATTCCCAGACCATAGGGATTTACACCTTGTGTGCATATGGAGTCATCCTTATGGGGTAAGCTCAGTATTTGCAAGATGCCTTTGATTCCCCTGGTCTGCCCCTCATGGTGTCAAGATCCTGCTGTAGCTCCCATCCTCACTTGAGTTCATCCAAAGGCAACAGGTGCGGGTCTGACTGGAGATGAGAATGAGAGAGCCTTTCTCCTCCCCTCCTCCTCTTCTCAGGGACATAAATATTTGTTGAAGTCTCTCAATTCACTTTACAATTCATTGGCTTGGAACTGGGTCACACCTGACCGACCACTGTCAAAACAGAATGGGATAGATGAATTATGATTTATGTCAAGAGGCTGGACATACTGGTAAACAAGTTAAGTCCTATCAGGAGAAAGAGGGAGGATGGCCCAATAGGGCAGGCATTTTTAGCAATATCTGGTTTTCAAGTATCTTCTTGAAGTGAAAAATACTTTTTTTATAATATGGCTTCGTCTAGCCAGTTTTTGAACTTCTTTTTAGGCAGTTTTCTCTGTGACTGTTCTAGTTCTATCATATGTATATCCTCTCTATCCATATGCCTGAAATTTGGCTTTTGTCCCCACTGTCATAAAGCACTTGCTCTTGGGGAGGTTGCCAGAAACCCCTTCCTTGCTCAACTCCATCAGCCACTGGTGGCCACCTTTCCACTCTTAAGCCCCTCTGCTCTTGGAATTGGTGAGACACCACTCAGATTTCCTCCTTACTCCACATCTCCTCTTTCCTTCAATGTTCCCTTCTCCTCTTCCTGCCCCCTGGCTGGGGACTTGTCCTCACTTGGACCTTAGCTCTCTGCCCATCATTCCTTATATTCATCTGTTAGCTCTTGGGACACTGATTCTCATGGCTGTGTCACCTCTCTGGCGCCCAATTCCCAGGTGAATTCCACCCTCAGATCTTTCCCTGCCCAGCACGTACTTCTAACTGCATGTCACACCAAACATCTTCTCTCCCAGACTGCTTTCTATTCCCATGTCCCTTTAGTAGGTGGCATTAAATTCCTCTCCAGGTAAATTAGCATAATGTTTTGTTCCGTTCTGTTATTTCATGGAATGTTCAACGGTTGTGACTGATGCACCAGGAAATGACATACTGGATACCAAAATCAGTTGTGATTCAGACTAAAATGTGGAGATTTCAAAGTAACTGGTAGAGGGATGGTCAGATTCTCATTCATGCAGAGGGTGCAAGAGTGAGGTGACTGAAGAATGGTAGGGGGAGGGGCTTGAGATTTTATTTGCATAGAGTTGCACTGGGAATCCTACCTTCATGCTCCGCCTCTCACCCCACCCCCGACGGTGGGCAAGAGCACTGGCATCTCATATGAAGCCCAGTGAGGAGGGCTTCCCCCTGGACCTCTTGGAACTTGGCACAGACAGTGGGTAGTTGCTAGACTCCCACCTGAGGAAGGCATCCTATGACAGCAGAGTAGAGGGCTATGCCTGGGATGGGGGTGATTATTCTACCTTTTAACCATGAGCTTTCTAAAGGTGTGTGGACTTCAGAGACCACATGTAGAGTCCACAGTAGGGAGTCATTTTAAAAGAGATTCTGCCTGAAAGGTCTCACTGGAGGGTTGATAGAACCCCAAGAGTAAGATCTGTGTGGAGTGGACTGAAGGAAAACACAGGCTGAGGTAGAATAAGTAGTTCGAGAGAATTCATTGCCTATATCTCAGAATTATGGTCAGACATTCCCAGTGTGGGACCACAAAAGTGTTCATGGAAACTTCAGCTTCAAATATCTGGCAGTCCCAGAGGGTGTGATGCCCTTTTGTCAGAATGCTGGTCAAAGTACAAACTTCTGGGCCCCTCCACTTTTCCCTCTCCTTATTATTGTTAGCAAGTTGGCCAGGATGGGGTGAGATGGAGCAGGAGAAAAGCCCCTTGCCCTTACTTCTGCCCCAAGAAAGTCTTTGCAGGGAAAGGGGGCAAGATTTTAATTACTGAATGGAGAACATGTTTTATCTTTTAGAGTAACAGTGGGGTTTTCTATTACCTGAGAGAATAAGATAGTTGTGGAATGCCTTGAGTTGTCATTCAGTTGAAGAGGAAGTACTGTCCTCCTTGAATGGGATAGTAGGCAACAAAACTTAAGTTATGGGTACTCCATGAATCCTATTTATTTAGCATTCTGGTTACACATAGTTTCAATTCAGCTTCTGGAGCACTGAAATCATTTGACCAAACAATTCTATTCATGTTGCCCCAGGATTACAAATTTACAAACATGTCTTTGGCTCCTCTTATATTAGTTTATGTGGTAAAACTGTATTTCTTTTCAGACTAAGAAACAGTCTCAAGGGATGAGGATGAATGCATCAAGAATAATGCTTAGCTACAAAAGACTGTGGAAGTGCTAAGTAAATGTTATGCATTACAGACAACATGTAGCTAGACTATATAAAGACCTAATACATCTTAATAAAAAAAAAGGGCAATAGTCCAACTGAAAAATGGGCAAAGGATCTGAACAGCCACTTCTCCAGACACACATTATCTTCTTCCAAAGAAGATAAACAAGTGGCCAATAAGCACATGAAAGATGCTCAAAATCATTAGCTCTCAGGGAAATGTAAATCAGAACCACAACAATATACTACTTCACAACCATTAGGGTGGCTATAATAGAAAAGACAGATAGTGACAAGTATTGGTCAGGACGTGGAGAAAGTGGAACCCTCAGACACTGCTGGTGGGAACGTAAAATGGTGCAGCTGCTTTGGAAACCAGTCTGGCAGTTCTACGAAAAGTTAAACATAGTCACCATATGATGCAGCAACTCTAGTCCTAGGTGTATATTCAACAGAACTGAAAACATATCCTCACAAAAACTTGTACATGAATGTTTACAGTGGCAATATTCATAATGGACAAAAAATGGAAACCCAGATGTCCATCAGTGGATGAATGAATCAACAAAATGTGATACCCATACAATGGCATATCCATACAATGGAATCCATTCATAAAAAAGAATTAAAGTTCTGATATATGGTACAACATGGATGAACCTTAAGAACATATGCTAAGTAAAAGAGGACAGACACAATGTGGCACATATTACATGATTTCCTTTATATAAAAGAAGAGGCAGATACACGGAAGCAAAGATGAGTGTTACTAAAGAGAACTGTTCGGGGTGGTGGGGATGATGAGGGGGTGATTAAAATGTTCTAAATTTGATTGTGGTGATGTTTACATAACTGTGAATATATTTTAAAAATACTGAGTTGGGACACCTGGGTGTCTCAGTTGGTTAGGTGTCTGCCTTCAGCTCCGTTCGGTCATGATCCCAGGGTCCTAGGACTGAGTGCTGCTTTGGGCTCCATGCTCAGTGGGGAGCCTGCTCTCCCTGCTTGTGCTGTTAAATAAATAAATAAAAAAAAAATCTTAAAAAAAAAAACTTGAGTTGTATACTTTAAATAGTTGAATTGTATGGTATGTAAATTTGAAATGCTATTTGTGGTCCGTGGGACTGGGAGCCTCATGACGGCAGGGACAGAGCCTAAGGCATCTCTAGCCAATGTCTCAACAAATACTTCCTGAGGAGACAGCATATTTGTATACCGTACCTCATATTTATACAGTGCTTCATAAATTTCCACGCATTTTTTTTTCACTGAGAGCAGCAGTCCCTTTGTGCCTCATAACAACTCCAAAGGTGGTCAGAGTGGGTGATTATGAGCCTGTTATTCACCCATATTATGAAAAATGATCTGCTGTACAACAGGGGAAAGATCTCAAAAACATTTCTGCTACTAAATTTTATCTCAAGATGCCGTCTCTCAGGCCTGTTTGTCTCGCATTTCTCGTGTCTCCCAGAGAGAAGAATGCACTTTGTGCTACTTCAGCACAGCTCTGATAGACGGGTTCCCAAACCGCAACCCAACAGCAAGCAATTCCGGTCACTTGTGGGGCCGGAACCAAAGAACCGAGATTCCTTTTTTGAGCACAGTGATGAGACCAGCAGGATTTTAGCTTTGGGATTTTGGACTCGGTCTGCTCAAATACTTCTAACCATAAGGTTTGAGTCGGTGTCCCACAGCCATCATGTCATTAGCAGTTAATTTATAAGCACATTCCAGGCTTAATTCAGGTTTCTCAGTTCTGGTCCCCTCTTCCACTCCCCATTCCTCCCACCCCCATGCTTGAGAGAATAAACTCAAATTGCACACATTTCAGCCAGAACCTTTCCAGTTGGAGAGTAGAAGCCACCTTGCTATGCAAAATTCAGAAAAGAAGCCCTGAATGGTTTTATCCAATTGGGACGCGGACTCCTAGTCGCCTACAGAACCCCCTGGCCACTGTGCGATTTCACGATGTTCTCCTTTAGGTCCACCCAAGTGGCCAGAAGCCTTGGCCGACTTCCAAGGTGGGTCTGGGAGACCCTCAGAGGTCCCGGGGCGTTCCCTACGCGGCGGGGCGTGCTCCACTCCCGGCCGCCGCGGCAGGAGCGCAGGTGAGCAGCCCAGCGGGGTTCGCCGCGCAGTCCCCGGCGCCTCCGCCTCCGCGGCGCCCGCGCTGCGCTCCACCCCTTTCCGCGCCGGGCCCCGGGGCGGGCGAGGGCTCGGCGCAAACACCCTTGGGCTTTGGAGGGAAGTGGGGTGGCGGCGTGGGATCCCCCAAACTGCTTGGCTTTGGCGGCCGCGGTCCGCAGCGCGGAGACCCGGGGCCGCCACCTCCCCTCAGGCGCTGGGCGCGGCGGCCGCGAGAGCCGCAGGTGGTTCCCCGGGCCGGCCCTTTTCTCCTCCCCCTTTCCTTTCTTTCGCCTCCCCTCCCTCTCGCCCGGTGTCGGCGGCACTTCCCCCGCTTCCTCCTCCCTCTCCAATCGGGAGGGAGGGAAGGAGCCGCCGGCTCTTTCCTGCCTCCCTGCAAACTTGAGCGGGACTCCCGTCTCCACTCGCCACCGCGGCCACCGCGCCCCGCGCCCGGGAGCTGCTCCTCGAACTTCCTCTCGGCGCGCGGCCGGGCACTCCGGCGGTGGGAGGACTCCTCTGGGCGCCAGGCAGCCGCGGCTCCGACCCTCCAGAGCCCTTCCCCGCGGCTGCCCGGTCTCTTTTGCCTCGCCGCCCTACCGCCCGCCCGCGCGTCCGTCGGTCCGTCCTTCCTGCCCGCCTCGCCTCCGCCCCGCGGCAGGAGCCACCAGGCTGCCCCGCGGCGCCCCGCCGCTGCCCGGACTTTCCTTTGTGTTGGATGCGCACTCGCGCCCCGCGCCGACGAGGGGCGGACTGAGGGCTGCGCTCGCCCCGGGCGGCCCGCCGCGCCGCCAGCCCGCGCCCCCGCTCCGCCGCCCCCCGCCATGCCCTTCCACCAGAGGACCGTGGAGCCCGCGCGGCTGCGCCGGCCCGAAGCGGCCGGGGCCGCGGGCGCGCCGCTCTTCCGCTCACTGGAGCAGGTCAGCTCGCACGCCTTGGTCTGCCTGCTGGCGCAGCTCGCCGACCTGTCGCGCTGCGCGGGAGACATCTTCGGCGAGCTCGAGGGCCAGGCGGCGGCGCTGGGCCGCCGCACCGCCGCGCTGCACCGCCGCCTCGACGCCCTGCACGCTGCCGCCGCGCGCCTCGACCACCGCCGAGTGAAAATCCGTGAGTGGCGGGCGGGCCGGGGGAGGGGAACGAGGCGGGGAGATGCCGGGCCAGCTGCTCCCTCCCGCCCCCTGGCGGTCTCGGGTGGGCTCTCGGGCCGCGGCGCGGAGCTCCGGACCCCCAGCATCCCAGCACCCCGCTAGCGTCGGCTTCTCGGGTGGGCACGGCCTGACCCCGGACGGGGCTGCGGCGCAGGTGGCAGGAGGAGCGGCGCTCTTCGGCTCTCGGATTCCCGGAGGTTCTTGTCCGCTTTGGGACGAGTGGGCGCGTGGTGTGGGAATTGGGCTGGCCGGTCCCACTGTCAGGTCCATCTCTGTGTGGGAGGCTGAGAGGAGACCCGGGGGCGCTGTACACAGAGGAGGAGCCAAGGTCGTGGGAAAGGGTCAGGGGAAGGTAGTCTGTTCGAGAAGCCAGAGTACGATATAGATATGGATATAGATGATTACAGTTCTTGAGACTCCGGCAGGATCTGTAAAAATCTCTCGGGATCTCAGAGAGCTTTGAGGCTGCTTGTCACCTTTCGGAACCGCGTAAGGCGCTCTTACCTGCAAACAAAAGTATGTAGACTTTTAGTTAGAGTGTGTGTACATGTGAGTGCGTGCGTGCGCGCGCGTGTGCTATTTTACCTACTGCCCCCCACCCCCGCCAGTTCTTTGTGATTCACAGGACCTTGACCTTGAGCTCAGACTTTCAGTCCCATTCATCTTTGTCTGACCTAGTCCAACCCTGAAAATCAAGTCTGTGTCCTGACGTAGTGATCTCTCCAGCACCCATTTCAGCAGCTTAACGAGCTCCAGTGAATGAAGTAACTGGAATTTCCTGCTGGCCCAAAGCAGAGAAACTTTCCGTATGATGCTTGTGTGGTTTCTCCCCGTTTTAGTACATGGACTTGGTCATAATTCTAAGTGTAAAGAATAAATTGGAGATGGTTGATGGATTGCAGGGTGTGAGGGGAGGTGTTGGTGAACACACGCCTAGATTTCCGCAGCTCTGAATGAAATACTGTCTCTCTTACAATCACTTCCTATACAGTTTCAAATAGCTGGTTTGTCATTTTTTTCTCTTGTTAGAAAAACTTAGCTATATTTTCCTTACCTTAAAACCGGAAGTGTTCGAGTTTTCAGTACGTTAATACTGGTGAGATTACTTGCATCTTTCTCCACGTTGTGAAGTTATCATGTGATGACTTTCCATTTTATATCTGTTTCATTGTGTTGTCAACAGGTCCTGGTAAGTTGTGGACAGTTCCCAACTGGGGAGGGCTTACTCCTCTCCCACCAAAAAATGAGAGGGGGGAAGAATCAAGGTGGTCTCTCAAAGTTGTTGGACAGAATGTATCTACTGACTGTGAATAATTACCTTGTGCATCAGGATATACTGTCTTAGTGGAATGTCATAGCCCTCTTGGTGATGCCTCGTTGCTTCTGTGGTTTTTTTTTTTTTTTTTTTTTTTTAATGTGGAGTGAGTATGTGGGTCAACGAGAATTTCACCCTTGAGGAATGACGTGATGAGGCAGATCCGACTGGTAGGTTTACTGATCTTTTGTGGGAGTTAAAAAAGGAGTTGGCCTGAAGGTCAAGAACTCCTTCTGTTGCTAGTTTTGTTTTGCATTTAAGCATTACTTTTTTTTTCTCTGTGTACATACGCACCAAATTAATGTCTAAAGCCAAAACTGTGCAAATGTCCTAAATTAACTAAAATTGACTGATAAACTCTTTTTAAAACTTTTCACAAGTTTGTTTGAACCTTAAATAGCTTTGATTTTATACCAGAAAACCTGGCTCATCATTTTTTTTTTTTTATGATTGAGAAAGAAGGCTTTTATTGAATGTAATTATGTGTGAGAGTAGAAGCGCACATACGGAGAAGGAAGCCAAACTGTAAACACATTAGTTTTTGTGGTTTTTCACCTTCATGCATTTAATGTTTTTATTGTCGAAAAGCAATGAAACACCTGTGCATTCATTTTACTTAGGTTCTATTAGGATTTAAGAAAAAAACAACTGCCTTAAACTTTGTTCCTGAGGGAAAGCTACATTTTGAAATCATTTTGGTACCTTTGTAGACAGGCCTTCTGAGTAACATAATCCATTAGAATGGACACGTAGATTTTTACGCTTGGAGTTGACTGAGAAGGCCATCTACTTCATTACCTTAGCAAGAGAGGAAATTGAGTCCTAGACTGCTGAAGTGATTATGTGGTGGACTCCTGGCACAGCCAGGCCTTCTCATTGGCTCACCTGCTTGTCCCACTGAATATATGCTTTACTTTTAGGATCGCATGGGACATAGGAACAAAGCTTAGGTACATTCCTCAAATAGTCCAAAGGATAATTATGACTGTTAATTTCATTCGTCTTGTCAGATAAACCTTTTAATGAGTCTCCCAAGGAGCAAGTAGCAGAACAGAACAGTTTACCAGAAGCCGACTACAGCGGGAGATGATGCGTATTTCCTTGACTGAAGGGTTGCTACTGTAATTAAGGGTGTGAGTGCAGCTGTTTTAAAAACATACAGACTTTATCTTTGTAACAGAGAAACATTTTAGTGCTATGGGCAGTGATTCTAAGACATATTTCATCAAGTTTGCCATTCCTCAAAATCTCGTAGGTTGTTATCCGACATATCCAACATAACTTTTTGTAATAGGTTGGGGAGAAGGTACCTTACTTTTTCTCCTACTTATTCTTTTTATTTTTTAAATTTAAAAAAATTTTAAAATGTAAGTTCAGTTAATTAACATACAGTGTATTATTCATTTCAGAGGTAGAATTTAATGATTCATCAGTCTTACAGAACACCCAGTGTTCATTACATCATGTGCCCTCCTTAATGTCCATTATCCAGTTATCCCAGCCCCCTACCCTTCTTCCCTCTAACAACCCTCAGTTTGTTTCCTATGATTAAGAGTCTTTTATGGTTTGTCTCCCTCTGTGATTTCGTCTTTATTTTTCCTTCCCTTCCCATTTGTTCTTCTGTTTGTTTCTTAAATTTCACATATGAGTGAGTTCATATGATAATTGTCTTTCTCTAATTGACTACTTTGCTTAGCTTAATACCCTCTAATTCCATCCACATTGTTGCAAATGGCAAGATTTCGTTTTTTTGATGGCTGAGTAGTATTCCATTGTGTGTCTATGTGTGTGTGTTTGTATATTATCTTCTATATCCATTCATCTGTCGATGGACATCTGGGTTCTTTCCACAGTTTGGCTATTGTGGACGTTGCTGCTATAAACATTGGGGTGCAGGTGCCCCTTCAGGTCACTACATTTGTATCTTCGGGGTAAATACCCAGTAGTGCAATTGCTGGGTCTCTCCTGCTTATCCTGAAAGACTCCCCAATGCTTTCCAGACATCCCCAGGTTGGAAGGAGTCCTCCTATAGCATCTATTATGGGCGTCCAGTGTATCTATCACCACATTGACTAGCATGGGCACAAATTGTATATTCACTTCTACTGCCCTCTGCTAGATAGCAAGGTGATTGAGGTCCAGGATGGCTGCATCTTTATTTTTCCAAAGCTCCGAACAGTGCCTAGAATGGGATAACTCAGTAGATATTTGAACTGAACCAGTGTTTGGTTTCTTAGTGCTCAGTATCTGGAAGAGTAACTACAAAAGTCTTCCGGAGGGACTCTAATACTGACTGCCTGCTACAAACTATGTGAACAAGACAATAGTGTTAAAAACAAATGAAATAGTAAACTTTCTACCTTTTTAAGGTTTTGTGCTGAACCACTATTATGCTGTTTTCTCTAAAGTCAGACTTCATTAATTTTGCTGTAAGTGCTTATTGAAAGGAGTAATAGTAGCTAGAAATGTGGATAGTTATCTTTCAGCCCTGTAAGCAATCAAATTTTTCTCTGCAGAAATCAATAGACACTGAACTTAATAGCCTCTTTCATTATTAAGCCCCATGTGATTTTAATCTTTTTATAATTAATCACACTACACTTGTGGAGTGCTTTTATGACTGAGAAAATGTTTTTCATATTTGTTATTTGACTGGAAATTTTGTGAAGTAGGAAGGTCAGGTTGCGTTTATATCCATTTCATAGACAAAGAAATGGAAGTTCTGGAACTAGTAGGTATATGTTAGATCAACATGGATTTCTGATTTCTTCACCTTACCAGTATTTCCTGGGTGAATATGAAATGTAATTGTGGAATACGGAAGAGGAAAAAAGATGCTTGTTGGCTTTTCTTCTTATAGGTCCAGAGAAGCAGAAGGTTTAGATTGTAGAAATGTTCCAAGTTCAGGGAGCTTTGCTGTGTTGCACAAGGGTAGTGGGCTCCGTTTGCATCTAGTGTGTGTGAACTCCCACGGAGTTGGTGTGGTTCTCAGCCTGGTGAGATTTTTGTGATGGCCTTGATAGCATACAGTTTTTATGGGAGAGATGAATGGTGTTGCAGATAGTTGGCGGACGGAAAGACTGGATAGACACCGTCTTTGCATAAACGAGCTTCTGTGGTGTCTGCGTTGGGCAGATGCTATAGCCTGAAACTGTCTGGATGCTGCTCTAGGTGTCTCGCTGCCTTGTCCTACATCCCAACAGACTGCCCCTTAACCTGACCAGAGGGCGGGTTGTCCTGATGTCAGAATATCTTTGCTTCTTCCTCATAATGAACCTTGGTTGTTTTGCAAGGTGCTTGTCAGAGTTCTAAGGACAGAGAGTGGAGGCTTCACCGCACTTCTAAAAACAGGGAGTATGGTGGTTTTTGTACCTGCCTGCCCACCTGCTGGTAAAATGTTTGTATTGCTGGTGAAATTGACTTAAGACTTGCTTTCATTGAAACATACTACTTGCTAGGGAGGGTGTTGGTATAAGAATGTGGTCTCCACCCACCTCTAATCCCTGGAGGGCCCCTAAATGTATTGACCGAAATTGAGGGGAGCTGAACAGCCAGATTGCACCTTAGGTTAAGGAGGCTTTATGAGGTGAGGCAGTGTTTTCTGTACTTGCCTGACAATGAGAATTGTCTAGCACTCTTGTGGGAGTTACAGATTTCCAGAGCCTTCCAAAGCCCTACTGAGCCAGAGCCTCCAGTATGTTTAACAGATGCTGCTGTGTACTTGGAGGACTCGAGAACTGAAATAGAAAAGTTCATTGGATTGAGAGTTGAGAGACTCGAATCTGGCTTCATCTTTGCGGTTCTCTATTGCAGGTCTTGAGCCATTTACTCAGTGCCTGTAGGCCTCCGTTTCCTTATCTGTAAAATAGAAACTTGGTCTGAAATAACCTTTACTGGCCTTTGCAGTTTTGGCATTTTGTGATTCTAATGAGGGATTGCTATTTGATAGTACTGCAGATGACCTTGCAAATAGGACTTTGATCAGAAATCCCTCTCTGATTCTTAAGAGTAGGGATTTAAAAAGTTTTTTTGTGTGTCTGAAATAAACTCTTCTTGACTACAGGGACTCTTTCAAACCATGGTTCACTGACATGGAGGGCATGGAGCTTCATGTCCTGAGGGAATGGGGGCTCACAGCTTCCTCCTCATCTTTAAAAAATGCTGACTATCATTATGGAAAGAGAATTCTTGTTTAAATGCATTTGCCATATGTCACATTTCTAAAAGAGAGGTTTTGTTTTAAATTATGACGGTGTACTGTTTAAGCCAAAACATCAATTTATTCCTTGACTCTTGGGCGTAATACAATTATCTGGTTCAAAAAGCTACCTTCATTTATGTTGGAATGTTATTCTAACAATAATTTAATATTCTTCTATATTAGAGGAAAAGCCAATATTAAAATTTCATCTGTGTGTATTGTTTTAGGATTGGGACTAGCAAATGAAAAAAATTTTAAAAACGAGAGAGAAATAGTTGAGATTTTTAGTATTTTGCAACAAAATTCAGAAAATGATGCAGTGTTTTCCTCTGGCTATTATTTTAATGTCTTAAAAAAAAACAAGTTTTGGGGCACCCGGGTGGCTCAGTGGGTTAGGCCTCTGCCTTCTGCTCGGGTCATGATCTCCGGTCCTGGGATCGAGCCCCGCATTGGGCTCTCTGCTCAGCAGGGAGCCTGCTATCCACACTCTCTGCCTGCCTCTCTGACTACTTGTGATCTCTCTGTCAAATAAATAAATAAATCTTAAAAAAAAAAATCAAGTTTTAAGTATAAGATAAAATGATTTATACTTAACTGGGCACCTGGTGATTTTTTTAAACCATTTAATTATGTTTCTCCTCAAATTGGCTTTTATTCTGGGATGAATTATTTCTGCAGGATTTGCAGCTCAAAAGCAAGAGGCTGGTGCTGATGGTATTCTTATCTCCATACATTACCTTTGTGGTCTGCACTTCTCAAAACGCGCACCTTAACAGTGCCTTGGACAAAAATGTAGCAGAATAGTTGGAGCTTTGGTTTCTGCATGTGGGCTCTTCTGAGCCAAGGCCCTGGAGGTCCCAGCCTCAGTCCCTTTCCTTGTGGATTAAATGACATGTCTGTGAAAGTATTTAGCACCCCTCAAACAATGACATTACTGATACCAGTTATCTATGCAGTGGCAGTAGTGCAATTCCAATTTCTGGCATCGGGGTGACTTTTTGGTGCCCGAGAATGCCAACAGTGGCTGTTGGAACATTTGCTATTGGCTAGATTCTTGAATACAGGAGTCTCCCCTTATCCGCGGGCCGGGGTGGGGGGTGGGCGGCATTCTAGGACCTATGGTGGATGCCTGAAGCCATGGATGGTGCCAAACCCTTTGTATACGATGTTTGTTCCTGACACAGTGTTAGGCTGCTATTGAACTTCTGAAGAGGGGTTCGAAGGAAGATTGTCTGCTTCTGAACCGTGGTCGCTGGGAGTAACTGAGACCATGGAAAGCTGAACTGCAGGTCAGGGGGTCAACTGTAGGTACAACAGCTCCACAAGGTGGATACTGTTATTCTCTCTCTCTTTGACGGGTGACGCAGTTAAGGCACACATAGTCACTTACCCACGTCCCTAGCTAGTAAGGGATGGAGCTGGGGTCTGAACTAAGGCAGGTTTGTCTCCAGAGCCCGGCCTAACCATTCTGCGGTGCTGTCTCTCTTGAAATGATGACATTATGTACTGGGTGAGGAAAACCGACCCCAAGAAGATGGGGCGAAAGCCTGTCACATAGCTGAGGGAGACAGCTCCTGGCTTTCCAGCTTTTCCTTCTCTTTGTTTTGAAACCTCTCAAACTGCTAGTGGATAGCCAAGAAATCTGAGACCTGATCTAAAGGACTTTGCATGGTGCCTGGTGCATCGCTAACATGTATTTAACATTTCCTGTTGTTGTGTGGGGGACTGAGAAGGCCGAGTTAGTGTCTGTGTGCACATCGATGTCCACCTATTACCGGGTGGCCCAGTCCGTGTGGGCCGCTCTGCTGAAGCCCGCACAGTGAAAACTGACCAAGTTAGAGGGGAGCTTGTGTCGGCGAGAAACATAATTCGAAAACCAGGAAGTTCGGCCCAGGTATCTTAAAGTATATGTGGTTCTTGACAGCAGCATTCAAGGGCTGTTCTTTCTCTTTTCTTCCTAGGCAGTGGGGGTTGGGGCTTGGGAGAGCAAGCCCACCTCTTGGGGCCTTTATATATATGTCCTCTTTCTCAGAGCCCTGGTCACCCCCATTTCCTCCTATCGGAGGAACTGTATACCTGGCTTAGCTCCCACTTTCGTTTCCTAGACGTAAAAGCTCCCCCTTTTACCTCATTTGCACAGGAGGCTCCTGAGCCTCCGTCTGCACCCTACTCCTACCTGATTTCACATTCCCGCTCCGACCTTGAGAGGCCCAGCTCAGACCTCCGCTCTCCCTGGGCATCTTGGAACTCAGAGCCCATGTTAGCATTGTTTCATTCATCTCGTGTTCCCCACACTTTCTGAATCATCACATACAGCAGGGGCTTGTTTAAAAATGGATTCCCGGAGATCCTGGAGATTTTGAGTCATCCAGTCTGGGGTGAGGCCAGGAGGAACACGCCCAGCCAACAAGAACCCTCAGGTGATTCTGATTAACCCAGTTTTGGAAATACCAGTCTCTGTTGTGTGTTAGGAATCTGGTCCATGGAGGGTGGCAGGATTTTCTTCCATTCAGGAAGTGTATTTTGGGTTATTCTGCTAGTGCTGAGTTGTGAGGATTACAAGATGAATACAGTTTCATGTGGGTGATCAGATATGTAAATAAATATTAAGGAATAAAGTTAACCATCATTTATAACACTATTTCTATAAGAAAATCTATTCTGAATTCTGAATTGCCCATTTTCAATTGGATTTTTAGAAAATCTCTAACTTAGAAGACCTGCCTGTAAGCATGTGGGACAGTGGCTCTTCCTCACATACAAAATACTGATTTTAAATGTTCAGAGTATATTTTGCTTACAAACTGTATTCTGAGAAAGAAATATAAACCTTCTAGAATACGAGTTCTTTTCCTTGTGCGTTGGTGGATTTTTCTTTTCTTAGCTTTATTTTGACTTATTCTTCTGATTCGTTTTACAAGAAACTTCTATGTAGAAAAGTAACATCTTGCTTTGGGAGGACCGGCAACTGTTTCAGGTTATTCCTGCAGGGATGTCCTTTGTTACACTTTCCTCTTTTCTCTGTTCCTTTTCTGATTAAAAGCTGGTAAAGATGTTATCAGTAATATGTAGGGAACTGTGTGGTAACAGGCTGGTTTAAATTGTAGTAACACATGGTAAAATAGAATGGGGGCTTTTTACATGATAATATTAGCCATCTGATAAAACGTTCTGAGAACCGAGAGACCACCATGTGTAGCAGAGGAAATTGAATTAAGCAGATGCTATGCTGTGCAGAAATCAAATTATGCCCGATTCTCCTGGCATCTGAGAGCTACTGCTGAGGAGAGCTGTGGTTTCCCAGCTCGTGGTCTGGCTGCTGTGACCATCACTGAGGCAAGGGCACTGTCCTCCCCTCTCTCAGGATTTTCCAGTCGTACTCCTTAGCTGGCTCCTGGCATGACAGGCCCAGAAGATGCAGGCGGCGAGACACAACAGCCAGTATTCTTTACCTCTACATTAGACGAGGGACAGGGTTGCCAGAAAATCATGATGCATCCCGGTCATCTTAAATTTTCATTTAGTTTATTGAGCAGGCCATACATTTACTTTGTTGGAAAAAACGGATACAGAAAACTATGCAGTGAAGTCTCAGTTCTTCTACCCCCTCTCTGCTTTGTCATCCCTTCCCACTAGAATAATCACTTTTATTCATTTCTCCCTGTTCTTCCAGAGTTTCTTTATGCAAGTATGAAAAATAATTATTTCATGTTATTTTCCTTCCATTTACCATACGCATAATTTTGGGATTATCCTGTTGCTGCTCTTTATTTGTATACGTAATCCAAAGTGATTACTTTAATTGTTTTTTCTGTGTCTTGTAGCCAGTTTCTATTTGTGAAATTGTACTACTTTTTTTTTTTTTAAGAGTTTATTTATTTTGAGAGAGAGAGTGCACGTGCACAAAAGCACGGGGAGGGGCAGAGGGAGAAGGAGAATCTCAAGAGGACCCTGAGCCTCGTGGAGCCAGGTGAAGGCTAAATCTCATGACTCAGCTCACCACCAGAGCGGAAACCAAGACTCAGAACCTCAGCTGACTGAGCCACCCAGGCCCCAAAATTGCAGTTCTTTTTTGTCAGAAAAATGCAGTTGATTTGGTAAAAATAAGATGAATTAACATTGAAATGTACTGTTAATTTAAGCTCTTTCTTATTTTTTTGTATTGCTAATGCTTTGATTTTAGGTATATTTTAAATAGAAGCTTCTCAAGAGGTGATTAATCTTTTCCTGTATTAAGAAAGACAAAGGGGGCGCCTGGGCGGCTCAGTCGATTAAGCATCTGCCTTCAGCTCAGTCATGGTCCTGGAGTCCCAGGAGAGAGCCCTGCATCAGGCTCCTTGCTCAGGGGGAAGGTCTGAGTCTCCCTCTGGCCCTCACCCCACACGTGCTCTCTCTCGTGCTCTCACTCTCTCTCCCCCTCTCTCAAATAAAATCTTAAAAAAAAAAAGAAAGAAAGAAAAAGGGAGGAGGCTTCTGTTAAATGTCTGTAACAACACAGTATAGGTTGAGTTATTTAAAGTGGGCATTTTCTGCCTTCTCTCTGGATATCCTGCATGCTGAATGTGAATTACTTCCTGGCTTGGGAGGGGACTACTACCAAGATAGAGCTGCATTTGAATTTCTGTGTGGAATGTTTTACTCTGACATAGTGATTTCATTTGCTAAATAAATGCATTTGGTCATGAAGTCGGCTTCGGATTTTGATTTCACTGGGTTGGTTCTAACTACCTTGCCTGTAGAGGCCGGTAGAGAGTGACATTGTCAGACATGTAAGGGAAGCAGCTATGGTCATTTTAATTATTTTTTTCCCATTTGTTAACCTGTTTAAGACCAGAGGTTTGTACTGAATTAGTATAGGAAATGAGTAATTAAAGCATTATTTATGAATGTAACCTCAAAAATGTAACACCATCCTACGTGTAGTTTTGTGTAAATAAAAGTACATTAAAAAGCTTTAGCTCGGAGCACCTGAGTGGCTTAGTTGTTAAGCATCTGCCTTCGGCTCAGGTCATGATCCCCGGATCATGGGATCAAGCCCCGCATCGGGTTTCCTGCTAGGTTGGAAGCCTGCTTCTTCCTCTTCCACTCCCCTGCTTGTGTTCCCCCTCTCTCGCTGTGTCTCTGTCAAATAAATAAATAAAAATCTTTAAAAAAAAATGCCTTTAACTCGTATGGGGCTCCTGGGTGGCATAGTCAGTTAAGTGCCGACTCTTGGTTTGGGCTCAGGTCATGATCTCAGGGTTGTGGGATCCAGCCCTGTGTGGGGCTCCATGTGGAGTGTCCTAACTTCCTCTCTCTGCCCTTCCCTGTCACACATTCTCTTTCTCTCTCTCTCTCAAAATAATAAATCAATTTAAAAAAAAAAAAAGCTTTAACTCTTAGAAGTATGTCATAAAAAAGTTCTGATTTATAATACTAATGTATATTTATCATAAAGTTCAAACCTTTAAAATGCAGAATATACAGAGAAGTATTACAGCCCAGAGAGTGTTGAATTCCTCCTTTTGTGCTCATATATCTGTATGAATCTGTATGAATCTGTATGAATGGCTCTATAGCAACAGATGATTTTTTTTTTTTTAACAGAACATAGGGCGTCACTCTCTATAAATAGTTTTGTGTCCTGATTTTTTAAAACTTGGGTTATATTGTGAGAATTTTCCCCAGGTCACAGACAACCAGAGACTGTTTTAAAGAGGAGAGGCATCAGGAGGCATGTTTCTGAAGATCTCTTACTTCTCACTGGCTCCCCAGTGAAGTCCTTTTGATGTTCTCTGGAGTCTGTTTCCACAAGAGTTATCATGTGGACAGAAGTTTGTTATCTTCTGGGGCTTCCTAGGGTTTCTTCTCTGTGTTATTTGGGAACCTTTAAATTGCACTCACGAGGTAGCGTTTAGGAAAAGATGTGCTGGAATTCTGTCAGTCCAATAGATCGCTAAGTCTTTGTCATTATCCCCTTTCTGGACAAATTCACCCTCTTTTATGCTAAGTTTGCTGACCCACAATGACAGTTCTCTTTATCTTTACAGTGAATAGATCATTGAGTCAAAAGATGGTTGTATTCCTTTCCTTATTGGTTCCTTATTGAGTAGTGTGCCTGTTTGCTAATAAATTATGTTGCTTTTTTTTTTTTTAAAGAGAAGTTACATCTCTTTTTCCTCTAAAAAAATAAATAAACATTTCCCTTCCCCCTCCACAAAATGTCAGACATCTGTCTCTAGATTCCTCACCTTGGCAAGTGCCTTCTCTTGCAACATACGGGGTCTGTTTAGATTTAACTCAACAAGTTTTCAAAACAAAGGTCTGTCGCCTCTTGCTGTGAACTTTTAGCTGTCATTTTGTGGGAAGATGAGGATGAAGCTTGCTCCTTTTATTCTAAACGTTGATGGTTTAATTGGAAAATTAATAGTTTATAGAAACATTGAGGGACTGGGCAAACTCACCCATGATAATGGTTGCAGGGATTGAAGGCATGAAAGAGGGTGGGAGAAATATCTTTCAGTGCCATTAGTATATTTTACATGATCTTAATATATTGCTTGCAAATTGCAAGGTCTGCTCAATAAAAATAATTCATATTAACATTTATGGGATCATATTATAGCTAACATTTATAGGATACTTACTATGTGCCAGTTTCATTTAATCCTCATAAAAAACTGTATGAGAGACATAGTACCAGCCCCATTTTATTGATTTTACTGAGTGGCTACAGAGAGGTCAAGTAATTTGCCCAAGGTCACACAACTGGTAATTGGTAGAGACAAAATGCGGTATATGTGAGTTCTGGGTTTAACACTTTATTTGAAGAACTGTAATTATTTTTTGGTGAGTTTTTAAGTTCATGTTAATACTGAAAAATTTCTGAGTTTGGCTAGGAATTTTTTTCTATTTGGTATTTTCTATTTTCTTCTGGTTATTTTAAATCATTGTGCCCAGTGGCATGATGTGTGGAGGTGAATTAGTAGCGCCTGTGATAGTGCTGTTGTGAACTCGTAGAAAATTAATCAAGTTTATTTGATTCTTTGAGCTGCACTGATGAAAGGTACTTTAGTCTCTAGTATAAAGTCCTTTTGTTAATGCTTTCCCTCATTCTGGCTTCTTTTCCTTTTCCAGACGTTCGTGAGCAGTGTCAGAAGACAGGTGATGTAGGAACAAAATTCAATTTCTGGCTTATTTTGATTTGATATGTTAGGGGAAACTTCTCTTTCCCTGCTCTCCCCAAGATTTCTGTCTTTAAATGCTGTGACGCTGTAACGCATGCTCTCAAGCCTGTACCTCAAGGACGTCACTTAGTTTCCTTATTAGTGATGGAGGATAGGAGGAGAAGCTGTGAAGAGACTAACTGGCCTTTCCTCAGCTCTTGAGAACATTTACCTTTGTTGACGGAAAATACCTGCAGTTAAGTGGTACTTGCTGGTGGCACCAGCCAAGAACTTAACTTAAATCAGCAGTTCTCAAAGAGTGATGTCACCAGCGTCTCCGAGGAATTTGCTAGAAATGCAAACTCTAGGCCCCACACCAGACCTCCTCCATCAGAATCCGTGGGGATAGGTGCAGCAGTCTGTATGTAACAGCCCTCCAGGTGATTCCGATGCTAAGTTTGAGAACCACCATCTGCAGAGCCCGAGGGGTGAATCTTCTTAGAGACCTACCACCTTTGCTGGGCTGTGGGCCATGAATGGGGCTGCCAAAGCTCGGTTCCCAGAGGCTTCTTTAGATGCTGGACCATATGGTCCAGGACAGTATGAGTTTATGAACTAATGCTTCATTACCGTACAACAATGAGAGTCTGGCTTTAAGAATCTTTGAATCCCTGCCAATTTGTGCTTTAGAAGCCCATTGCTAGTGGGCCTTCACCATTTGGAGATTCGTGACCTGGCCCTGGGCTTGTTTGTCTTCCTCAGGGCTGAAGGCAGCCTCTCTGATTTCCCTCTCCCTAGGAACTTTAAACAACACCCAGAGAGCAGAGGGGTGACTCACCACAATCACAGGGTAGGGATGTACTTTCTAAACAAAATCTGAGGAGAGAGGATTGTTCTCCCTAAATACTGCTTATATAAAACCCCCATTTCGATATTTCAGTGTCTCCTAGAAGACGTAACTAGGAAAACTTTAGGCAGACATGGGAAATTGTACCTGCGGATGGGACATACACGTTTGAGCAAACATGAGAAGAATATGCAAGCATGAACATGCTGAGTGGTTGGTGTGCTGTTGCTGGTAGTGGAATCCTATTTGGCTTTCCCTGATATAATTTAGCTTTTCAATTTATGTAATCTGCTGGTAAAGTAGCTGTTAGTATAGTATAATCCACTGTAATTTGGAGAAGTGAGAGATAATTGAAGCAGTTTGATAAAAGGCAGCAGAACAGGGTGGTTAAGAGATAAGGTTTACTGGCTGTGTGATCTCAACAAATTGCATAACCTCTCTGTGCTTCAGATTTCTTCCTCTGTAAAATCGGCACTGTACTAATGGTTGTGCAGATAAAATGACATATTCAGAACAGTGCCTGGCCCATAACAAACAATAAATATTAGCTGATAGATACTTCGGACTGGCCTTTGTCATTTTTTAAAACTATTTTTACTTATTTTTTCCCAAGTGTATTTTTTTTTTTAAAGATTTTATTTATTTATTTGACAGAGCGATCACAAGCAGGCAGAGAGGCAGGCAGAGAGAGAGGAGGAAGCAGGCTCCCTGCCGAGCAGAGAGCCCGATACGGGGCTCGATCCCAGTACCCTGAGATCATGACCTGAGCCGAAGGCAGGGGCCCAACCCACTGAGCCACCCACGCGCCCCTCCCAAGTGTATTTTTAAAATCTAAACATAAATAAAGCCAAGACGTTGGAATAAGGGATTGGACTTAATTATTTGATTTAACTCTTAAAATTTCCTAATGACTGTGCTTGTGTTCTAGTTGAGTTTTCTAGATAGCTGATGGCTAGGTTTGATAATTGGACATAATGTGGGAGGTGAGATCATTGTTTTGGATATCTCAGTAATTCAGTTCTGGAAGTCTAGAATATTGGAGTAAGTTTATTCAGCATGTTCTCTAAAAATGGTGTTTTGGTTACATTTCTGATACGAGTTTGTTTTGATGTTGTTTTCCTCTTTTCCAATTGAGATCAGATAAAATCAAGTCAGGGGTTTTGGTTTGTTGAGTTCCAATGAGTTGGTTTTATTACACATGAAATCTCTAACTTAGAAACTTGTCAAGTTACAAAAGTTAATTTGTAAGTTGTTTTAAACTTACAAATACATTTCCTCTTATAAACCATGTTTCCAAAGCATGACCAGGCACAGGGCAGTCCTCCCAAAGCCTGTTTGTCCTGAGTATAGATATGCAGACCTGCAGTGCCGCAAGCCCTAATCATCACGGAAGAATTTTCTACTGCAAAATGGATTGTAAGTGACGGCCAGGATACGTAAGATCACGTTTTGCCGTCCTCCCGACCCCTTCCCTAAGCTCTGTGACTCTGGCTTCATCTATAACATAAATGATTTAGATCAGGCCTCCAGATTCCTTTGTGCGGGGAGGTGGACTTCATGGTTTCATGAAAGCAGGATATGTGAGTATGAAGCTTGGGAAGCAGGGGATAAGAGGGTTTCCAGGAGTGTGGGTGCACGAGACTGAACCCAACCAGAATGTTGGCTGGGACATTCATTCCAGGTAACAGCTCCAGGCCAGCGGAGTGAAGGTGAACCCTCTGGGAATTCGTGTGGGGCAATTGGCAAGTATATGCAGAGTATTTATATCTGTAGGTAAGAAGCTACTTGTTTTGCCTCTTTTACTTTTTTCTAGGAGTATTTAAATGGATAAGGGTGAGTAGTTTTATCAGTTTGAAAAGCCCACTTATTTATTTTTCTTTCTTTTACTTACCTCTGTTTTATAGGGGCATGCATTTACATTTGATTTCTGTTCAAAGATTGTGGTTTTTTTTTTTTTTAAGCGAATAACATGCAAAGCATTAAAGATCCTTTCCGCCTCCCCTGTGCATTCTCTGTAAAAGGATCTGAATTGTTTATAGAATCCAGCAAGCTTTTGGTAAAGTACATGTTTTTAATTCATGTTGAACTCATAAAGAAAAGACAGACTCGAGCTTGTAAAAATTATTCCTGTCAAGTCCCATGTAGCTTCACATGTCAAAAAGGACATGAAAATGCTTTCCCCAAGCGGCCATGTCTTAACAGTTTATGTCCTTCAGGGAGTTTCTTGGAAGGAATTAAATTCTGGGAGGTAACATTTTTCTTTCAAGTTCGATTTCCAAAGTGAAAATGAACTTCTGTTTTTTAACTTGAACTTTGAAAAACATTCAGTGAAGAGCTTTGAGAACTGTGTGATGATTGTGTTCCATGGAAATGGGCTTCCCCGTCTCTGTAGCCAGAAATGAATCTTGACAGTTTTCTTTGTAGCTGTAAAAATGAAGAGAGAAAGGAAAGAAGAGGTAAAAAGTGCTGAGTCTGGGAAACTGTTCTAGTTACTTAAATCTTAGCTACATAAGTGTCTGTTTATATTAATGGAGCAAGACCAAATAACAATAGTCTTTTTTTTTTTTCGAGTTAAATATTTCCCCACTGGGAAATCACTTTGCAAATTCCTTAGGCTTTCTCATTGAAAACCTATGAATAGCTAAAATTTAATATTTAGCATAATTAAGAAATAGTTTTACTGTTTTCAAATCATAGTAGCTTACGAACTTTTTTCTTGACTATTTGGGCTAATGGAGAGTAGGTAATAGGGAAAATGTAGAAATACTTTTACTGTGCTATCTCCTTTATGTTTTGAGAGTCATATGGAGTACTTTAGGTTGATCCATGGTCATGTTTTTTTTTTTTTTTAGAAAGAATTAGATAGTGTTCTGAATCATCTATTGTGTCTCTTTTGGTCAGTTTCTCCCTCCTTCCCCCCATTTCGTATTAGAGATAGACCTTTCACCTCCCAGGTGGCATTGTGGATCTAGACCAAGCTGAAAAATCCTTTTCATATATGGAGGTTTTTAGTTTCCTGGTTAGAGATAATAATTAAATACTTTAATTTTTAAGTTTTATTGTCGCGTGGTGGATGGTCAGAAGTATAACTGTGAGGGGAAAGAAAAATCATAAAAGGAAGGAGTGATAAAATTCTTCATTGACTAATAGTCACTGCATTCGAAAGGTAATATATTATTCTGAGCATTCACTAAGATGTCGCCGCTATGGGACAATTAAACCACCTGCTTTGACTTTTCCCTAACGACTGAGGGGATTTGTGGTGATTCATTTCATACCATATACCTTTCCCTTGATGATGAGCTGGCTTCATGGCCATGGAAATGAGCAGTGTAGGCTGGCTAGAGTGGAAAACCTCTGGACGTGGAGAGTCATTTAATATTTTTAGCTGATTTTTAAAAAATTTACTTCGTATCTTTAAACGTCATTCTGGCTTTGCTATTTCACGTTTTTGTAGTCTTAGATATTATGTTCAAGGTGAAAATTTAGCTCCTTTTGCTTCCCTTCATCTGACCCCTGCCATACATGCCTTACCTTATCTTCCCACATCCCACTCCACCCCACCTCCCTGGCCCCGGGATACTTCTATTGTAGTTTTGTTTAGTTCAGCATTCAGTGTTGACAATGTTAGGACAGCATACACTGTTCAGAGCAGAGCCATGTCATCAAACACGATTACTTTTCCTTTATTGTACACCTTCTGTTTCATCTGACATTAATACTGGCCCTTTTTGGTGTGTGTGTTTTTATGTGTTTGTTACTATCTTATCTTCAGACTCTACCCTATCCATATCTTCTTTTTACCTTAAAAATTCTCTCAATTTCGTCTTTTGAATAAGCTTTTCTTCCAGAGCTTTCTGATCTAATCTAATGTAGGATGATTCTTCTTTGTGGCTGGTACCTGTCACTATGTTCTCCTTCACTATCATTCTGGAGATTTCTTCTCTTTTTTTGATGTCTGTTTCCTCTATCACATTCTTCTTGGTTTGGTCCTTCATTTTGGTGGAGCTCTATTTATGGTAGTGTCCTGAGAAATACTGTAGAACACACAAATTTTTTGCTTGTGTATCTTCTCATTTCTTTGGTAGTTTTGCTGGATAAGGACTTCTAGGTTAAAAATTTTGCTTTTTCTATTTTGAAGAGTTTGCTCTTTCAGTTCCTTTGGTCTTTAACTTTTCTAATGTTGGTATTGAGAAGGTCGAGACATTCCGATTCCTCATCCTTTGTGTGTAACTTCCTTTTCCTCTCTAAAAGATTTACATTTACAGTCAGTTCTTTAATTCCAGTATTCCAAAATCTCAGGGATGTCCTTTGGGGTGTGTGTGTGTGTGTGTGTGTGTGTGTGTGTGTGTGTGTGTGAAGCTGTTAGCTTTCCAGTGACCATGTGGAAAGAAGGCCAGGTATCTTTGCATTTAGAATGTCTCTGTTTACTTATCCCTCTGCATTTGGTAGGTTCTCAGGTGTGCCTTGTATTCTCAAGCCAGAAACCCTCTGTTTTAACCTCTTTTGGGAATTAACCTCCAGTCTTCTGCTGGGGTGTGTGAGGGGTGATCACTGGTGACTTGGAGTGGGATGAGGGACGTAGGGTTCATAATTGCGTAAGCAATTTTCAGTCGATCCTTATTTTAACTGTTACCCCTTTCCAAGAAAATCCGTTGCCTTCTGCTTCCAGAAGTACTTGTCATGACCCATTCCTGACCCATTCTAAGCTTTGAGAACTCTGCAGTGTAAAGTGACTAGGTTAATTTTCCTCCAAGCTGGTTTAGGATTGGCTTTATTAAGTCTCCAGTTAAATACTGCTTAACTTGTTCCTATTCCAGAATTTTCCTCAGTACCTCTTCCACTCTCTCCATCTTCTTAAAACAATTCCTTTGTTGTCGTTTTAGTGGGGCTTTGAGAGGGATCTAGATTTGATGCTTGTGTTCATTTCACCGCTGCACCACTCCCCCCCTTCCCCCCATGCCCAGAACCCTGGATGCTTTTTTTGGGTATGTTTGTCTTCTCAAACAGAGTACCTTTCCCTCCCCCTTCCTCCCTCCCCCGTCCCTGTTCTGTTGCGGTTACCACCATTCTTCTCGCCATCAGACCAGACCATAAGGGTCAGCTTTGACTTTTCATTTCCCTTCTTTCCTCCATCACATGGAGAAGCAGTGAGCAATTTCTCTCTGAACAAGGTCTTCCTTATTCCGTAGTATGAGTTATGAGGCCACCACATTCATGGGAAGGACATAAAAGTATCAGAGTAGACAGGGGCTTAATGGCTTGCCCTAGTGAGGACCTTCCATTCTTAGTTGGAGAGTCCTTTCTGCTCCCAAGAAAGGAGAGATAAGAGCTGGGTCTTCAGGGTGTTTTTCTTCAGGGAAGGTGATGTCTTCTGGGTTGAGTGGGCACTCTTCATGAAGGGCTGATAGGAAAAAAGGCCGTTTTGGGGGCAGTTTTATCATGTCATTACCAAGACTAGAGAACCACTCACAGCATTTCTGACACCAGCTGTGTGAGTATTCCCCTTTCGTTAAGTAATTCTGACACAAACTACCTGGAGCTAGTGGAGACCTCACAGGCTAAAGGCTCAGTCCCATAAGACTGTCCCCCTCTTCAGATGCCAGCTGCAAGTCCCAAGTTGTCACCCATATTTCTGACCAACTGGCTATAAATTGGGAATTCTCATGACCCTTTCCTCCAGTTTGATGATTTGCTGTAAACTCACAGAAATGAAGTTGATGCTTACTTAATGTGTATTGGTTTATTATAAAGGATAAAGAAAGGACATAGATGAAGAGCCACACATGGAGAGCATAGCAGCTTCTGTCCCCGTGGGGTCATGGTGTACTACCCTCCTGGCGTATACGTGGGTTCACCAACCAGAAGCTCCAAACCGCATCTTTTAAGGTTCTTAATGAAGGTTCCATCACATTGGCATAGCTGATTAAATCATTGGCATTGTTGGTTGAGCTCAGTCATTCCCCCCTACCCCATGTCTTCCCCTGAGGTTGGGTGGGAGTGAGAGTGGGGAGAGAGAGGGGCTGAAAGTTCTAACCCTCTAATCATGTGGTTGGTAACCAGCCCCCATCGCCTAGAGTCACCTGATTAATGTAAATTCAGGTATAGTCGAAAGGGGCTTGCTGTGAATAACAAAGATCATCCTATCTTCTCTGCCACTCAGAAAATTCCAAGGAACCAAGATCACATACATATATATTATACTTACCAGCTCTTATCATTTTGGGGCCACATCATTTAAGTGGTCTTTAAGAATTTTCCCTCTTCCGTCATTCCTTGGTTTGTCAGATCACCTTGCGCTTTCCTTCAAAATGAATGTTCCTGAAATAGTCATCCTTATACTTTTTTTTACTGAAGTCTAGTTGACAACAGTTAATGGCAATGTTATATTAGTTTCAGGTGTACGGCATAGTGATTTGACATTTGTGTACGTTATGAAATGCTTACTGTAAGTCTGGTCACTATCTGTGACCATATGAAGTTATTATAATATTATTGGTTATATTCCCTATGCTGCATATTACATCCCTGTAATTTATTTATTTTATAACTTAATTCTCTTCACTTCTGTATTTATGAGGATTTCTGTTTTGTTTTGTTTTGTTTGTTGTTTGTTTTGTTTTTCAGGTTTCACACATTAAATCTTGAGGTTATTTGTCTTTCTCTGACTTAGCATAATGCCCACTAGGGGCCATCCCTGTTGTTTCAAAGAGCAGTTTCATTCTTCATGGCTGAATAATATTCATTGTATATGCATACCACATGTATTCATTCATCTGTTAATGGACACTTAGTTCCTTGCATATCTTGGCTATTATAAATAATGCTAATGTGAACACAGGAGTGCATACATCTTTTCAAATTAATATTTTCCTTTTCTTTGGGTTAAATACCCAGAAGTGGAACTGCTGTATCATATGATATTTCTATCTTTAATTTTTTGAGGAACTTCCATATTGCTAAAACAGTCCTTATGTCACTTCTTTGGTGAAGACTCAATGCCTATAAATTAGTATAAAGTCTTGACATACAGGGTGCTTTCTAATCTGATGTATGACTTCCCACGATCCAACAGATGGGCATTTCAGTTTCCTTTGCTGGCTGCATGACCCAGGCCATGTCCCGTCATCTGTCCTAGTTTCCTCCTCTGCAGCATGGAAGGATTGTAATGTCCAGCTTCCAGAGTTGGATGGTGTTCAAATGAGATAAATATTTTATAAATGAGAGAGACAGAGGGAGTATGAGTGGAGGGAGGGGCAGAGGGAGAAGGAAAGGGATAAGCGGACTCCACGCTGACTGCAGAGCCTGACACGGGGCTCTAACCCAGGACCCTGCGATCATGGGCTGAGCCCAAGTCAGATGCTTAACCAACTGAGCCAGCCAGGCATCCCTAAACGTTCTTTATGTGCACATACAGATATACAGACAGAGCAAGATCCAAATGTAGTATCAGCAGATGCAGTTGAAAGAGTGTTGGAATTTTGAAGATTTCTCCTTCTAGTGTATGATGCTTAGATACTTGGGAAAGTTATGTCACCTCTCCAAGGCAATTTCATTTGATATGTGGGTGAATGAAATTACATGATCTCTAGAATCCAAAGTAAAAGAAAGGGTGTTTTTTGTTTTTGTTTTTTGGGGATTTGTTTAAAAATTACTAAGTAGCTGCACAAATTGTGGTAGTCTGAACTGACATTCAGATAGAATGGATGATAGGGCAAGAATTGAATTTCTGGTGACTTCATTATATAGTATGACTTTGGTCATTGAATGCAGTCAACATTTTTCTCTATTTGGGTTAATAAAAGGGAATTATATTTTCCTTGAAGTTCTGCTTAAAGTTGAGACTGTCAAAGCTGGTTTAATATTTGGCATATATGTCCCTTATAAATGATTCTTCCTGAGTGATCCTAAGTTTTTCACACAGTCCATAAAAAAGATATTATAATTTTTTTTCTGATTTCAGAGGAAGAATTAAGTATTGACTGCTTAAACTGCAGAACTATAAAAGTAATGAACTTTCTTCATAGTCCTCTTTCTCAGATATCTACTGTTGACAGTCGGTGTAAAACAGGTTTTGAAAACCATGGATGTTTTCCAGTTGCCAATACCTCATTTGATAGTTCCCTTTCTAAGTGAATGTTAATGACTATATAGAAAGGATATGAAAGTGAAAATAATGAATAAAGTAAGGATATATTCCTTGGGCAGGCAATTAAAGAGTCTAAAATTCTTTCTGGTAGTTGTTTTGCATTGGACTGATTTGGGATTTGGTGAGTGAATGAAATTGTAGAAGAGACTGAAAACATTGTGGTTGACCAAACATTGACATTTTATCCTGCCTTTCCCCCCCTATTCTTTAGAATACTGTCTTGAGTATATGCATTTCCATTCAGTCCTTTCAAAGAGAAATTATGTTGTGTTGAGTGATGGTCATACTAACCTTCATTTTTTTCTATACAGCAGAACAGAGGCTTCACTTGGATGATTTTTTTTTTGCATTGTCTCAGGTTATAACATGACATGAAAATCCAAAATTTTAGTGTAGACTAACATGCAATTCTTCATGTTGAAGTTTTCTGTTATTTCATGCTGTCTTTTAACAATGCAAAAGTTCCTTCATTGTTTTTTTGATTCTTTCTTTCCTTTTACCTCATCTTGACCTGTTGCAGAAAGAAATATTCTTTAATTTCAGTGAGAAGGACATTGTTTTATGGCTCAGTCAATAAAGCATGAGGCTCTTGATTTCGGGGTTATGAAATTGAGCTCCATGTTGGGTGTAGAGATTGCTTGGAAATAAAATCTTAAAAAAAGAAAGAAAGAAAGAAGAAAGAAAGAAAGAAAGAAAGAGAGAGAGAAAGAAAGAAAAATTAAAGTGTTAGGAAGTTAAGCCAGTGCAGAATCTGAGAATCTGAAAGGCCTCCTCCAACAGTAGGGTCAGTAGACGGAGGACTGAGAAATTTGGGGGACTGAAAAGGGAAGATGGAAAATAGACAAAATTATAATGAAGGGCTGAAGAACTCCCTAATTTGATTGCTATTATTTTTTATTCTACTTTACTGATGTGGTTTTTGTGATGGTTCATTTTATGTGTCAACTTGGCTAGGCAATGGCACCCAGATTTTGATCAAACACCCATTTAGATATTGCTGTAGTGTATTAATAGTTTCAGAGGCAGAGTTCAGTGATTAATCAGTTTTATATAACACCCAGTGTTCATTACATCCCATGCCCTCCTTGATGCCCATCACCTAGTTATTCCATTTCCTTACACTCTCCGCTCCAGCAACTCTCAGTTGGTTTTCTATGATTAAGAGTCTCTTTGGTTTGTTTCCTTCTCTGATTTCCTCTTGTTTTATTTTTCCCTCCCTTCCCCCATGCTCTTCTGTTTTGTTTCTTAAATTCCACATGAGTGAGATCATATGATAATTGTTTTTCTCAGAGTGACTTATTTCACTTAACATAATACCCTCTAGTTCCATCCACATCCTTGCAATATGACAAGATTTCACTGTGGTTTTTTTTTTTGATGGCTGAGTAGTATTCCATCATATATATGAACATCTGGGCTCTTTCCATAGTTTGGCCTTTGTGAACATTGCTGCTATAAACATTGGGGAGAGGACGCCCCTTGGGATCACTGTAATTGTATCTTTGGGGTAAATACCTAGTAATTGCTAGATAGGATTAGCTAGGATTAACATTTAAATCAGTAAACTTTGAGTAAAGCTGGTTACTCTCCATAATGTAGTTGAAGATCTCAGCCTATCCCTGAAGTTCTTTTTTTTTTTTTTTAAAGATTTTATTTATTTATTTGACAGAGAGAGATCACAAGTAGACAGAGAGGCAGGCAGAGAGAGAGAGAGAGAGGGAAGCAGGCTCCCTGCTGAGCAGAGAGCCCGATGCGGGACTTGATCCCAGGACCCTGAGATCATGACCTGAGCCGAAGGCAGCGGCTTAACCCACTGAGCCACCCAGGCGCCCTATCCCTGAAGTTCTTAAGATCCGAAAGTACTGAGGTCCCCCAAGAAAGAGGATATTTTGGAGGATATGCCTCCAGACTGCCTTTGGACTTGGGCTACAACATCAGCTCTTCCCTGGGTCTCTAGCCTACAAGGCTGCCCTGCAGATTTTGGGCTTGCCAGCCCCCATAACTGAATGAGCCAGTTCCTTAAATATCTTTCTCTCTAAATGGATGGATACACACATATGCACACACACATATCCTATTGGTTTTGTTTCTCTGGAGAACCCTAATACAGGTTGAACATAACTAGAGTCAAGTTTTGTTTTCTATTTACTGAGTTTGTCTTTAATATTTAACTCCATCTAGGGTTTTTGAGTCCTTTGACAGATAACTCTCCTCTTACCAGGCAGTTACCTGATTCTACCCTTGCTCAGTAAGTATCCTCTCTTGTGCCATTATATTATTGTAATTGTTGGCATGTATGCCCGTTGCCCCAGATGAATCTGGAGCTTCCTACAACTGAGGGTTTGCTCCTACTAGCTTGTGTAGCTTGGGTTGTCAGCTTAGGTGGCATGTAAGAATTTGTCAGTATGTGTCTATTGAGTGGAAGAGTTTAGCTCTTACCTGATACTAGAAAAAAAATGAAAGAAGCACCAAAATGAAAAGGGTAACCGGTAGGACCAGTAGAGGTGGCCAAGCATGTTGGCAGCATCTTCTGGATTGTAGCCTGTCCCAGACAGCAGGTATGAAATGTACTGTGGTTTGGATACCACAGTGAACCACTATCTCATCAGTATTTGTTTTAAAATTTGTCAAAATTTATTCAGGCATGGCTTCACCAGTCATGGCCAGATAAAGTTAGACTTAAAAAATACTCCTTAGGGACATTTTCAAGAAAACATGGAAGCATCAAGAAGGAGGAAGAAGGAATGCTTGTCCCCTCACTATTTACAGTTAACTATGAACATTTTTTGTATAGATCTACCTCAAATCTTAAATATACTGAGACATATGCAATGATAATATATCATATTTGTCATTTGTTACTTTCTTTTTCAAGTAAATATGTCATCTTTTGCTGTTTTTAACTATATTTTTAAAATCTTTATAGTATTCCATTATATGGAAGTATATATTAATCAGTTTCCTTACTATTAGACATTTGATCTCTCTCTCTCTCTGTCTTTTTTTTTTTTTTTTCTGTTTTCATCTTGGGCTCAGTGAACATACGTGCATCTTGGTGTACTTGGTTATCATTTCCTGAGTACACATCTTTCTGTACTTGGTTATTATTTCTATTATTTGTTAGAAGTAGAATCTCTGGATCGCACGTAGCCAACTTTGTTTTTACTTATTTATTTTTTTAAAATTTATTTATTTTAATAATCTCTATACCCAATGTGAGGTAAAGCTAACAATCCTGAGATCAAGAGTCAGATGCTTTTCTGACTGAGCCAGCCGGGTGCCCCTAGCCAACTTTATTTTCAAAGGAGATTTTTGCTGTAAGTTAAATGCCCTTCAGAAATGTGATATCAATATACATTAATTCCAGTGGTTTATGAGAGATCCATGAAAAGTGCTCTTAAAACATGTACAGGTATGTAACAAATTGATTATTTTTTCTTCTAGGACATGTTGCTTTTTCTTAAGCCCTCGAATATTCTGCATTGGATCTTGTTCAACCTGTTAAGCCTATTAGTGATTCTACCACGATAAATTAATAGTCATTATATATCCATGCTTGTTTGAACAAAATGCTCAAGCATCCAAAATATGAGTGGCCAGTCTTGCAGCATTCATGAGTGACTCACTTGTTTGTCTAAAATGAGAGAGGTTGGGAGGAGGCGAGTCAAATGACTGAATCTTTTTAAAGGAACCATGGTATAGTATGTAAGACCTAAGGACTTGCCCCAACCCCAGTCCTTGTGGGAGAGAGTAGAGCACAATAAATCATGATGTGTTGTCACAAAATTCCAAACTATGATAAATTATACAACTATCAGTTGAAAATAATGGTTTTTCAAGGATCAGGACCATACATTTCAGTTGGGACCTTAATGTGTTTTTGGTAAGAAACGTTAAAAGAGTAATAGTGCTTCCTCTTTCTTGTACGGATTATAGTTAAACTGTGCTTGTTATGTTTTTAATGATGATCCAGGAACCTTTTGGAACTGAGAGGAGTCTATGAAAGTTACGGTGCCTATTCTGGTTGTTTTTGTCATTACAGTTGTTGATGTTTATAAAGCCAAATTTATTTAACCTTTAGAGCTATCATTTATTCTAAGATCTTTTTTGAAAAAACAGGTTTATTCTGGGAATAAATGTGTTTCTCATCGAAATTCTTCAAGACTCTTTTTTCTTCTTAGATTGAATTCATTCTCCATTGAGCTTGAGCATGTTCTAGAAACTTCAAATCTCTAGTCAGAACATGAAGACATGGTTTGGTAGGATCAGCCCTCCTGTTTCTTATTTCTGCTTATTGCTGTTAACTAATCTAATAAAAGGTAAATCTATAATATGAGAAATGAAATTTAAATTGTTTCATGTTTAACCTTTTTTTTTTGTGAAGTCACATTAACCAATTATTGGAATTTTGAAAATGTACAGATAAACATAAAGTGGTTCCCATGGTATCTATAAATTAAGGGGGCATATGGGACTGAATACATCTGGCTTTCTGTGTCTGTGGTCAGAGTTCTATATTTTTCTCTCCCGAGATTTCAAGGGAGGAGTAAGGAGTCCTTTTATAAAGAACATTTCTGTGTAATCGAGTTTGTGAGTGTGATTCCTTAAGTATTCAAAGGGAAGTACTAAAACACACATTAGCCTGAAAGTTTCCTTGCTCAGACTCAACTTATAGATCATTGAAACCTTAGTTGTTTCAGTATAGCCTAATTAAGAAGTAGGGGAAGTAAAAAATCTGAACAAATGTTTTAAAAACAGAGTACTGATCCTGGGTGTGCTCCTGCAGAAGGGGAATTATGTAGGTGTGGTTCCTGCTGCTGGTTGGAGTCAAACCTGCTGGGCTAAAACCATGGGCTCCTGTGTCTTCAGCTCTGTAGACTTTACAAAAAATGTATTTTGTGTCAGCAAAGTAATGATGGGTATGTGAGGTGTTATGTGAGGGAAGGACATCATAGAAGTTATGTATTTTAGAAAGGGTGTAGTAGGTGAAAATACCTCTTGGTCTCTTAATTAGCTTTTAATGTTAGTTGCCTGACCTGACTTCAGATTATAATTCATTTATGGCAATAAGTCAAAATGTCATGAAATATTTTTACTAGTGTGTATCTTTGTGATTCCTGTGCTCTTAAATCCTCAGTGAGTCAATTTTAGATTAGACCATCATCCTCTTAACTCCATAATTTGGCAGGAGATGCCAGGATTATCTTGGCTCTTCTATGATTGTCGAGAAATAAAAAAACCTCTGACACAGCTGTCATTCAGAAATATCTTAATTTACTTATACTCTCACCAGTAGTCAGGAGAAGTAGTCAGAGAGTGATTTTATAAGAGAATAGTTAAGAATTATAGTATCTCAAGTGTATCATGTGTGTGCCAATTCTTGTTCTCTTGCCCTTTGCCAGTATGTGTAAATGTTGAGTATGTGTGTCAGACCTGTCTTGGTGTGAGTTCAGCTCAGGTGACTAGAGTGTAGGCATAATATGGATGAGGGAACAGGGGTACAACTGTAAATTTAAAGGAAGCAAAACATAATTATTTTTCCTTCCTATTAGCCCCAGGAAATCCTTTTGTCATTAAGGTGGATTTTGTCAAATCACTTAAAATTCTTTAATTCTAATTTAAAGTTAGAAGCTCTCAAACAGACCATAATAGGACTCAGTTATAGTGCCAAGCTTCAGTTTTAGGAGGGCTGTAGATGCAAATTTTTGCCAAGATAGTTTTATGATTTCCTCATCAGATACTCTTAAATGATATATTCAGGAACCGTTTTGTTGTTGTTGTTTATTTGTTTTTTAACATTTCCAAACATTGTATCTTAAAACTCCTATTTTGGGGACAGTTGTTTTCTCATTGAAATTATTTATAGATTTTTTTTTTCCTTATAGATTTAGTTCATTTTCCAGATAGTTCAGGGATATTCTAGAAACTTCCAACTTCTATACAGAAATTAAAGACATGCTTCATAGAGACAGGATGGCTCAGTCTTGGTGTTTTTTTAAACTTTTTCTACTGCTATTGACAAAAGGCAATAAAAGGTAAATTCTTTTAGAATCCAGATGTGAGAAATGAAATTTAAATTTTCTCATGTTTTGATAATTTATGGTATTAAAACAAATTAAACATTGGTTTTGGTGCTGACGTTATGTTAGGGACTGTTATCTTCTAAAATGCTTGGGCATTGGTTTTTCTTGGGTAAAATGATTTTCTTTGGTCTCTTAATATGGAGTCTTTGGCCCTGAGCTTCTAATGTTATCCAAGGCAATGAAGATTTGCTTATAAAACTTTTCTAAAAATGTATATGAGTTTCTTTTAAAAAATTATGGAATTGGGGACACCAGGGTGGCACAGTGGGTTGTGTCTGACTCTTGGTTTTGGCTTAGGTGGTGATCTCAGGGTCTTGAGATTGAGCCCCACCTGGGGCCACACTCAGCCTACTTAAAGCTGCCTCTGTCCCCGCCGCGCACCACCCCTCCCCGCAGCGCACACACTTTCTCTCTCTCAAGTAACTAAATAAATCTTTAAAAAATTGTGGACATTGTGGAATTGACAATTAAAATGTAAATAATAAAACCTGGGTTGATTTTTCAAGTACTTGATATAGGTACCTTTCTGCTGTTTTGGTTGTAAATCATGCAGCCTTCTCAGGGGGGTGTGTTAGTGAGTGAGTGCCCATTTTTGCATGAGTGTGGTTAGCCTGGAGATCCAGTTCAAATGCGACGTCATCTTTGAGTTGAAACATAAGAGTGTGTGTGTGTGTGTGAGAGAGAGAGAGAGAGAGAGAGAGAGAGAGAGAGTGTGTGTGTGGGGGGGTGGAGAACAGTGCATACAGATTGAAGCAACTTTAAGTCAAGCTGAAATCCTCTAAATGAGAATTGATCATTGCAGCTAATAAATATGGAAATGGATAATAAGATGTGGTATATAAGGAAACATACATTTTCTTCATAGTTGTCCTCTTAACGATAGTTTGTGGTGTTGAGAACCTGCCTCAGGTTTCCTACTAGTGTTTTTTTAGCTGGCTAATTAGGATGTACCACTGATATGATCCAAAAAGTGGTTAGTTCCAAAAGAAGTTGCCAAAAGAAGGGAAGCCTAGGTATGTGCAATCAGGGAACGTATGCCCATTTTATTTAGAAGGGACTGTCAGAAATTTATCACTGTTGTACCTGTATCATCCCAATGTGCACCGGCAGTATTGTCTTCTCTGCTCTTTTATATATTGTTGTATTCCCTCGATCAGACCTTCCATTTCCCTGTATTATTCTAGATCCTCTTACAGTCCGAGCAAGAGGATGCTATGCTGCTGATTCCCCCACAGATGATCTGTCACTAGGAATGTTTTCAGCTGCAACAGAGAGACACCGATTTTTCTCAGGTAACGGAAGGTCAAGCAGGTAGGCAGTCCAGAGTCATGCAGCTGCCCAACAATGTTAAGGACCTGCTCCTCCTGTGTGGGGGGGCCAGCCATCTTTGTCACAGGGGTTCCTCCTTAGAGTTGCCGGTAAGCTGTTGCATCTTCAGGATTTACTCATAGCTGAAAGAAGAGGTCAAAGGGGAGGACTTTCTGCTAATGAGGCTTGTTTTGGGAGAGGTGATCTCTTTCTGGTGACTTCTGCCTACGTGACATTGGCAAGAACCATATACATCCACTGCTAGCTGCAAGGGGGTCATGTGCTTTTATCTGACACGTGGCCACCCAGGATATATTCATTGGTGCTGTGTTAGTAAGGAAGCGGGAGTGGATACTAGATTGTCAAAGCATTGTGTGCCCCAGGATGCCGTTGTTCTGATGATTTTACCCTGGATACAGTACTTCTGAAGTAATTGCTTATCTAAAGTGATAGTACTTCGTGTGCCTTTGCTTACTTAGTTCTTTTAGTTTCAAAGTTAGAATGGAAAAAAAAAAAAAGAATGCAAAGTTAGAAAACAAATGAACAAAACCCCCTTAGTATTTTCCTAGAAAGGAAACACCAGTGGTAATTTCATTTTCCGCTATTGCTATTGAATACGGACCATCTTTTCTCTAACTTATCTCAACCCTGTAAACTAGTTAAGAACTCATCCCCAGTGAGGTATTTGTGTCAGAGATCCTTTTTTAAAATCACAATTCAACATTCTCTTATAGAGCAGCAGCTCTTAGAGGTAGAGTGAAGAGCTGTCAATGGCCTCTGACCTCACAGAGCTTCTGAGTTGGTGAGACAGGCGACTGGCTGCTCAGCGTTCGAGAGGGAGCAGGAGGGACAGCTGGGTACAGAGGTCAGAGGTCATGTTTTTACACAGGTTATGGGAGGAGGGTGACAATGGGGACCAAAGTAGTGTTATTATTTAATTCCCACGTTTTAAATTGTCTTCTTATGTGTGTTTAATTAGTTTATTAAAGAGAGATCTTTCCCTTTAATTAGGAAGGAAAAGGACTTTTATGATTCATGTCATTAGTACCTAGTCCCTCCTCTTACTCTCCTTCCCTCCTTGTTTTATAGCTTTGTCAACAGGCTCTACTCACAGTTCTCAAAATAGGCATGTAAGGTTTGCGAGAATATTGTGGAGTTTAGTTTCCCCAAATAAAATGTTAAACTAATAAAATCCAACCAATCCAATGTAGAAAGAAATTCTTAAAAAAAAAAAATCAAACAATATTGGAATTCCTAGGGATAGAAGTTGTCAATCTGTCTTCCAGTGTCCTCCAATTCCATACACTCATGGGGATGTATACTAGAGTGGGGTTGGTTTATTTTCACATAATTGCAGTCATACTATAGGTATTGTTCTGCAGCTTGCTTTCTCTTTTTCCCTTGTAATACCTTTTGAAAAAATTCCTTACAGTACACAGGGAATAGTGGTTTTCTCACTCAAAGATGGTACCACTCCCCTCCCCTCCCCCAGGGGTATTTTTAACCATGTAGGGGCGTTTTGTGAAGAAATCTCTTGTTCAGTATGCTCATAGTATCCCCCTGAGAAACAATGGTGAGGAAAGATCTTGTCTTTTGGACATTTCTCTGTGTAATTAAGGAATGTGATTGTACCGTAAGTTTTTCCTTACCAGTGGTCAGTGTCTTGAAACATAGGTCTCTGTGCATCTGTAAGAGCTAGCATAAATTACTGGAAGAACTGCTGGGTGAAAGGGTGTTTAAATTTTAGTTATATGCTCCCAAATCATTCTTCAAAATGGCTGCACAAAATTTACAGTCCTAATAACAGTACACACATTTTCCCACATCCTTTTCAACACTTGATAGTATCAGTTAAAAATGTTTTGCCAACATAATAAGAAAAAATGAAGTCTTGTTTAAGTTTCCATTTTCCTGTCCAAAGGGCCTATTATAGTACACTTTCAGTAGAGTGATAAGTGACTAATTTGCTTTTAGAGAAGCACAGTTAGAGCTCATCTGTTCTAGATATCCTGCTGCCTGTTTCATTCATGTTTCAGAAACAGTCCTATTTACATATCAGTCAGCTCCTTTGGAGTGTCTTCTTAGTCTCATCTGTGGGGAGCGTCGTACTGACACTGATTGGCAGGAGTGATTTTTATGAAGAACTATGATTTGGTGTTTGTACAGAGGGACCTCTGGGTGCCAAACTCTGGTTGCTGCCCAACCGGTGGGTTGGTGAAACCAAATTAGGGAGCCTGAGCAGGATGAAAAAAGACCCAGAAGAGAAAATAATGGAGAGTCTCATAGACACTAAAGGTATGACATGTTTCATGAAACATGCGTTTTGGTATGTGGTTTGGATTTGACTGTCTTTATGTGGGTATATGTATGTGTGCATACTTAATGTCTGTTGCATCGTGATGTAAAATGTCTCTCAGTGGGTTAAGGATTGCTGATCATGGCGAATCTTAGCCTTAAAATTTTTTCAAAACACAGTTTCTTCCTATCCTAATTGAGGCAGAAGTTTCATACTTGGTTGTGACATAAAAATACTACTAATAATAAGTTGCTAACAGTATCGATACATTGCAAAAGGTTAAAAGCCCAGACTTTTAAAGGAGCTTAAATGCTTAAAGATAGATGTCACCTAATTGGACTTGGGATGCAATGGGTGTGGAAAGCCAAATTGGCTTGGGTACAGGATGAAGAAATGAAGAGTTACACCCTACTCCAGTTAATTTCACTGAGCAGTGTAATTTATCTGCTCCCTGGGCTGGCTCCTGCTCTTGACTTGTGGTAGCTGTATCACTGTGCAGGCAAGAGAAGGCAGAGGAAATCTTGATGCCCAACAGTTTCTCCCCGTGAGCAGGCACATGGACAGCTGGTCATCTAAGAGTAGTAACTTGAACTAGTTTCCAGTGTGTAGCTTCCCTTAGTTCCAATTCAGATCTTGTGTTGCTTAGAAAATTACCTGCTGGTGAGGATAATAAATGGTGATAATTAAAAAAAAAAAAAAAAAGGCTATGGAACACTCTGCATGTGGGTGTATTTAATTACCTGGCAAGTGTTCATATTTCTAGAGTGTGAAACTTATGGGTAAACAATGGCCTTTCTGTTAAAGATTCTACCCACACTTTTGTGTTTCTTCCCTTTCACAGTTGGGTATTTTCCATCACTTAGAGAGCAATGGTAACTATTAATCTGTGTTGTATAGTGTATTTCCCAAGTGCTTATATTTTTTCATTTGTTTTACTTCAATCAAATCTAATTTTCTTATTCAAATTATTGCTCAATAATTGCATCTTTGTGAAAGATGCTATCATTGGAAACTTTCAGTCTTATTTTCTGGATTTATAAATAATGGTATTTGAAAATTTGTGCTTTTAAAGTTCTGTGTTATAACCATAAGTTAATTTCTTCTGAATTTTATAAGGCATTACTGATACATTTTTGGCAAATGTAAACACAAAATAATGAATATTATTTCACAGACCAAAGAAGATGGGAAGCGAAAGGTCTTTAAACACAATAACAATGAATATTAGTGGGTACTTATGCTCCAGATTGTTACTATGAAGCCTAAAAAGGCAATGTTAACCTTGAGTATACTTATTATATAACTTTAAATTTAGGTAAAATCTTTTAGCCTCCAAAATGTTTAAATAATTGTATACATATTCTTATTTCCCTTAATCCTGTCTATGAGGTGGCATCCTGGAGACAGAGCATGAGTTTTTCTGTCCATCTCAGTGTTTTCCTGGTGGTACTGAGGCATTTTGATACTTTGTGATTTCGGGTCAGCATCTCCTGTCAACTTTCCAGTCAGCATCTTCTATCAACATAACAAAAAGTTTGCTTATGTAAGCACTTTGAACTCTTTGCCAGTGGTGAATATAATGGCACCGTTTCTGTCCAGTGTCTTATGGAACTTCCATGGGTGGTTCTTCTCTAAACCATGTTTATTACTCTCCTTTGTCTTCGAAAATACTCCTTGCCATTCACTGTTCATCTGAAGAAGCTGCAGCAAGAAAAAGACAAGATATGTGACCTGAGTGGATATTGAAGTTTCATAGTTTCTACTTCAGCCCTTCTATTTTGTTAACTCGCATATTCTGTGTAGTTACTTGAAAATGATGTAGATGCTAATTTAGCCAGTTGGCTTGATGAGAGCATCTTGCACACTGGAGGAAGAATTTCTTATTATCATATGTTTGGAAGTGAAAAGGGGAGCTAATGTTGTAACACATTATGCTCCATATGTTAAACTGAGGAAAATGTATTCTGTGAGTTTCTTTGAATTGAATTCTTTGTGCTCTTCAACAAGTTTTTGCTTTTTCTTTTCTTTTTCTAAGGTATGCCCTTCTTAAATTTAAATCTTAAGAGAAAAGGAACAAGTCCACATTTAGAAAAAAACTAAGGAAATGCCGGTAAAAGTTAGAAAAAATATATATATATTTTAAAATATTAGCTATTACATTAAATTGGTTGGTGTATGTAGTTAAGTTTTAACAGATGAGTGTTATGGCATGCTATCAAAATAGGAGGCAATTAAAGCAACTTTATTAGAAAAAAATTTAATTTGCTCCTATTAAGGAAGACCCACACAGAGACTTTCAGTAACAGAATTCCATGGTTCCTTCCAGGGGCTTCCACTAGAAGGAAATAATGATCTGTATCATTTGTAGGTCTAATTTATAGGAGATCCGTACTGTATCCAGTTTCAGAATGGCTTCACTGACTGGAAGTAAAGCCCCTGAATAGAAATGGTATATGAATTGAAAATATTCTCTGCCTTTCCCAGTGAGGGACTAGAAGGAGTTTGCAGAACCCACGTTGGCCCGGGGTAGTGGTCTGTGAATTGTGGATATGAAGGTTGAGCCACTGTCTGCTGTTGTCCCTCCACTAATTCTGCCTGTTAGCCTGACAGTCATCCTTTTTTTTTTTTTTTAATTTATTTTTATTATTTGACAGAGATCACAAGTAGATGGAGAGGCAGGCAGAGAGAGAGAGGAGGAAGCAGGCTCCCTGCTGAGCAGAGAGCCCAATGCGGGGCTCCATCCCAGGACCCTGAGATCATGACCTTAGCCAAAGGCAGAGGCTTAACGCATGGAGCCACCCAGGCACCCTCTGACAGTCATTCTAATGGCTGATGAGGGTGTATATACTTTCCTGTAATAGCCTGGTGTATCATTCCCCTTGCTCAGCTTCTGGGGGATTATGTGATGCATAATAAATAATGGCTCAGCTTCTATATGCAACTCCTTATTAATGTTACCAATAAATGATTAGACAATTAAAGAAAACCCCACAGATGTTAAGGTACAGATTTTTATACCATCTCTGTTCAGTTATCCTTTCAAGGCTGAGTGTATTCTTCTTACCAGGAGGGATTTTTTTTTCCCTTCCCTCCACCCACTTACCTTTCCCTACCCCCATCTATTACATTTCTTTCATATAGTTTACCTAGCCTTTTTTATTCTTGCTTCTTCCGTGGTGCTAACCCAGAGAAATATGGTGTAGGTTCTGCAAGTGGAATATAAATTGCCCTCATGATCTTTTACATCAGGAGACTCCGATAAACGATTCCTCTAGTATTTATACCGTCGTGTGGGCCCCTCCCTCTCATTGTGGGTTGGGTCTGAGGCTTCCACTGACTGAATCAGCAGAAGTGACAGTGTGTCAGTCCTAGGCCTAAGCCTTAAGAACTCCGGGCAGTCCCATCCAAGAAGTCCAGTTAACCCTAATGGAGAGGTCACACAGAGAGGGGGATACCCGGCTCTTCCAGTGTCCTTGCTGGTCCCTGCCAGCTCAGTGTTAGCCTTATGTGACAACTGGCAAGATGAGCCAAAAAGAACTGTCCAGCCAAGCCTAGCCTAGATTGCAGAATTATAAGTAAATAAAACAGCTGTTTTTACAGCCACTAAGTTTTAGGATCGTTTGTTACACAGCAAGAGAATTGAAAAGACCGCTACGTTGAATAGACATTGATAAATAGATTTCAGTAGTTACTTAGCAATATTTGTATTTTTGTGCTAGAAAGGTAAACATATGTTATTGCCAGTCAGTTATTAGAATAGATTTATCAATGTATTACGTGCTTTGTACTCATGGAGTTACGCCGAGAGGGGAAGAAATGAAATACTCATTGTAGAGGTTTGTGACTCAGTGCCGTTATAATTAAGTGAAAGCTTTGCCATCACTCCTGAGTAAACTAGTGATGACTTAATATTTTGGCTATATTTTAGACCACAAAGTTGGAAGAGAAATGTATGTGAGAAAATTAGAAATACTGTTTTCTGATGAGACAAGTTTTTAAGTTCCGTTTTCTTCCAGAATTCTTTTTCTGCTTCCATTGACGTTTCAAGCTAAATGGCTCTGTAGGTTGACTGATTACAAATGTTTTCACTCAAGCGCACTAGCTTTTAAATCTGTCTGTAAGCTGCTTTCTTAAAAAAGTGAATAAGCTTAGGAAATAATTATTCCTCAAAGTACACAAAACTCCTGAGCAAGCTTTTGTTCTGTAGACAGATCTGATTCATCAAGAAACATCAAGATAATTGTCACGATTTAAATTTTTAAAAGAAACCAAGAAGCCTTTGGCTCAAGTGTAAAACTTTCTGTTGCTTTCTTGGCATAATGCCTTGAATTGAATATTTTGTGCTGTACGTTGCTCCATTTTTTTGTTTTGCTTTGTATTTTTGCCCCTGGGACAGGAAACTACAGAACAAAATATATTCATGTTGGTAACCAGTGCTGGTCCTTGGGTGACTCACTGTTCTTTACTGATTGGTACAGAAAGGAGAGGCTGACACTTGAATGCTGCTCCCTAGTGGATGCCAACGATGAGCCAGGGTTTTATTTTCTCCTCACATATATTTTGTAAAGCTGGGGATCTCTGTTTTGACGTAAGAAGAAGAACATTCACATTGAAGCACTCTCCAGTCCATAAATTACTTCTTTTAGGTGGGGTAATGTGCTCCCTTTTAATTAAAATTCTTAAGGGGTTCACACAGTTTAAATTTGAATACACCAGTGTTCCCTCTCTCTTGGGATTAATCTGTGTGACTGTGTAAAAAGCAATTTTATAGAGAAACATTTTCTTACAAGACTGTAAGCTTCAGGATGGCAGAATCATGCCTTACTTGCTGGGGACTCTCAAACTCAAAATCAAGGACAGGTGTTAGTATTTGTAAGTCTCAAATTATTTTTTGAGTTAATGAATTTAGCTTTTTAAAAAACAGTTTGTTTTTCAGGAGTTTCTGGTCTAGATAGAATCTCAACAATTCCAGATTGGCACATTATGTTGAAGGAATCATGTTTTCCAACATCTTCAGTAGATAGTCACCGATTTTTTTTTTAACTTCAATTTTATAAAATATAGATAAGTTTTAATTCAAGTATCTATAATATGCTGAGTCTTTTCAGTGTATTATTTCTAATCTTACAACAAACAGATCATTTGGAGTTAGGAGTTAAAAATATTGTGTAGCTGATTTTCTTAAAATTCTCTAGTGAAAACCGGTGTGACAAGGGATTTATGTGGTATGTTAGGAATGTTTAGATGTTTCTGGAATTACTGAGTTGGAAGATGCTTGGATAAGAAAGGTGCATTGTGAAGGCTTTTGTAGTCTTATATTTACATGACAAAAGAAAATTTTTAGGTTTTTGGGAACATTACTAGGTTTCTATGTTAACTGCTTGCATTTAAATTTCTCTCCCATGTGAAAGAATATAAAGAAATTTTGGTTCCTAGATTCATCTTTTTGCTCAGATTATATCCTACTCTATTTCATTCATTAAAACACTTTGAAAAATTTAAGCAGTACATATTGAGCATTTATTTTATGCCAGATCCTCTTAAATTCTTGAGGTACCTAGGTGAACAAGAAGATCAAAGTCCCAACTCTGAAGAAGTTTGAATTCCAGCCCCGGGAACATACAAACAATAAAAACGGCAAAAAGTAGACATGGTAGATGTTATAAAGTGATAGGTGCTACAGAGAAAATAAAATAGGTTTAAGTTAAAGAGAGGGCGTGAGTGATCATTTTAAATCATCCAGGCAAGGGATGCCTGGGTGGCTCAGTTGGTTAAGCGGCTGCCTTCGGCTCAGGTCATGATCCCAGCGTCCTGGGATCGAGTCCCACATCGGGCTCCTTGCTCATCAGGGAGCCTGCTTCTCCCTCTGCCTCTGCCTGCCATTCTGTCTGCCTGTGCTTGCTCTCTCTCCCTCTCTCTCTGACAAATAGGTGAAATCTTTAAAAAAAAAAAAAAAAAATCATCCAGGCAAGCCTCATTATGAAGGTGACTTTTGAGCAAAGCTGCAAAAAAGTGAGGTAGTGAGAGAGAAAGATGCTTGGTAGGAGCAACTTCCCTGCAGAAGAAAGTGTAGGGGAGCCATGAGAGGGCCAGGGAGGGGCCGAGCAGAGTCCTGGGGCCCAGGCTGCCTTCCCGCTTCTGAGGAATGCTTTGATGGTTCAGCTTGTTCCATTGCTGTTAGATCCTGAGGGACCTTGCTAGGAATGGTCACTGTCTATCACTAAATTACCATTCATCCATTCATAAAAGAACACCAAAAAGGAAAATTACTAGAGTAGAACCACATAGTAACATGTCACATTGAAACATTTGTTTTGTCCTTTCTAGTTTGGAGCACCTAAATAAATCCTACAGTGTCTCAGTGACAGATAATTGTAGTTCCATCGAATTCCTGGGGAGGCCCCAGAGGCCTTTCAGATGTTCAGGTTTCAGAACTATTGACCTCGTGTTCAAGGTTAGAGACCATATAAATTAGCTAATTAGAATGAGAGGAGTTGGAGTATGAACATTCCTTGTATCTGTGCCTGTACAAAGCAAGTACTCTACAAATATTAATTGAATCTAGAACCAGAATTTTAAACTAGGGGATGAAGTGTAATATTTACATACATATATAGAAAACATGTCAATTTATAAGTTAATTTTTATTTAAAGGTAATATTTTATCTCTTGTGTCATTTCTATTTTGTCTCTTATCCCCTTACTCCCTTACCTCATAGTCCCTGCTTCTCCAAATCAAAATCAGGTTGTGAAATAATGACAGTAACAATAATAGCAGTGCCTGTGTCTCCTTTTTGAAAACATTGTTTTATTGGTGTGTTACATCTTTGCAATGGTGCAATACGAAAAAGTGTTTTTGAGAATTTTTTTTGCCATCTCTTATTCTGTGACATTGTATGATTTTAAATGACTAATATGTACCAATTTCAGAAATGTTTTCTTTTTTATTGAAAGTATAAGTCCTCTGGTTCTGTTAAAATGGTACCTAATTATAACATAATTTTGGTGACTGAGCTGTATTTATTTAGGGCATACTCTGTGTCAGGGTTTAACTAGGTGCTGATACTGGTGTATCTCCATCTTATACAATACATACAGCTTTTTTTTTTTTTTAAGATTTTATTTATTTATTTGACAGAGAGATCACAAGTAAACAGAGAGGCAGCTGGCGCGGGGAGGGTGGGGGCGGTGGAGCAGGCTCCCTGCTGAGCAGAGAGCTGGATGTGGGGCTCCTTCCCTAGGATCTTGAGCTGAGCTGAAGGCAGAGGCTTTAACCCACTGAGCCACCCAGGCACCCCAATACATACAGCTTTTAAAACTTATGTAAATGAGCACATGCATTTGAATATTGGCCCTGCCAGTTTTAAAGATGTGTCATTGTTCAGATTGATTACTTAATTCTTTCCCCATAATGAGAAATAGAACGAATGATATCTTCATCTTCAGAATTGTGAGGAATAAAGATGGTGCTGAAGAATGATCTGCAGAATGTCTAGCATAGTGCTTGACACATTATAGGTCCTCAACAAATGGTAGCTGCCCTTCATCAAAAAAAGTTGTCCTGTCCCTTATTAGCTACTGTTTTGGTTTAATATGTTTTCATCTTTGACATGTCTCTACCTAATATGTTAAGCTTACCTGTGCTTATCCTGTTCTTCAGTCTTTTGAAAATAACCACCTGAGTATTTGATGAGTACGTTTATGAAGCAGATCCAATATTTAAAAGAATCTTAGAGTAATGTATTTTGAGAATGATTACCCTTTAATTATAGTGTCTTTCTTTGAACTCTTTAGTTTCCTTTTTATTATCTTTTTCACTTCTCTGCTCACAGCCCTTATCTCCCTGTGCTCAGCCTCCTTTTGGATCTCCCCTCTAATTACTAACTCCCTCCCCACTTGTATTCTACTGTCTGCATTGTTGCTGGACTAAATTTTCTAAAACAACACTGTGCCCCTTCTTTTATTTTCTTAAAAAAAATTTACATTGTCTCCTTGTTACCGAGTCTAAACTCCTTTGCCTAAATTTCATGGTTCACTACAGTCTGAAACCATCTTATTTCTTCATTTATTTTAATCTTCCGTGATTCCTAACTCATTTATTCAGTGGGGACTGTAAACACTGGTATATATTTCATATATGTTCCTATCTTGAAGCTTTTGTGTGCGTGTGTGTGCACCATTCTTTCTACTTAGATTGCTCGTCCTCATTTTCTCTACCATAAGTCAAACCCATTTTGTCAGGGTGTATTCAATTTCTGTGGCCTCTCCAGTGTCTTTTTCTGAGTCTAATTTCAGTAATTCCCACTACCCCCCTCCCCCGCATAAAATAGTAAAAAATTAAATGAGAGAATGTATTTGTAAAGTATTAAATGCTCATTTTAGTCTTATCTCTAGAGAAAAATTTAAATATGAATTCTTGTAGAATCAGGTAGCCAAGTGCTGACTACCCAATGAACATTTGAGTGTTTTGATTCTCTATAAACTCCTACTTTCTTTAATTGATATTAATATGAATTTGGGAGTCTAACATAATATTGTTTATAAAGGAAATTTAATCATTTGTTAAACTGAAAGACTATTAAAAAATCATTTGGAATAAATGTAAAACATGATACCTTTTTTTTTTTTGTGGGTATTTATTTGAATGTGTTCATTGCCAGTAGGCAGAACATCTGAGCTGGGAATTTGGTTTGGAAGCACTTAGGAGTAGGCGGTAGTTGAAGCTGTGTTGGTGTTAAGATTGCTCAATGAATTTATAAAAGATGAGAAAAAGGCAGAGTGTAAACTCTGGGGAAAAAATTACTTTCAGAGATATCCAGAGGAAATTGATTTCAAAAATAAACTGAGAACAACATGGAAACTGAGAACATTGCCTGTTGGTGTCAGCAAAGCTGACAGTTCACGTATTTTTGGAGAGTTCAGTCTGATATTTTATCAGCCCACTGCTTGGAAAGGTTCCAGATTGAAGGTGGCTTTGGTTTTACCCATCAATAAATATTTTTAACACATCTACTATATACAAGGCATTTCAGAAGTGCTGTGAAAATACCAAGACATTACAGAATAAATTTGGTTGCCCTACCCAAATGTCAGAATACTAGGTTCCTTTCACTTATTAGCTTGCCATCTCATGACATAAAATAGTAAAAAAAAAAAAAACAAACATACAGTGAATAGGAACTTGATACAGACAATAGACCTATTAAGACAATAATAGGTAGTGATACAGAGAACGAGACCTTGGAAGTAATAAAGGGAAAAGCTCACAAATGTGCATGCTTTACCAGTTTGTATGGTAACTCAAGATGTTCAAAGATAAGGCTGTTTGCAGTTCTCCCTGAGATTAAATATGAGTCTTGCTGATGAGAATTCTGAAATGCTGATAGAGCTCTATCAGGTATATGATGAAATATAGCATTCTGGATTAAAAAGCTGAGTTTCTTCAAAAAGTAACTAAAATTAAAAAATCAGGAGATATATATCCTTATATATAAGGACAAGGCATTTGTGTTTATCAGTGTTTTAAGTAGCTCAATGAATAAAAGTTATTATATGGCAATTCCTTATTTTGTGGTGAATGAAATACACTTACACCAAATTTTCTTAAGTTTTTAGATAATGCTTTTTATCCTGAAGATGTTTTCAAGGATACCCTTAATTCTTCCCAAGTGTATTGATGGAGGTAAGAAGTAATTCGACAATTTCCAAATTCGACAGTTTCCAAATGGCTACTAAGAAAAAGAATTTCCTTGAAGTTTCTGATTACGAACACTATGAATTTTGTTGTTTCTCCTCTTAAGACAAATCAGGTTAATTCCGATGTGAGTATGAATCTGCTGTTAACCCAGATTTAATGTTATTTAAACAGATGGCACAAAAGAAGAAAAGTCTTTTACCATCCCCTATGAGCAAAGCTTAAACTTATTTATCCTCATCCAAAGGCAGTTTCTCTCTGTTTTGGCCTGACTTCTGGGAGCCCAGAACTCTTAAAAGATGTTTTCTCGAAAATAGTGAGCTCTTTTCTTGTCTGTCCTAGTATTCTTGGCTGCGCTTCTTATATTCTGGCTGCTTTTACTCATTAATATTCAGCTTGATCCATAGTGACTGAAGAAGCAGCAAAGGGCTGGAAGTTAGTGCAATGAAAGGTCCTAGGAGGGCTTTCTGAGCAAAGATGCAAATATCTCCAGGAATAATGTAACCAAATTTCATCTTCTCAAGTCCGTTGAATGCTTGAGGCTTTCAACTGATTCAAATAGAAAGTTTTTGTTTTCCCTTCCTTTTGATGTAGATTCAATTAGGATTTAACTTTTCTGCCTCCTTTACAGTTAAGTATGCTTTTCTTGTTGAAAAGAAAGTAATGAATCAGGTTAAGTTAGGCATAACACATTTCTTAGCTTAAGCATATTTACATAGATTGTCAAATATTAAATTGTTTAGTTTTGCTGAACTGCTGTCAGCAGTGTGGCTGAGATGAAATTGATTGTAAAAAAATGGAAACTGTACAACTTTAGAGTGTCTTGTTTCCTTTTTAGCATTTTGGAAAAAACATATTTAGCTCTTCATCCAAAGATAGGATTATTTCTTTCGAAGACTGCTTTGAAAGGAGTAAGCAACTTACACAGTTTATGAGGCATTACAGTGTAGAGTCTTTTAATAGAATTTTTGGTTTGTTTTCAGGAGAAAGTGATTGTGATCTGTTGAAAAAAAAATCTGAAAAAACACATAATTAAGGAAAACGGTTATTATTTCTCCAAACTGTACTACTTTACAAAACCTGCTTCCACAGAAATCAACTTCTAATTACTATATATTTGCTTATTAATGTTTGAGGCTTTGGATAAGTTTAGAAGGAAATCCTGTTACTGCAAATATTTTTTAACAGTTGCCTCCACAACTAAATCTGTGCATTAATAAAATTAAATAAAATCTGGTAATTGCCTCTCTTTAATTTAATGTACTGTTGATATAAAAGTTATTGGGCTACAAATACACTGGATACTTTCAAGTCATAGTGGGATTTGGCCCACATTGAAATAATTAGGGGTGAAGAGTCCTTGTTAACTCATTTCAGTTAGCCAACACAGTAGTAGCTTCTGGATAGGGCCGATGGGAGGAAAGTAGAAATCATTATCTCCCACATGGTGGCTAACTTAATATTCAGTTACACTATGAAGAGAATATTCCTACACCTATGGGTCGTAGAGCTTCCTAATGTTATTTAAGTATTGAACACTTTTTTTTTTTTGAAGTTGCTACCATGGAAGACAGCTGTGTTTTATTGTTAGCATTCTGCCAGTGCCGTTCAGAGGCTGGCATGGGGTAATTGGAAGTGGTTGAGTGCCGTATTGACGTATCTGATGTTTTCTTTTAACCCTGTCAGTGTTTGATAAAAACGTTGAGTTTATCCAGCAGTCATCCTGTAGATGTTTACTAAGCACTCAATTATGTGCCAAGGTCAAAAATTCCTTGTAGTTACACAGTTTCTGCAGTACTAGTTTCTGCCAACTAGTGTGGCTTCAAATGACTTTAGTCTTGGTTAATGGCTACTATAGACAGAGAATGGAGGGACATTCTTTAATTACACAGAAAGAAGTCATTCAAAATCAGTACTTTAGATTACATATTGAATAATTCTTCTTGGGAGTACTCGGGGTAACTTAAAATACTGAAATGGGGAATTATCGTAACTGTAGGATGTAGTATTACAAAATGTAAAGATAAAGCTATTGTCTGTCAACTTTGTGCAGCAATTCTGATTTGTCTTGTTGTTTGTAATGTCAAACATTAAAACAGTCTCCAGGATGTACATATTAAGGAGTGAGTATAGGAAATCAACATATATTGATCATAATGAATGATTATGTAGATGTTTATGTTTTATGTATATGTACATATATTTAAAAACCTAAAGTAGTTAAGTTTTTTCAGATAAAATATGTTGACAAAAATATTTAAAAATAAGTTACAGAACTTACCTGAATAAATTTCCTAAATCTAGTATACTACTAATATGTTGTAATGAATACAATGAAAATTAAGATATTTTTCTTCTTTGATGAATGTAGAGCTCATTCAGTTTACATTGTATGTGTGTGAATGTGTGTCTGATACTTTGTCCTAATATAAAATCAACTGTGTTAATCGTCAAGCCACTACCATATTAGTAATCTAAGGTTATATACAGTGGGCTGTGTAAAACTTAGTGTTGTCATTACTTTTTGTATCTCTAATATAGGGAGCCCAGAGAAAACAAATGGGGGAGCTAGTATTGTAGACGAGTTTTCACGTACAAAGAAGAATAGATTCAGGAATATTCCATATAGTAATATTGTTGGTATACGTCAGCCAAACTTTTTGTATATTAATTATTTATCCTCAAAATACAGGCTAAAGGAAAGATACTTTTCTTGATTATGTTGACCTTTAGAAATTGACAGACTTCATCGAGTGTAGTTTGAGAATTGAATTTTCTAGGTGTAGAGTTTTTATGGTCTTACTCTTCTTTGGAACAGGTTTGACATTAACTTGGTATTTCTGCACTAGGAAATACTGAATAGAGAAGATTATATCTCATCACCATCTCATTAATCCTATATATTACCCTTAGAGGGGAAAGAAATAGCAAGTGTTCCAAATTTCTCTGTGGAGAAAGTAGAAAGTAGATTGTTTTGGGTATTTTATGTGCAGCAGAAAGTTAGATTAGTTAGAAGTGTACTGACCAAGTAAGAATCGTATATGATATGCAATCATGTTTTTGTTTAGTCTTGATTATTAATAGTGATAGTTACAATTTTCAAAACATGTTTGATTATGTAAACAATATTTGCTAATGCTGAAAATTTGAAAATATAGCAACCTACCACAGGAAGTTGGTATATTATTATGTTTTGTCTTTTTTCTAATATTTAAAATTTTGAGGGATAGTTGAGATTTAAGTGTATATATGCACTTATGTATAGGCTGTCACAGTTTGATGATTTTTTTATATTTACCCTTATCATGAGTGTTTCCACAAGTGTTTTCTTATTTTTTGTGGTTGTTAATGGAAACATAGTATGCCATCATATGAGTGTTCCATAATTCAGCCAGTTCCCTATTGTTGAACATTTTTCCTGAGTTTTTACTATTATTAATTTATTGTAACTTGCCATAACCATTAGTGAGCATAGTTGCTTAATTTTTTGATGAGTATTTTTGTTGTATCTGTTAATTATGATAAAGTTTGTACATGAAGTATGTATATGACTTTTACCATGATTTAATTGAAACTTTAAGATGAATACACACACAAACACAATTCGTGTATTTTTTACTTTTTGAAAATTGTGATATTATTCAGAAAAAAATGCTCCTTTGAGTAGCATGAAGATTGGCTAGGCAGCATTTGGCAGTGTCTCGTTTAACCATTTTATTATTTTATTTCTGTGGCTTTAGATATGATCATCATCATCTTTTTAACACTATAGAAGTGTCAAATAAGTTGTTGAAAGAAGGAACATATAAGGAATCCATGGACGAGGTAGGTGTCGTAGTAGAAATATGGGAATAGGAAAGCGTACCTGATTAAATAGAGAGAGGGGTCATCCTCACTGTCCTCATTTCCCTCTTTAGAAGTTTTGTGACTTGGAGGAGGCATAAATTTGAATTGAATATCGAAACCCTGTAACAGTTGATGAATCTATTAACAGAGGGTTTTTAATGCAACATTCAACTCCTACTTTGAGGAATCAGCTGTGTTTTAAATTCTCCAGCCAGAGCAAGCTATTGCTTTGTTCTTGTCTTTATTTCTATATTATATACTATATATAATTTTTTTTTTTAAAGATTTTATTTATTTGTCAGAGAGAGAGGGAGAGAGAGCGAGCACAGGCAGACAGAATGACAGGCAGAGGCAGAGGGAGAAGCAGGTTCCCCGCCAAGCAAGGAGCCCGATGTGGGACTCGATCCCAGGACGCTGGGATCATGACCTGAGCCGAAGGCAACTGCTTAACCAACTGAGCCACCCAGGCGTCCCTATATATAATTTTTAAAAACCTCTTGCACTTCAAATTATTATTTAAAAAATTTTTTGAAGAGGATTACCACGTAGAAATTTTTTTAAAGTCTTTTCTTCCCCTTGGCTCTTTCATTAGTGTTTAAGAATACAATTGATTTTTATGCATCTTTTTCTCAGGTAACACTGCTGCATATTTGTCATTCTAGAGGCAAGGGAAACATGAATCCAAAGAGGAAGTCTGGGATAATGGGCTAAGAAGGACTAGGAAAAACGCAAATGGCTCCACAGGGGCAGAGAGGGAATGTTGATTACATGTACTGAAGTTATCAAAACTGGGGAGCAGGAGGTACAGCCAGGAGCTGGTACGCTTCACTGAGGCCTGGTCTCTTCTGTGACACACACATAAACAGTAGGACAGACAAGGAATAAACAGTAGGACAGACAAGAAGAGACTTTACATCAATTATAGGGATGATTTGTTTTGTGAAAGACTTCTTCCAGTCAGATTTTTCCATTTCATTCACTTGGATATTTTTTGGGAAATGGAATTTTGTTACCTTTTGAAATTTCCTCTTTTTTAATATAGATTTTCTTTCCACTTATCAGATTTATTGATGTATTTCCAATTCACACATCTTTATAGTTTTGTTCATTCTTTCTAACTTTATTTTTTCTATTTTTATTGGTTAAAAAAAATCTATTCCCTTTAGGCATGGGTAGCTAATTTTCGAAAGAATTGTGTATAGTTTTTGGTTGTTAATTTCCTTGCCTTTTCTTTCTCCTCTGTGTGTGTGTTTATGTTTATTGAGTTTGCCTTTTCTAATTTTATTTTGGCTTGTTACTATTTTCCTCTTCTAAGTTATCAAGCCACTTGGTTTATTATGCTTTTCTTTTTGCTTTTAACTTTGTTACCAATATAATCACTGAGTCTTACAGCAAGAACCTCCCCTTAGTACTGCTTTAGCAGTTTTTCATGCATTTCATTAACTCACGTATTAAAAAACATTCTATCATATTCCGAATTTCATCCCAGGTTCAGTGTTTACGATATCTTATTTTTAGTTTGCTTATATTTGAACAGTATTCAAGTCTGATTTTTCTTTTTCTATCCAATTTTGTTGTAATAACTGCTAATGGGCGGCTGAATTTTTGACTTAGTGCACGACCAGTTTTTTAAGTGATATGGTTAGAATGGAAAATACAGTTTGTTCTTTGGTCTTATTTATGTTCTCCTATGAAGCTGTTAGGTAATTCTAGGCTCATGTCATTGTTGGCTTGAACTGTCGTGCTCTGGCAGGGCCTTCCAAGTCTTCCGTTCCCTCTTGTCCTTTTGTCTCTGCCGCGTCATGCCAGCGCTCCTTCTTCTGTTTACATTGCTGCTAGCTTTGCATATCAGTGCCGGCTAGACGAGAACTTTTCAAAATAGATTTGCTTTAAAACAACTTGAAGTTCTTTGCTTGATTCCCCAATAGCTAGCGTGATTTGAGCACCCGCTATCCAAGATGGTAGTTACTTTTCCGGACCTCATCTCATTTAGCCTTTAGAGGATCCCTGCAAGGTAATTCTCATTTGACAGAGGAGTGTCTCATCTGACTGAGGCATTCAGAGGTTGGACCTGTTCCCCCGAGTCATATGCCTCCTAGGAGAAGGATCCAGCAGGCATAGGGCTGTCTGCTTGCTGGGGCTGGCTCCGAAGCATGGCCTTGCTGTTATAGTGACAATGATGCCGTTCCTCTGTTCTGGTTTTTGCACACACCCGGTACACTGGCAATAGCCCCCAATTTTTCCTCTGCATGTATTATTGATAGGTAATCAATTGCATTAAAAAAATTTAATGGTACTTACAAAAATAGGACATTATTCCATTTGTTTTCTTTTATGTTTGATGTATTTCACAGCTGAGCTACCAGATGTAATTGACACATTTGTGTTCTTCTCCTCTATCCCTATAGTTTTTGCATTTTCTTAACTTTTGCCCTTCTGGGATGGACTCGAAATTCTGATTTTCCATGGACCTAAACAGAAAGATGTTCTAGCTTATTCTAACTAGACAGCTCTGGATTTTCCAAGTATCTGGCTTGTGTGCCATGGACAGTATCATTAACTCTGCCAACGATCTCTGTATGCAGGATCAGTCTGCCTTACCTCTGTTGTTAATATGTCAGCAGTGACTCCAGGAAAGTGGCAGAGGGGTAGGGACCACACATGTGGGTGCTACTGTGTCCTGATCTGTCCCATACACCCCTCCTCAGTGTGCCCCATCCCCCCCACTCAAGACTAGCTCCTAGGACTGCTCAGGAAGGGCTACTCATACAGGGGGCCCTCTCACCGCAGTTCTCCTCCCCAGCTACGGCTCACGTGCGCAGCCAGGTGGAATTGTCCAAGAGGACTCCTATCTCCACTCTCTACTTCTGCCCAGAAGATACCCAGCACGTTGGATGAAGTTTGAAGATTGGAGGCTGACTCACAAGGTCATGAAAGGGAGGACACTTGGGAGGTCTGCCTGCTTGTCTTGGGCCTCTGTAGCTGTCTCCCACCCCAAGGCATGAGTCAACATTGCAGTGAACTAGAGGAGGTTGTATTTGCTGAGCAATAATCGAGAATATTATTACATGGTTTTTGAAAGTAGAATCCTCTCCCCTCACAATTCAAAGATATATTTGTTCTAATGTTAGATTGTTATGTTTCAGCATGGTTATAGAATGGCATTTATAGACCAGAAAAGAAAGAAAGACATGCTTATATTTCCACTTTTCCCATTAACACTTGTAGTAAAATTGTTTGAATTAATTCTTCCTATGTTATATTAGCAGTCACTATCTTGAATTCTTTTCTTGGACTGCTGTAGAGTGTAGTTTTTGAGTAAGTCATATTCCATGATTATAGTAATGGGATCCTTTGTGAAGTTCTGTTGCTACCCCTTGCTCTTCTCAAAATAACTCATGTTTATTAATTTTAACATGTTGTTAAAATTAAATTCTTTGGGGGGAACCTGAGTCTCTCTCATAAATTCTTCCTGCCTTCTTGCTTTTGTTGTGACCTCCTCAGATGTTAGTCTTGTCGACGGATTGTTTCAGATCATTTAGGTCATGAAATACTTTGCTCCATCTTCAAAAAGAACAGGTTTTGCCTCACTTCCAGCCCTGTGGTGACCATTTCCTTTGTGCAGATTTTCTTTTAAGCTCTTCTTTCTCTTCACCCCAATCTGAAGGGTTCTTTTCTTTGCATCTTAAATGTTATCTCATCTTCTTTCTTGGCAGGACCTGAGGAGTATCTTGTTTTTTTCCTATGTGTGTATGTTTTCAAAATATTGTTCAAAGCCTTGATCAGTAATTTATGGTTGTTTTGCTGTTGGACTCTTCCTTTCCAGTTCTTAGAAATTAAATAAATGCATATATTTCTGCAGTTTTTGTTCACACTGTTCAGTTTCTCAAACCCTTTTGGTTTCCACAGTTTTCTTGGTGCAGGAATTTATTTTGGGTTGTTTTCATTCAATTGTGCACATTGTACTTGTTTCTTTTCAGATCAGTGAATTCTCTGGAGTGGGGTGTGGTTTTGATTTTGTCAGCTTAGCTACGCCTTTAGCATCTTCCCAGAGGACTGGTTCTTAAATGTTTTAGAAAGGTTGACCCCTTTCTGGGTTTGAACACAACTCCTGATGGGTATCTTAACAGAAAAACTGCGAACCTCCTCCCAGAAAAAGGGGCATGAATACAGTTTCAGAGCTGCATAGATCCTGAGTTTCTATAGACTTCTTCCCTCCTTTTTATAAATTCCATGGAGAACATACTATTACACATTACTGCTTGAACTTGCTTTTTCACTTAAACCTATATTGTGCCTGTCTGAGGCAGTCCTTTAATTAGGTAGGAATGGTGAGTATGATAAGTAGCAGTCCATCAATCCCTCCTGTAATTGCTAGAGTTAATTTAACTTGCTTTTAATAACCACATTATCATGTCCTTCCTCTATAAATAGGCACTTATCTTGGGGAAATTTTGATGGGCCATTTTGTATTTACACGTTTTTCGTGTTATTATTTTAGGTAGCTTGTACCTTCCTCTTTCTCACTCTTATAGACGTGGACAATGTCGAAAAGGCGAAAGGAGCTCCTGAGGCCGGTCCAGGGACAGCTGGGCCGAGGGGTTAAGACAGATGAGAGGGTCGTGAGGACATTGGCTTCTTGGTGATGCTTTATATGTAGTTTTAAAGTTTATTAAAAACAATTCCCCCAACTTTGTTGAGATATAATTGACATATGACACTGTATATATGCTTTTAATATCAAGCATTACAAATTAGATTTAACACACAATTGTTGCTCAGACAGGTGTCCCGTTTCATTCTGATGTGATTGGGGGGCTCCCCCTGACTGGCGAGCCACTCTGGGCAGCTCATTATTGCTTTTGTTCACACACAAGTGTTTTAGAGAAGCATGAAATTCTGAGGAGGCAGAAGAAAGAAGGAAAGCTATTCTTCCCTACCATAATGGTGCTTCTTCAGTTCCCTTCATCCCTTCCTCTTTCTGAATATTAAAGTGGAATATGTTAATTAAAAAACTGAGTTCCTATCTTGTGGTCAAGATTTCATATACTTCTCTGGCCACGTGAAGCCGGTGAGTGGTTTTTCTGCAATGATCTACACTTGCCAGAGAATGATGTTTTCAGGCAATGCTTTGCTCTCCACTTGGTATATTTGTTATTTGAAAAGTGCTTCCTCTTTTCAATTGGACAGGACTTGCCCACAGCTACTCACGGGTGTTGTTCACGTTGCCCAGTGGTCTAAGTCATTCAAAAGATCGTGGTTTTGAGCCAGGTCTTCAGTGTGCGCTGGATCCAGTGGAGGAGCTTTTATAAGCCGCACATGCCCGAGCATCGCTCTCATCCTGCTGATTGAGAGCCAGGGGCTGGGGCCCAGGCATGTAGGTCTTAGACTCTCCTTGGGTGGCTTCTGTACAGCCTTGATTAGGAAGTACTGATCTCACAAGTATTCTTCCTCTAGCATTACCAAGAAAGTTTGCCTAGTTTTTCCCTCCAGAGAAAAAAAAGTCTCCACTGTAAGTTTCTCTTAGAGTAACGCTTATTTGCTAGCTGCCTATAAAATCCCTCTATATAAAAGTATCCATATATCCCTAATTAATGAATTCACTAATGGGTGTTTTCTAGTTGTGAAACTTCCCCTGGGCTCCTCTGCTGTGTATCTGTAGTGTTTTAGTCAAAGCCAAAGAGGGGGCACAAAGGTTCATGAGAAGCATTGGGTGGACAGAGTCAAAACATGCGGCAGTGGTGTCCACAGGCGTGAGTGTGAAGCTGTCTTCACTGGCCCCTGCACTGGGCTTCACCAGCACAAGGCTCTTTGAGCAGCAGGGGACCGTGCTGGGATGGGACAGGGAGGGGACGCTATGCCTTTCCATATGACACAGCCTGTCTCCCAGGAGATGGGAAGGTGGTGCCTGCTGTTCTTGTGAGTGCCCAGCAGCCGCAGAAGCTCTGTCAAGCTTAGCTAATGCCTGTCGATTGTAATTTTTTTTTTTCATTCTGTTTTGCACGTGTGACTTTCTCAGCTGTGCTGAACATGGCAGACTCATGCTGTCCTAGAGAATAGTGTTTTCTCTTTAAGCAGGTAGTGGAGGGAGGGAGGAATGCAGTAACAGCTGGATGAGTGAATGAAAGGTGTACTGGGTGACTGAATGGAGAGAGGGGGCTTGTGGAGGTTCAGACGAGGAAAGAGAAGCAGAGATGGGGGAGGCAGTTCACTGAGTAGCCTTTCCAAAGAGTCTGGGAGGTGAGGTAGATCTCATCAGGGTTGAGGGGGGTGTGGTTTGTCTTGTTCTCAGGCAGTTCTTTCGTCTGCCTGGAAAGATCGCTTCCCACTCTGATTAGCAAGCATTTCCCATACACAGCCTTGCCCTCACCACGTGGTCACCCCTTTCTATAGAGTCCCTCATCTTCCTCCTCTCTCCTGATTTAGTACCATGGTATTTGAGTTGCCCTTTCTACTTCCCCATTTAATTAGTCTCTCTTGATTTCCTTCTTGCTTTATGTGAGTGAGCTAATTTATCTTCCCAAGCAGTCAGTCAGCTTATCAAGAGCAGCCCTGAATGTTAGGTCCGTTCTTTGTCCCCACTGCCTCCAGGAGTGCAGTGCGGGAGTGTACGTCCCTGCCAGAGCCTCCACAAACTCTTCCTTTGGGCTTACGGCTTGATGGATGATGGATGATGTGCCCCAGACTGGACCAACCCTAAGGACAGTGGTTTGTGTGACTTCAGTTCATTGTGTTTCTTTGACCTGGTTCTAGCTGACTAGGCTGTTTTCCTCCAGAGCTTACTCACTTTGCTAATAGTTTTGGTGGGAGGATAGGGGGATATAGAATAGTTTCAAAAATTCCAAAGATCTAGTAAGACCTGTTCTGGACCTCTCCCCTCTGGTTCAGGTGTTGTCAGGTGGGCCCTGTGGTCTGGTTTATCCAGATTTGCAGGAGCTTCCCTGCATTTGCTAAGCATTGACCCAAATACTTGGTGTGGTGAGGTCTGCTGAAAGAACTTTTTCCTGATTTTTCTGATTTCTCTGTCTCTCCTTCCATTACTCCCTCTCTCTCCTTCCCTCTTCCCACCCTCAACCTCTCTCACTAGAGAATTTGTAATATCAAGAATTGTCTACTACCCCTAAAATAAGTTTGGCTACTCAGTAGAATTAGTATTCTACTTGAAGTTACAGTTTCCCATTGACTAGTGTTTTGGTGTTTAAGAAGTGGAGTGTTCTAGACTTCATATCTGGTATTTATGAGTCACACCGGTGATCTTTAAATTTTGTGTGGCACCTGTACAGCAATAATGGAAATGTGACAGTTTGTACACTTTGCGTGTGGTCCCTTCAGTATGTATTTCAGAAACAATACTGAAAAGAAATAGAATTCACGTATGAGTTGTTTCTAGTATGCTCTGCTTCAAGAGAATAGCAAATCAGATATTAGATTTATTATTTCTGGGGTTTTGGTAGATAGGATTAGAGCAGGTATTTTGAAATGGAGTACTTAGTCTGCTTCCATGTCAGGAGAGACATAACCAGGAGTCATGGGTCTTGGTGTAAAGTTGGGCATTATACCTCGGGTCAGTGGATATCAGTATGTTTGAACTGTAGCACTTTTTCCTCCTCTTCTTTCTATTATTGTTATTGTTATTACTATTATTATTATTAGTAGTAATAGCAATAAGAGTGGTAATTTTAAGAACCTGGCTTGCTTAATTCAGTTCTTTATGTAACAGAGAGTGGTGGTTTTTTTTGTTTGTTTGTTTTTTGATTTTTGTTTTTAACTGGCCACTTCTATTCATCTATAACTTCAATGTCTTTTTATAGTTAAAGAAGATGGGGAGTATGTCTATGAATGGGATAATCATTTTCACCAAGAGAATAGCTGCATTGACAAGAAGAGACTGAAAGGCAACATTTTAAATACATTGTGAGAGGACCTTGAACCATGCAACAGTGCAGATTTTTGGAGGGCACAGTTGGAAGTCTGTCCTGAGTGTGAGAGGGCTTGGATGGCTGGCACGACCTGGTCCATACTCCGCAGCAGCTTGTGAGGCCTGAGGTTTCTGACACTGAAGGCTGAGACCTGGGTAGAGCTGGGCTTACTTGCTCTTTCCTAGAGCCCTGGAGCTAGGTTATTTGAACTCAGATCCCAGATATGCCATTTTCTATCTGTGTGATGGAGGGTATATGATTGTGATCTAGACTGTCTCAGTTCGTCAGCTGAAAATGATGCATATAGTAGCTTCCTTGTGGTGAAAGGATTCGGTGAGTGACTTAGAATAAGGCCTGCTGTATAGCAGGTACTTGCTTCATTCTGTCCTCATTTAGCTACAAATAACAGATCCTAAGCAATGGTCATTAACACACTGGGATGTTTAATTTTCTCCTGTAATGAGAAGTTCAGAAGTAGGCAGCCCTGGGCTGGTGTGGTGGTTTTAGGACGCTGCCATCAGATTCCAGTATTTCCACTGTATCCTTAGCTTTTGTCATTGTCACCTCGTAGCCACAAAATGGCTGCCTCAGCTCCAGCAGGATGATGGTTCCAGGAAGGACAAAAGGCAAAAGACAACAGGACGAGCACCAGTTAAATTGCTTTATCTTCTAAAGATAGTTCCCAGAAGCACCACCCATCAGTTTTCCACTTATATCTTGTTGGCCAGAATTATATCACATGGCCTTAACAGTAAGGGAGGAAAGGAAATGTAGTTTTTTTAAGTTGGGCACATTATCATTTTCAACAACATCAATCTTGTTATCGGTAATGAGGAAGAAGTAGGAAATGGATGTTGGATAGGCAAATTGGCAGTGTCTGCCACAGCACTCGATAGTCCCACAAAAAGTATCCTTGCATGAGACTAGCCCCAGAGATGGGAACCTTGGAGGCAGGAGGTTTCAGGATCCCATAGGAACTGTGGAACCATACAGACCTTCTGGAGATTGATTCATAGACCGCAGCAGAAGCATTCATTTCCCTGCCATCCCGGAGTAGACATGAGCTTCGCATTGACCCATTCCACATCTTTCTCCTGGTTCCTCAGCCTTGCCCACCTCCCTTCCCCTCCCTGCCATTACTTCCCAGGGGACTTTAGTGTCCTTATCAGACATTCTTCCTCTATTCTGTTGCCCATAAGTTCCAGAGTGCTTTGCAGTAGTCATCTGGCAGTTCTATCAGCACCCAGCACTGAAGCCAGGACTCAGGGCAGCCCGGCCCTCCACCTGGGGTGGTGAGCAGGCAAGTGGCGTGCCTTTGGGGAAATTTCCAGGGTCCAGCTCTCTACTTTCTGTACTTATTTGCCTTCTAATCAAATTCTTAGGCCTGCGTACTTCCTCTGTTTTATTGGCATTCCATTCCCATGCTGAGTGTTGATGAAATGGAAAAAGAGCCTTTGCCTGAATTTGTCAGCAGGGGAAACTTGGCCCGGGGTCTTGGACCCAGGCACGGTGTTTCCCATCTGTGGGGGCCATCATTAGAGGGATGAGCCTACAGTAAGGGATTCTGAATTTTAGGAAGGGCAAGAGGCCAGATGTCATCATCTCAAAGCTTACCTCAGTCAGAAATACGGGAAGATTTCCCAGCATGGAAACAACCACTTAAAACTTGGGCTCGAGCTTTGGGATAGTCCATTTTACTAATAGCCAATATTTTGGCCTGCGTTTTGGTAAAAGCACAATACCAGCCAGCATTTAAGCAGCTTTCCATACCTGTTCTCAGTGGCCTTACTTCACCTCCGGAATCTGTAAACTTTCCATGAAAAAAAGGCCTGGTCTGGTGGTTTCTCAGGATTTGCTTAAAATCTTCTAATTCCATTAGGTCTCAATAGAGAGCCAGTGCAAATACCATTAAGGGTGGCTCACTATGGAGGCATGAATACTTTGTCGTCTGGCTGAAACCGAAAAGTGGTATCTCCAATCCCTTCTCTTTTAAAAAAAAGATTTTTCCCCCTCAATCAAGTGGCTTGTAAATGCATAGATCAGCAAGGGAATTTCATTTTTTAAATATATATAATTTGTTTACTGCTCTTTTAAATTCTGCAAACCAGCTCATTTAGTACACGGGAGATATATTTAAAGCCCACAAGTAAATGATAAATGTTACTGTTCAGATTAATTAAAAAGGAAGATGGTCGAAAGACTATCATGTCAACTCAACTCTATTTTTTGTATATGGGAGCTTTCTCATAGTAAAATCTTCAAACAGTGTAATTCTCCTTGTCCACCCTACCCACTTCTTAGTCCCCTCCTCAGAGGTGAGCCATAGTCTCACTCTGTCATACATCAGTCCAGACTTTTTCCTATGCATTTGTATTTGCCCATGTAAATTATCCTTAAACCTGCCTGTAGGATTATACTGTTCACCTGTCCAACTTTGTTTTTAACAGAACAATGTATCTTAAAGGTCATTACATACCAGTACCAGTACGTTTATGCTTGTCTCATTCTATTTTACGGCTGTGGAGTAGTTGTGTTAGAGCTATGCCATAATCGTAGTTATTCCTCTGTGGTTGGGCATTTAGATTGTCGCTAATGTTTTTGTTCCGGACATTGTTTGGGGGGGTATTATAGACAATGGTGCAGTTCTTGTGTCTGTCTTCTTTTATATATGTTGTAGTGTTTCCCTAGGATAGAGGCAGAATATTTTAGGCATAGAGTATGTGCATTTAAAATGTTAGTACTTCCAAGTTGCCTTCTCATGTGGCTGTGTATGCCAGTATGCCCTCCCGGTAGCAACATATGAGTTTTTTGTTTTGTTTTGTTTTTAAGATTTATTTATTTTAGAGAGAGAGAGAGAGAGAGCGCACATGAGTGGGAGGAGCAGAAGGAGAGGAAGAGAGAATTGCAAGCAGACAGCACACTGAGCATGCAACCCAACATGGGGCTCCATCTCACAACCCTGAGATCAAGACCTGAGCTGAAACCAAGAGTCAGACGCTTAACCGACTGAGCCACCCATGAGAGTTACAACATACTTTTTAAACTTGGCATTTCTTTTCTATGTTTTTTTTTTTTTTAAAGATTTTATTTATTGATTTGACAGACAGAGATCACAAGTAGACAGAGAGGCAGGTACAGAGAGAGAGGGGGAAGCAGTCTCCCTGCTGAGCAGAGAGCCCGATGCGGGGCTCTATCCCAGGACCTTGAGATCATGACCTGAGCCGAAGGCAGCGGCTTAACCCTCTGAGTCACCCGGGCGCCCCTCTTTTCTGTGTTTTTCAAGAGCTGTTAGTGCTTCAGGAAAGTGATCCCGATTCAGGAGTAAATCATTGAAATACCATTTTCCCTGGCCACTTGAGTTTAGGGGTAAACAGATGATGTAGTCCTGACTCACGAGATGTGGCCAAACACATGCTGAAGGATGCATAAGAATTCCCTTTGCAAAGACAGACCCAGGAAGAGAGGCGCTCTTAGTTTGCACGTATCATTTCACCTTGTGACATCTGTAGCACGTCCCTCCATCTTTTGGTAAGAGTGACATGCTGAGGGAAGACAGACCGAAACTGGATTGCCCTTGGCTGCGAGTAACAGAAATTCACCTGAAGTGGCTTGGATTGGGTTTTCTTCCTTCCTTCCTTCCTTCCTTCCTTTCTTTCTTTCTTTCTTTTCTTATCCTGATTCAGCTTCTCAGTGATGTCATCAAGGCTCGGGTTTACCCACCTTCCACATGCTGACCTTTGTCCCTTATGCTCCTCGCTTCTTGGTCACAAGACTGCCATCTCCGTTCTGTGGAGAAGCAGCTCCCATTGAGCAGAAATCAAAAGCCTTTGGCAGGGGGCGCCTGGGTGGCTCGGTGGGTTAAAGCCTCTGCCTTTGGCTCGGGCCGTGATCCCAGGGTCCTGGGATCGAGTCCCGCATTGGGCTCTCTGCTCAGCGGGGAGCCTGCTTCCTCCTCCCTCTGCCTGCCTCTCTGCCTACTTGGGATCTCTCTCTGTCAAATAAATAAATAAAATCTTTAAAAAAAATCTTAAAAAAAAAAAAAAGCCTTTGGCAGAGGGGCTCTTTCATTGCATTGCCAGTAGTGGGTCACAAGACTGTCTTTCCCCCCAAAGGGTAAGATATCAGACCTAGCGGGAAACCCTTTTCCTGATTTGCTTATTAGACCCATCATGATTTATCTCCTACTGCAATCTTTCCAGTCATACAACAAGTAAATTATCTTTCTGCTCGAGCCATGTTGGGTTGGGCTTTTTGCCATCTGTAGCTACAATAGTTCTAACAGATTCAAATAAACAAAAAGGAATATAATGCCAAGGATGACTGTGCTTCTTTAAGGCATGAATTTAGTTATGTGCTGCTTTGATGGCAGTGTGCTATGTGTGCCTTTCTGGCACACATTCCTTACATTTTCTGTTAATAACGCTTTTACCCTCCTGTAGGACACCTGTCCCATTCTTGGTTTATGTGATTTTGGGGCAGCTGCATAACTGCAAGCCCAAGTCCCAGGCCTGGACAGAGGTACCACCGTGGGTTCACTGAGCCAGCAGCAGTCAGCCCTGGGGCTGCGGCTGGAGCTCTCCCCAGACGGGATGAAATGAACACAGGGCCAGTGCAGCTGGGAGGAGAGTTTTGTGATCAGGTCTTTTGAACCATCCTTGGACACTTCCCTTTTTGCCTACGCCTTTTAAGGTGTGTCTCTAGTATTTGCTACTGAATACCTAGAACTAACATAGCCTCCAGACCTAGCTTTTTAAAACGTTTTGGTCAAATCTTAGTTGTCTCAAAGATTTGTTGGGTGCTTTGGGAGGAGGTGTTGGTAGAGTCCTGTGCCGGCCACCGGCCAGCCTCTCTCATGTTCTCTGTGTGGGAGCCTCTGGGGATGAGATGGGGAAGGAAGCCTAGAGTGTTCTGGTACATCCTCAGGTCAGATAAAAGGGAGGAGTATGGCATGAGGCCAGGAGCTGGAGATACATGGTGCCACTGAGCACATCTGTGCCTTCAGAGGGACGTCCCCAGGGGGCGCATGGGGGCGGTCCAGCTGTATCGGCAGGAGCCATACGAGCGGTAACTGTTGAGCATCGCCGTGTGCTAAGCACCGTGCTATGCACTTTGCATTCATTATCTCATTTAATCTTCGGAACAGTTTCTGAGATAGCTGATACTGATGTCACACTTCTATAGAGAAAAATGAAGGAACTTGGTTGAAATCACACAGTGGGACTTGAGTACAGGCAATCTGATCTGGGGGCCCTTGGTGATCTTGGTGATCTATTTCCAGCTGGCCCAGCTGATCAGGTTCAAAAGACCTGATCACAAAACTCTCCTCCCAGCTGCATTGGCCCTACCAATGCAGCATCTACTGTGTCCCACATTTTTCCCACCACTGCTGCTGGGCCACAGCTTTGGTCCCCAGCTCACCCTTCCACCACTCCGTGCACCATTTCTTTTTTTTTTTTTTTTAATTTTTTAAAAAGATTTTTTATTTATTTATTTGACAGAGAGATCACAAGCAGGCAGAGAGGCAGGCAGAGAGAGAGGAGGAAGCAGGCTCCCTGCTGAGCAGAGAGCCCGATGCGGGGCTCGATCCCAGGACTCTGAGATCATGACCCGAGCCGAAGGCAGCAGCTTAACCCACTGAGCCACCCAGGTGCCCCCGTGCACCATTTCTATGAGCTTTGGCCTGTGCAGCTGTGTCCCGTTTGAAGCCTACGGAAAATCTACTTGCTTATCCACCTGTCCTGGTCACTTCACTTGAAAATTATAGTAGTCTTAGGAACTCTCCATCATGTATTGTCTATACCAGCAATTCTTTATCTTTTTGGAATTGTGCACTCTTTGGATAAGCTTAGTTCTTCCCACAGAAAAGTGCATATCTACATGTAAATTTGCTTACAATTGCATGAGATCACAGTATGCTGAAAATCACTGTTTGTTGTTGTTGTTTTACATGCCGAGCATCTTAGAACCACTAACAGACTGACGTGTAACGTCGTGAGGGTGAACAAAATGTTCCAATCCTGTAAATCTTTTTCCTGTGTTTAAGAGCTCCTAATTTCCCAGAAGGGAGGGATAGTCTCAGTCTTATACCGAATTTATTTGGATATGATGATGTAATGAGCACAGTTATTTATTTTATAAGTTGTCTAGTTTTATTTATAGTGGCTGTTGAAGGAGACACCTCTGCTTTATTTTTTGCCAAATCAAATCATCCTTGTTTCAAATGGTAACTGCAATTTGTAGTCCAGAGTAATGGATCAGGAATTTTTTTATAGGAAGTTAAGGGAATTAAAATGGAAAGTTTAGTAGAAATAGAAGTTTCAGTATGGGTAACAAGTTTTATCAAACTTAATAGGCTCAAGAAATGAGTTTGTGCCTCAGACCTATCACATTATAACAAAGCCCGTTTATGGAGAAGGCAGGAATTTTTGGATACATATTGCATTGAAACGTATAAAATTTTCGCCTCTACTCTTTTACCAGTTTAAGTTGACTTGCACATATGGATTGCACATATGGAACCTGAAAAAGAGCCTTTTTTTTTTTAAGGATCAACCGTTAAAATTCTGTTGCATATATGAATTATAGCTTTTATGTTTGGATTATTGGTGCTAAGATTTAAAAACCTTGAGACTGTTTTTTTTGTGTGTGTGTTGAAAACTGGCTTCCTTTATCTCAGAAATTGCCTGCTATGAAAAACATGTCATTCAAAGTAGCTTTCATGATTCTCTGATGGACAGACCTGTTAGTGCCTTTCAAACAAACTAAAGCCTTCATTTAATATGATTTCTGCTCCTGTGAACTAAAATATGTGCTTAGACAAAGCAGTATCCTAGTCTAGAATTCTTTTGTTGGGGCTCACTGTCATGGAACAGATTTTCCTGCTCAGCTGCTGCAGCCGTGCCCTGTGGCTGGACAGGGAGTGCGGCTGGCAGTGTGAAGGTCAGCGTCAAGGGCCTGGGCGGCAGCAGCTCTCCACTTAGGAAGTTCCCATAACACCACCGCGTCTCCCCAGAGGACCTCAAAGAGCCCCACACCTCTGAGGGCCCAGAAAGGTGGACTGTCCCCTCTCGCTGTCACCTGCTGTTGGAGTCTAGGTTATGGGACTTAATTTTATTTCATAGTAGGTATGAGTTTAAAGACATTACAAAGCATCCATTTGGTCTCTCCAAGTGAGTAGCTGTCTTTTGGAAACATATGTCAGCATTTAGCTCTAAGGCCATGTGGGAGGGAAGGAGGCAAGTAGGAAACTCCATTCAGTGGTTATAATCACTGACAGTCCTCACCTTTATGGGGCATCCATCACTGCTTTTGCTTTTGTTCCGTGCAAAGCAGCTTGTTTTTCTTGAGTTCCCTGAGCTTTTGTTCACTGGAGAATCAGAGTGTCCACATTTTAAGCCTGATTACATTCCATCTCACTTCCAACTCAACTGCAAAGAAGTGTGCACAATTTTAATATGTAATATGTAAAAAAAAAGAATATGTAATATGTAAATTGATAATAATTGCTATGAGACTTTGCTTTTTTGTCTATGGACCAGATGAGGTGTTTTTACCTTTTTTTTTTTTTTTTTTGAGATTTTATTTATTGGAGAGAGAGAGAGAGAGAGTGGGAGGGCAGGGGTAAGAGCAGAGGAAGAGGGACAGGCAAACTCCACGCTGACTGTGAAACCAGACACGGGGCTCAATCTCACAGCCCTGAGATCATGACCTGAGCCAAAATCAACTGAGCTGCCCAGGTGCCCCAAGTTTTTGCCTTCTGATCTGTTTCAGAGATGATCTGTGTTAGCACTTTCTTTTTCTTTTGGTTGGTTATATTTGTTGTCAGTATGTTGAGAAGTAATGTTTATAATGGCGTGACATCAGAGAGTTTAATAAGGTAGAGATGTTCTTAATGAGATGAAAGGAGAGATAAGAAAAGGAAATAATTCCTAAATGGGAGGGAGCATTACAGGCAGGTGCACAGGGTATATGGTAGCACTGGAGAGCATTGTATCCACTTCTTGGGCAGCTCCCATTTGAGGAGATTCTGTCTTGAATAATTAAGGAGGTAGCACAGGCAAACCAGATGAAGGTGAGCAGGGGCCCTGTGAATCACAGAACACAGAGAGACAATAAACAGGATGATATGTGTGGGGAATATAGACACATGATTCTAGGTGCCTGGTGGCCAGAGACCTCTGAAGTAGGCAGAGCCTTGTCATGGAGGGCTCTATATGGCCAATGGAGAGGAGATTTGGTCCCAATTTAAAGAATTGGCCTGGAGTTGCATGGTCACTATGCTGTGGGCTTGTTCAAGGAACAGACACTGCAAGCATCCCTCATGGTGGACACTGTGGGGCTTAGTATCATTTTGTTATTTTGAAATTTTGTGATGGTGGTTTATCTGTTCATTAATCATAGTCTGTAGCAGATGGAATGAGACAATGGAGATAGTCCTTCTCTGTGGGGGATGAAATATTTTAGTGGTGAGAGGGGAAGGAGGAGGACGAAGAAGATACAGTGTTAACTGTCCAGGCTGGAGTTAGTGGAGGGGAAAGAAGGCTGTTTTGTTTTTGTTTTGTTTTAAATTATTACTGTTATTTTTAATAGAGAAATAGAGCACGTGTGCAAGAGGGGGCAGGGGCAGGGGCAGAGGGAGAGAGACTATCTTGAGCAGGCTCCATGCTCAGTGTGGAGCCTGACACGGGGCTCGATCTCATGACCCTGAGATCATGACCTGAGCCAAAATTAAGAGTCAGACACTTAATCAGTTGAGGCACCCAGGCACCCCTCGAAGGCTGGGGTTTGTGGGAGAGTGTCAGGCACAGCAGAGCACTGCTGAAAGCCCTAAGTACTTGCATTCAGGAAGCCCGTTCACCTGTGTTACCTGAGTTTCCAAAACTCCCATCTAAAAAAGCAGAACAGGGGCACCTTGGTGGCTCTATCAGGTTAGGTGTCCAATTCTTGATTTCAGCTCAGGTTATGTTGATGGAGCCCAGTGCTGGGCTCCATGCTCAGTGTGGCAGTGTCTGCTTGACATTCTGTCTCCCTCTCCACCTACCCCTTCCCCCCACTCATGCTCTTTCTCTCTCCGAAATAAGTAAATGACATCTTTTTTTAAAAAGCAGAACAATAATTCTCTTTGAGTTATAGTTAAAGCAAAGAGAAGGGAAATGAGATGTTCAAGAACGTGCAGTTAGGAATTGAAAGATATAGTAAAATTCCTCCAATCGGTGACTCCAGAACTTGTGTGCTGGCTACTCACTCTCGCCCTGCTTGGTGGCCTTGGAAGCATTCCAGCTCCTTTCCTCCCAGCATTGCAAGCAGCCTCCTTCAGCAGAGAGACTGCTGTGTGGAGAAACCCTTAACAGCATAAAACTCTAATCGGATGAATATGGTGCTGGGCCTACCCTCTGTTATCATTTTGGTTATATGATACCTCACTCTGTTGGAAATCTAGCTTTTTGGTTGTGCCTAATGTCTTAGAAATACCCTTCAAATCAAATAATAAATGTGGGAGAACAGAGCTAAGAGAACCAAGACCTTTGTCTTTTCCTGCCCAACAGTGCCTTGCCCCGTACTTAGAGCTGATAATAATCTGTTATTTTGTCCTGCTGCAATATTTTAATTCTGGCAAACTCTTTTGAGGTAAGAGTGTGAACTTTTACATTTTTGTTTGTTTACATAAAAAAGGTAATTAGATGAGCATATGCAAAAAATGATGAAATGCAAGTTAGGTCTGTTGTCTTGTTAACTGTGCTCTGCTGATCAGTTTCCTGCTTCTGATAGTGAGTTAGAGTTATAAGATGTCCTCATTGTGGGAGGCTGGGTGATGGGCACACCAGTCTCTGCACTATTTTTGCAACTTCTTAGGAGTCTATAATTATTTTTAAATAGAAAGTTAAAAAGTAGAGAGGATGTGTCACTAAAATTATTGTTAAGGAAATCTGAGATTTTTCTTTAGGTTTGAAATAATTTGCTACAACTAATTATAGCACAAACCACATACTCATAATTCATTCATTCACAAAATATTTGTTGAGTTCTTTGTGTCCTGAATTATCCCACTTGGAGAACAGGAGAGAGGTACCCTTCTTCAAGGAGTTAGCCAGAAAGACCTTCACCTTATCTCTTTTGTTTCTGGGCTGTGGAGCTGGAATTTTTAACCTGAGGTCCACAGATTTCAGGGGTAATATTTGTGTGTAAATGTGCCTTCTACAGAAAGTATCATTGGTAGTCATCAGACTTTCAAAGGTTAAGGACTGCTGCCTTGGGTGATTACTTCCCTTGGATGTATTTTTGAAAAGAACTGAAGACTATATTGGCAGATTTTATTTATTTTGTATATATATAGAGAGTGTGTGTGGAGGGGGAAGAAGCAAAGAAAGAGGGAGAGAGAAACTTAAGCAGACTCTGTGCAGAGTGCAGAGCTGGACATGGGGCTTGATCTCAAAAGCCTGAGCTCACGACCCTCAGATCATGACCTGAGCTGAAACTAACAGTTGGATGCTTAACTGACTGTGCCCCCTGGGCGCCCCAGCACTGAACACATTTTTATTAGTCTCTCCATTCCACATGGCCAGCTTGGCTAAACAGCTCTGCTATTCAGAATCTGTGTGGTCTATTAAATTAGTTCCAAGTGAAGCTTAACATTCACAATATATTTTATATGTTCTCTCTTCTATAGTGGTTGGTAGGTTGGTACAGGTGTGTGATTTTTCTCTCAAAACATTCAAATTGATCTGGAATTTATATTGAACTATATTGCCCTGCAACTGTTGTTGTACCCCTTGGTAGCATTTAGTGTGTGACCTGTTTGCATTTTAAAGGGGCGAGATGTTCTTATGCAAGAGATTCAAAGTGAGAGAAGGGGATTTGGGACTAAAATGAGTCTGGTTACACGTGTAAGAATTTATAATGGCAACTTTTTGGCCAGCCTTTTGTCCTTAGACTGTAGGCCACTTGAAGGCAAGGGCTGAACTCAGTCACATGTTCATAGCATCTAGTGTGGGGTCTAGCACATGGTAAGTGTCCAGAAATTATTTGATAAAAAAACCTTCTCTTAAAGCTCCATTCTACTGTTCAGGTCCCACCAAACTTCATGTTTACCTAGGAACGCACAGGAAATCTTTACACCGATCACCGAGTCATACCAGCTAGAGCACTGAGTGATGTTTTGTTTTCAAAATGCTCAGAATCCTCAAATGGTTTCCTCTAGAGGTGCATAAAATATTATTATTCTTTCAGCAAACTATTTCATTTAAAAACTTAAAACTAATAGTTACATTTGGTTAATTTGGGGAGTTGAAGGCATTCTTTCTCCTTTCCAAAAAAGGAAACAGAGGCCAGCAAGTAACAACTTGAACTGAATTAATTTTTGTTCGTGTTGACAATTTCTCTGTTTGTTGGAGGGCTTTTTCTGTGGGTGCTTTACATGCTTAACCATGATGATGTTCTTTGTAGATTTATGAACTGTCTGGGAAGGCATTCTGTTTTAATTTCTCATAGCAAAACAGTGTCTTGAATGTATGTTTTCTTAATGCATATGACCATGAAAATGTAATTCTAAACATTTATGTATACTGATGATTAAAAGAACAAAAAGCATGCCATATTCATTCATGTAGATTCTCTTAGCTGCATTATCCATGGAGAATAATAAATGCCCCAAATTGTTGGAAAAAATCTGAAATTAGGTTGAATAAAGATTTAAAAGTAATTCTATTAATATAAAAAATCATTTGCATTTCTGTGGGAACTCAAATTAAAAATTCAGTACCTATATTTGCTCTGAAAAAAATGAAATAAGCATGTACAGGATCTGTATGCTGAAAGTTATAAAATGCTAATTTTTTATGCTAATGAAAGAAATCAAAGATGACCTAAATACCTAGAGACATACCATGTTCATGGATTGGAAGAGTCACCATATTAAAGATATCCATTCTCCTCCAAATTGATCTTAGATTTATGTCATTCTTATCAAAGTGTCAGCAATGGTTTTGTTGTTGTTGTTTGGCTGTTTTTTTTGTTTGTTTGTTTTTTGGTTTTTTTTTTTTTTTGGTAGAAACAGCTAAACTTACTCTAAAATTCCTCTGGAAAAGGAATGGCCATAAAATGGCCAAAGTAACTTTGAAAAAGGAAAAGAAAATCGGAAAAATTACTTCTCCTTATGTTAAGTCCTACTATATAGGCTGCAGTAATCAAGACATTGTGGAATTGGAGACGGGTAGACAACAAATAGATGAGGAAAGCAGAACAGAGGACTCAGAAACGAGCCATACAAAGTGCTCAGTTTTTGACAAAGGAGAAAGACAGTTCAAGCTAGGAGGGATTGCTTTTTAAACAAATGATGCTGAAGCAACTGGACATCCATTGGCACCAAAAAAATAAATAAGTAAATAAATAAAAATAATAAAACATCTTGAACTAAGCCTAATACCTTATACGAAAATTAACTCAAAATGGATCATGGATTTAATGTAAAACATTAAACTACACAACTTATAGAAAAAAAATAGAAAACCTTCAGGATATAGAATTAGGCAAATATGTGCACATACATTTACCCGAAGAAAGTATATAGATGGCAAATAGCATATGAAAAAATGTCTGACATCACTAGCCATCAGAGAAGTGTGAATTAAAACCATATAACTAAAAGAGTTATCATTACATACCATTTGAATGGCTAAAATAAAAAGTAATAAAAATTTCACCATATCTGCATTACTGGTCCAGCCACTCTGGAAAATAGTTTGGCATTTCCACTTAAGAAATAAAAATGGAGGTGCACTCTTGGGCATATATCTCAGAGAGATAAACCCTTGTACATTATGTAATAGCAGCTTTGTTTGTGATAACCAGAAAGTGCCTAAATGTCCTTTGGTAGTTGAACAAACTGTGGTATGTCCATATCACCCATATTCAATAATATTTAGTAATAAAAAGGTACAAATGATTGATACACAAAACAAAACATGGATGAACCTTAAGAAAATTATGTTGAGTGAAAAAAACCAAAACATGTTGTAGGATTCCATTTATAAAGTAGTCATGAAGTAACAACTGTAGAGACAGAGAACAGATTAGTGGTTATGAGGGGTTAGGGAAGGAATGTGAGTGGCTATAGATGGGGTAAAGCATGGGGGAGCCTTATAGTGATGATATATAGAATTTGGTGGCAGTTCTGCAGAGTGACATGTAAAATTGCATAGTTACACATGTACACATACAAAATTAGTCCATATGTAACAGGTAAAATCTGAATAAGAGTGTGTTGGGGCACCTGGATGGCTCAGTTGTTTGGGTGACTGACTCTTGATTTTTGGCTCAGGCCATGATCTCAGTGTTGTGGGATCGAGCCCCATGTGGGCTTTACACTGGCGCTCAGCACGGAGTCTGCTTGTCTCTCCCCCACTTGCATTCTCCCTCCTTCCACTTGTGCTCTCCACAATAGATATATAGATAAGTAGATAGATAAAATCTTAAAAAAAAAAAAAAAAGTGTGCATTGTACCATTGTCAATTTCCTGGTTCTGATACTGTGGTGTGGTTATATAAGATGTTAATATTGGGAGCGGGTGCATGGGACTTCCCTATACATTTCTTTGTGCCTTCTTGGAAATTGATAAGGACTTCAGAATTATGATTTTTTTTAAATTATGATTTTTTTAATATAATTAAGATTTTATTTATTTATTTGATAGAGAGAGAGAGAGAGATCACAGGCAGGCAGAGAGGCAGGCAGAGAGAGAGGAGCAAGCAGGCTCCCTGCTGAGCAGAGAGCCCAATGTGAGGCTTGATCCCAGGACCCTGAGATCATGACCTGAGCTGAAGGCAGAGGCTTAACCCACTGAGCCACCCAGGCACCCACAGAATTATGAGTTTTAAAAAAGTAAATCTGATGGTTCATCTTCACATCTTAAAAAAAAATTGTAGCTTAATTCTTAGTTATCATTTTTCAGTGTATACTTGATGCTGTCACATTGTAGTCTTGAGGTATAATGATACACTTGTCATGATTTAGGGGTTTGTAATCTGATAGATCTTATGAAAATATTAAAGCATATACATTTCCTTCTCCTTTAACCTCAGTTCTTATTTTCAAAATCAACGAATTCCTGAGTTTTTGTGGAGCTATTGCCTGATTTAAGAAAAACTTCTATAGTCAGTTATTAGCCATTATTTTTTTAACCAAAGAGTAATTGTTTTAAAAATAGTACTGCTCTCATGTATGTTTTCTGCATGGCTGGTGTCATTGAGCAGTAGTAACACGTGTGCAGAGATGGACCTGAATGCATCACAAAAGGTGGAAGGGGTTTCCAGAAACCTATAGAGTATATTTTACAGCTTCTTAATGACTTAGGTATTGGCTTAGCTTGAGATTCGGTATACATGAAACTAGAGAACGTAACTGAACAGATTGCAAAAAAAAAAAAAAAAAAAAAACCAGTGGATATGGTTGCTGCGTTAGAGTGAAAGAGTTAAAATCTGGCCAAGGAATGTAATGAAAAGATGCCCAACAATCCTGATGAAGTTTACTTTAGATTAAAGTCCCTGGATGAGGGGTACGTGGATGGTTCAGTTAAGCATCTGATTCTTGATTTTTTGGCTCAGGTTGTGATCTCAGGGTTGTGAGATCAAACGCTGCATAGGTCTCTACACTGGCTGAGAAGCCTGCTTAATATTCTCTTTCTCCCTCTCCCTTTGCCTCTTCCCCTGCTCTCATATCCCACTCTCTCAAATAAATAAATGAATCTTAAAAAAAAAAACAAAAAACTTTTAGATGGTTAACAAATGACTTAGAAATGGCAGCCCTTTCCAAGTAGCTATTGTATTTTGATACATAGTGATAAGTGTAGACGTTTCATGTTACAGACTGAAGTGGCCATTTTTGTGGGATGAAGTTTCCAAAGGACATTTTGGAATATTGAAGGTTGGGAGTATTATAAAACATCATTTTTCCTCTCACAAATTAAAGTTTTTGATCCCCATTGTTGCCAAACATACAAATTCTCACGAAGAATTAAGATCCAGGTGTCTGAATTCCCTGTTAACTAGAAACATTGAGGTTATTAAAAGTATCAAAAATCGGGCCACCTGGGTGGCTCAGTTGGTTAAGCAGATGCTTTCAGCTTGGGTCACGATCCCAGGACCCTGGGATTGAGACCCACATCAGGCTCCCTGCTCAGTGGGGAGTCTGCTTCTTCCTCTTCCTCTCACTCTGTGCGCTCTCCCTCTCCCTCAAATAAATAAATAAAATCTTTTAAAAGAAAGGTATATCAAAAATTATTTTTCCATTTAAATTTACTGAAATTTGATAAGAAAGAAATGATCTGAATCCAGGGCAGCATGGGTTGCAATTGATTTAGCTTAACGATACTCACTTTTGATTAAAAAGTGAAAGTCTTAAAATATTTAGAAAGTTCTTAGGTTTGTGTCACTCAGCAACCTAGAATTTAATGACCCTTTAGAGGCTGATAAACACTTCATTTTTGTAGCAGGCATTGCTAAATTAAGTTTAAAGAAGGCAGCAAGAGAACATCAAAACACCTCCGTTACTGCTTCATTTTAAATTTATTACATTCTTCATCTGGGTATCCAGAGTATGATATTCTGAATTCTTTCAGCACCAGTCAACAGAAAAGACATGCAGATGACATTGGAAAGTTATTTTCTAGCCTTTCTGCAGGTACTAACCTCACCCAACCTGAGACCTGGCCTTGAGATCAGATTGGACCCAACTGCACGTCTGCCATTTGATAATCCCAAGGTGTCTTAAGCACTGGAGGATTCTAGATATCTGGGTTACACATGTGGCTAGATGAACCAATTCTAATTTTGTTAGCACCATTATTTCTGCATTTATTATACACGGAAGAAAAAAGACTGACACGTTCCAAATTTTTTTCATACATTGCAAGTTACCATAAAACATCATACGGTGTTGAATTCATGTTGAATAAAGTATGTCATAGAATTCAAAACAGCTAGGTAGCTCAGAGTGTTTGATGAGGTTATAACATATCCCTGTGTTGAGAGGTAACAGACAAATCTGATCCTCATTTCACAGCTGGAAAAACTTGAACACCCGGAGAGTGGGTGGTTTGCTGGCGATCAAGCGGGAAAGCTGCGCTCTGCACTCTGAACTTTGACTTTCACATCTTGTGCAGTCTAATGATTGAAAACATGAGCATGACCTGAATTAAAAAGAAATGTGCAGAAGGCTGTGTACTGTAATTTCATCTTCATTGTAGTGCTTTGGGTGTGCAGACGCTGCCATTCTAGAAGGAGCAGACTCAGGATCCAGCATTGGGTAGAACTGTATAGTTTCTCCCTTGCCGCCACTAGGAGAAGCTGCCATCCTTTTAGTTGGTTTGCACCAGTCGGAATCTGTGAGCGTTGTGGAGAAGGGATCCATGCTCAGATATTTTTTTCAGAAGGATCTAGAAAAAGGACAAATGAATCCTAGGTGGGCAGTAGCCAGTTTCACCCCTCGCCAGGTCTGTTAGGGACCATGGCAGCATTTGGAATAATTGAGGCAGGGAGGCAGGCAACTACATGCTAGAAGGCTTTAGGACATCCTTTAATTGGTAGTACTTGCTCATTGCTAATACTTTGTGATATCCTTTTCCTGTCTTGGAATGGGAATTTCCGACATATTGCAACCCATCTATGCACAAAAAAATTTTAAAGTCAATGTAATGTCCTAGCTGTTAATGTCAACAAAATGACCATTTGTAGTTTTTCCTGTTGGTTGCTCTGGCAGAACTGTACTAGAAGGTGTCATGAGATGATTAGATGCTTACATGATGGGAAAGCTGGTGACTCACACGCTGGGAGCAGTGGTGTTGTCACTGATGCAAGTTTCAGAAACGGTGAACAATTACTGAGAAAGTTCCAAACGAAGCAAACCTGAAACAGTTCTTTCAACATCAATGGTATCTGTATTTCTGGAAAACTTAGCATGCATTAAATTCAAGCACAAAGATTGTGTTTTTGTGTAAAGCAGAGGTGAGTTTCTAAGCTCAGATAACATGGAAAAAGTTGTTTGTTTTTACTGATGTAACTCTAGCGCTTTTGAAATCTGTGAAGGGTGCGGGAATATGCTGTCCCACACACCACTTGACATCCGGTGTCACTGCTACCTGCCCGCACACTGCCAGGGGTGCGACAGGCTGAGAGGCTGCCCACGTTTCTCAGATGCCTGCTAAGGCGAGATACTCTTCCCATTGAGAACTACTGTTCATTTCCTGCTGCCTTTGACGATTTTCTTACTTTTCAGGGGAAGTCACCCTCTCATACCTTCTCCTAATTTCTCCGGCTCTCTTTAGATCTAGTGGTGTGTGTGGGTGGGGGAGAAAGAAGACTGTAGTTGGAAGTAGTGGAGAGTATTTTGATGATTTTTGCATTAATTTGTGAGGAAATGGGTCTCTACTCTTGATCGTGCTTCTGCCCCTAAAAAATCATTGGCCTGACTTCATTTTCTTCATTGTTAAGCTGGAGAGAATATTTAAAAACTGTTGTGAAATGACTGTTAATTGGGATTTTTTTTGACACCCCTAACTATTCCGTATTGTTGACTATAAAATTTCAAAGTCTTGCAACCACCTAGTTTTGGTGATCCAAGCAGATTTGGTCATTGACAGCTGAATGTGTCTCTGTAATTTACCAGAAGTGTTGCTCTATTTGGCCAGTGTGTACCAGCAATCAAGCTGATGGAGTAGACATAGTATTTGCCACAACATAATAGCAAACTTGTTATAATATTGACCCCAAATAACGTTAGTCATGTTGCATTTCATGATTTTGTAAAGGTCCGCACCTCTGCATGCCACATCCCTACCCCTGATCCTCAGAGCCAAGATGGTTCAGGGTACCTGATCCCCACATTCAGTATGGGCTAGGATGGACATTAAGCCCAAGCTGGCCTGTCAGTTTCTCCTCTTGGGAACTGGTATCATAAGAGGGAGAGAAGGAAAGGGAAAGGAGGAGGGGGAAGAGAGGGAGAAGAAGGGGAGAGAGAGAAAGAGAGAAAGAGAGAGAGAGATTTGGTTCTTTTGTGTAGTAGACTTGGGTGTTAGGACTAAAATAAGGTGTTGGCATGGTTGGTTCTTTCAGAGGACTGAGGAAAGGAACTATTCCAGGCCTCTCTCCTTGGCTTGTAGACAGCCATCTTCATATTGTCTTTCTTCTATTTGTATCTATCTTTGCCTATAAATTTCCCCTTTTTATAGGGTTACCAATAAGGATACCAGTAAGACATTGGATTAGGGCCCATCCTGATGGTCTCATTTAAACATAATTACCTCTGTTAAGACCATGTCTTCAAATAATGTCACATTCTGAGGGACTGGGGTTTAGGAGTTCAACATATCTTTTTTAGGGGCGTAGGGGTCACAATTCAACCTATCAGAAATGTTCTAAGCCTGTGTCTTACCATGTGGACTGGGGAGAATGGGAGGATGATTTGCAGAGAGAGAAAAAAAAAAAAGGCACAAACAAGACATTGGCAGAAGTAATTTCATGGGTTCCCGACTTGTCATTTCCATTTTTTTCTGGAGCTCACTTGTATTCCTAATGTTGGTTTCTATGAACTACCATTGTGGCCTTCCAGTACACTCCCCTTGTTTAAGTTTGTTTAAGCTGATTCTGTTATTTAGCCAAGGGATGCTAATTAATAGAGAACCAAACTGAGACCCATATTGTAGTATGCTACTTTAAGGAACTAGGGATTACCCTGTAGTTTTTGTGAGGCAGTCACAGGGTAGATAAACTGCAAAAAGGAAGCAGGAAGTACCATTAGAAGCCTGCTGTAATCAAATCATGAGGTAGTGGAGAGAAGATTGGAAAGTAGCCAATAGATCTTGGTTCTTTCAGAGTACCTGTTACTGTATTTTATGGACTAAATGTTTGTGTTTCTCCAGAATTCATGTGTTAAACTCCTAAACCCCATTGTGATCTCTTAGGAGGTGGGGACTTTGGGAGGTAATTAAGTCATGAGGGTGGAGCCCTCACAAATGAGATTAGTGCCCTTTGAGGAACAGACATGAGAGTTTGCTTCTCTCTCTTCTCTGCCATGTGAGGATTCAGTGAGATGACCTCCCCTGCCTTAAGCAAACCAGGAAGCAGGCTTTCACCAGACACTAGATCTGCCTAGGTTAGCCACTCATTTGGTGGTATTATTATCATAGCTGAATTAAAGATGTGGGTTAAAGAGATTCAAAGAAAGAAGGGTAGTGAGGAGTCCATGGTGATTTTGAACGTTCTATCTTGGGCAGCAGGGCTGATGCATTGGATATTACCAGCCAGAGGACTGTCTGTGTTTGAGGAAGGACTCTGAGTTTTGATCTGGGAGTGCTGAGTTGGAGGGCCTGCAGGGTAGTCAGATGGAGATTGCCAGCAAAGAAGGTGGATGTGGTAACTGAGTGTGGGTGCTGGAAACATTATAGCCTGTGATGGTGGTTGAAGCCATGTTGACTGAAAGAGATCACCAGGGACTAGAAGAGAGAATCCTAGAACAGGTCATTTAGGAGCATCACATTTGAGGGGCAATCAGAAGAGGATCTGCAAAGAAGACTTAAGGTAGAGAAGCAACCATCTCATGTAGCAGTTAGGTTTCAGTAGACCCAACAAACATGGCACAATGGTGACCCAAGTTATGAAGTGGTGTTACTGTGCACTGAAGCAAGACCCGTGCATTGGGAAAACTGAGGCAACACAGATTGTTCCTTCAAACTGCAAGAAGGGAAGAGAATGACTGCTCACAAGTAAGGCAGGATAGAAGGAATGTTCCCACATGAAGGGAGAAATCCATATTCCTTCTAAGATATACTACTTAAAATAGCCATTATTCATTGCGGAGTGCCTGGTGAAATGCTCTGTGTACATTATTATCCCCTGTAACCCTTCCACAGACCTGGGAAACTTGAGAGAGAAAGTTAAGCAGGTAAATTCTTCCTGCCCTACTGCAAATTCATGCAGCTTGTACAGTGTCCAGCCGGTACAGCAGCCCAGCGTGTCTGGATACCAGGTCCCCCTGTCTCTCACACCCACCCTTTACCCCTAAAAAACACAACAGAATGAATTCAAAGACTCTGCTAACTATAAGAAAATGCAGGAAAGGAATTTAGGCCATCTTCTGGAATTTATAAGATGGGATTTGGCAAACATACTACGTTATTGAATTAAATGAACAATAATAAGTTGAAAAAATTTGTAAATGGCAGTAAGAGGCACACGGGTCCTGTTTAGAACGAAACTGGCTCCAGGGTTAAATGTGTAAATGAAATAATATGGGTGGAAATTAGAGACTCACTTGGGTGGGGATTGGGGAAAAAAAATTAGGTAATGGAAATTTAGATGAGCACTTTCAATAAAGGTCAGTAATATAAGAAAGGTCCCCACTAAGAGAACAATTAACCAACCTAGACACACTTGTCAGAAAGCAAGAAAGACATGAGTTTGAACCTGAACTAAGAAATGAGAAAGTCAAAGATGAATGCAGGAAAACTGAATAGGAAGCATATCATGAAAGAGAACCTCCCCTCACCCCACACATGATGACTATCTATTAAGAGAGAGGAAAGGGAAGAAATTAATAAAAAGTTGTTCTCCACTGGGGAAGTCAAATGAAAGTGTAACATTAATGCGCATCACATCTTTTCTGCTATGTGTAAAAGGGCACTTGTAAAATAAAACCATGCAGTTCGTAGATTGAAAATTATCTATCATTTATTGTAGCGATGCCTCCTCACATTCCCTACCTGCCTGACCAGGAAGCCTGACCTGTTTCCCAACGACCCAACCTCTTCTTACTCATCTGGCATCCTTCTCAGGGCCTAATCCACTGAGTATGTAGTAGTCCTCCATAAATACCCGATAATTCTGTGTGTTCTTTCGTTTCCATTTGATGCTGGAAACAAGAGATTAAGGTCTTTGTTAGAGGACTTTAGGTACTTGATCAACAATTCATTAGCTCAGTAAAATAAACACTATTTTCAACTAAGAACTTGGAAGTCTTAAGTTTACATTAGATTTTCACATTATTAGAAATGCTGTTGATTATCCCTTGGTTTTTTATGACATTTGTATTTCTCTTCATTTTCTTATTTTTAGCCCAAGATGTCCTGTTGGGAAACTTATTAGATACCTTTATATTTAAGTGTAACTTTGTCAAATTGACATAAGACTATATGTTACATAAGAGAACAATGTTCTATTTTGTTGTTTGTTTTGAACTTTTTTTTAAAGATTTTGTTTATTTATTTGACAGAGAAAGATCACAAGTAGGCAGAGAGGCAGGCAGAGAGAGAGAGAGAGAAGCAGGCTCCCCGCTGAGCCAAGAGCCCAATGTGGGGCTCGATCCCAGGACCCTGAGATCATGACCTGAGCTGAAGGCAGCTTAACCCACTGAGCCACCTAGGTGCCCCTTGTTTTGAACTTGTAATTGAAAGTGGACATGTATACAGGCACCTGCATTATATTTAAGTGCTTTTTAACTTGTAGTGTCCTCTATTTATTGAACAGCTTGATAGTAGAGTGAGTTTGTCCTGCTTCTTGCATTTTAATGGATCGTGAGATTCACTTCTAGGTCTTCCTAATGTGCATTTGCTAAAGAAGCAAAAGGGCAATGTTAATATTCAAATAACTCAAAAAAAGGAATACCATTTACCTGGGACCCACTAGAGGTAAGGCACATGGGGCTTTTTGTATACTGCTCAATATTTGGCGGTTTCAACTTTTTGATTCCAGGATAGGAATCTTGTGCACTTGAAACTTTCTTTGGTAGAGTTTTTTCGGTTGAGCTTAACTCATATGCTACTGCTGCCTCTAGAGACCATTTAAAGACCATTATTTCATTGGAGCTTTGAGAGTTCTCCCCCAGCTCCCCAGTTGAATCTAGGTGAGAAATGGAAGTGAATTTAAAAAGGTACATGAGCTCCTTAATCCTTAGGAGAAGCTCTGATAAATTAGTTTCAGCAGACTCCTTGGGATGTCCTTCTGTGGTGCTATTGATTCTTTCAAGAATCTTAAGATAATTTGGCCAAACGGAGCACCCCTTTTATAATCTTAAGCCTATTAACAAATGGAATCCTGTTCAGTTATGTGCCATGATAGTTGAGCAATCCACGTTAGTCCATCAAAATCCTTTTTTGACACATCTACATAATCCCTTTAGTCTATTTTTAGAGTTATTAAGTGAAAAAGCTTTCACTTTGGTGAAAAAGCTTTCACATGACCCTGGAGGCTTTCCACAAGACCCTGGAGGCTTTCCATTGTAGTTTAACAGTAGTTAACATGTTGCATTGTTTGTTGGAAAGTGCAAAGTAGCTCAAAGCTGGCCTGTCAGGGGACGCTATCCTTAGAGCTGGGAGGGTCTCAGGGCTGGTAATAGAGCCTCTTCATTTTACAGTCACAAACCCTGAGAGTTGCCGTGACTTATCCAGGCTGATTCCACTGGTCAGGCATGGTCAGTTCTGACCCCTACGCCCTGTGATTTTACCTGCATCAGATTGACCCTTGAATACCTATGGACTTTCAGATCTTTGCCAAAGATCTTTCCAGTTGCTTGGCATGAAAGCTGCAAAGGAAGAGGTACTTTCGTCCTGGATATTCTTGTTTTAAGTTTTCAAAGAGAGATTTATGACTTTTTTTTCCTCCTTGGGGTGGGAAGAGGGCTGTGTTAAAGGGAAAGGAGACTTAGAAATGATACCATGCAGTTAATAAGAAGGAGAAAGGTGGCTGCATTGGAGGCACCTCCGTCTGTCGAATACCAGAATCCCGTAGCACAGACATGCACAGCTGGGAGCCCTGGCAGCCGTAGACCCTTTGCTTTCTCTCACCCTTGTCTCCATCAGGACTCATGGTCTTGTTATCTAACCATTTCTCATATCTAACCAGTCTTTATGCTGGACTATTTTTACTCATTCAGTGTGCATAGATACCTTTTTTGCTTATTAAAGAAATTCAGAAAGGAAAGAGGGAGAAGTTCTTTTTATATTCTATTCCAGGGTCCCCTATATTAAAGTTGTTGGTTTTTTTTAAATTAATATGTCTTTGATTTTAACTCTCTCCCACCTCTTGTCCAAGCCTTTTTCTGACATACTCTGCTTAGGGACTATCTGTATAAGATAGGCTAAGTAAATATACTTTAGGAAGAAAACTGTTTTTCAGAAGTCACTTTCTATCTCTTGTAGGGGGTTGACCTACTTACGAGATCCACTAGAGGCTGACACCCTGTGCTGTGAAGCATACAGTAGTCTTGGCTTTAGCATGGTAGACATTCTTGGTTTTGACTTTCTCAGGTACCATCCAGAGAGGTTCAAGCCGTGTAATGAAATGTTGAGTCCCAAATTCAGGTCATACGCTGGTAGTGGGCTGTGTGGGGGAGCAGGGGCTTAGGCAGGTGTGAACCCACAGACCCCCAGCTGCAGCCACCTGCACGTGCAAGAGCTTTGTGGAACGAACACTCCTTATCCTAAGTACTGTACTCCTCTCAAAGTCATATGTTTCTGTTCCTTGTGAAAAAGTCCCAGAAAAGAAAAGGGCCACCTGCAAATGCTATCGTTTGTCTGTAAACTTGGGGACTCATTAAAATGTTGCTAGGTAGCCCTACCCTTATTAATGTCAATGTGCTCGATTTATGGTACATGCACAATCAGTTATTTATCTATTGACTTCATCTTCCTAGGAAGCAGAACGGTGGTTTTCAGCTCTGGCTGCTGCTCTGTGGAATCATGTTGGAGTCTGTAGATTTGGCATTGGGCCATACATCTGTAGACTTAAAAGCTCCCTAGGTGATTCTGATGTATGGCCATGGTTAAAAACCACTGAAATAGACTAGAGCATGCAGATCAAAGAGTTTAGGGGAAATACGCCACTACTCTGATTAATTCCGCAGGAACAGGTATAGGGACTGTTGCTTAGAGTCAGGGAGCGAGTTCAGAAGCCCAGGGGAGTTGGCAGTCTGGTTGGCAATGAGAAGTTAAGCTATGAAGGATTTAGCTCAGTTAGGCTCCTTCTCCTAATTCCACTTTGACTTTAAAAATAGAGACTCTTGACTTACCCTGAAATAGTTGTGAATCGGAGTCTGCTGTTCTCTGCTACTAAAGAATAAAAATATATGATGCTTTTAGAAAAGTCATTCTCTACTCTTGCTTAGAAGATACTGAACCAGTGTAGTGTGTTTTTCATCTATTATTCCCAACCACCACCTCCCCTCCAGATAATAAATGTGACCAAATAAACTGAAATTTTCCCCTCCCCCTATTCTTGGAAATTTACAGCATCATTAGCATATCAAAAGCTGGGAGAGTCCTGCTGTTAGCGAAACAAAAAAACTTTTTAAAACTTGTTTGAGTTAAACAAACTTATTTGCATAGGAAGAAACTTTTTGCTTCTCTACCTACAACGAGACACTTTTCCCTTAATGCCAGTTTTGGGAAGACTGGCCAAGTCATTTTGATTCAGTAATTTCCTTACAGTTAATTTCTGACAGATGAACCTCTTTTTAAAATCTCCTTTGAAGTTGGACTGAATTAACAAATGGAAGGCTTGGCAGAGCAGTTTACTAATTCATAACTATATCCCTCTGCTTTCTTTGTGTTGGTAAGTACTATAATCTTTGACCCGAAAGGAAGAATACTGCTAACAAGTAAATATTTAAAAGGCCCCATGAAGTATAATGTGCATGAGTTTGTGCCTGGGGAGCCGTCTGCTGGATGAAAGAAATGACTCACTTTTCATCTCCTAAATGGGCTGTTGTTTTACAGTAGGTTGAAAGGAAGTATTTTAAGTGCTAAGAGTTAGATCTCTTTTTATTTTTAGGTTTTAGTTAGCCATTCACTTCACTGATTTGAAAGTGGCATGGTAAGTCATGATTCCTAAGTGTGTCAGTGTCCTGAACGAGTGAGTTAGTGTTCCTGTGAACGAATGACCTCTGTGCTACCAAAGACTACTTGGAACCGTTCGAGGAAACGGAAGCATGAGTCATGGATGTGCTTGAAGAGTAGCAAGGGGGACTCGCTGACTCCAGAGCCAGCCTTGATGTGTGGCAGAGCAGGCAGAGCCCAGATAGGGTGATACTAAGGCTCTAGTCTCCACTGGGCCACTGACCACCTCAGGGACAGCGGTCTCATGACCAAATGTCCCTTCCGTGCATGATGGGAGGTGTGAATTATGTGTTGTTAAGCACAGCTTCCAGCTTTAAGATTAACGAGTCTTTGAATTCTACTGATTTTCTGGTTTGTGTGGAAGTGGGTGTGTGTGTTTTAATGACCTTCAGATGGGATTCATCAGGGCTTCATGAAATTAATCTTTATTTTTTAGATTTGAAGTGAACTGCTCTGACAGAATTTGACTAGGGGAGTCCATAACAGAAAGTGAGGAAGCAACTAACTTTGATTTATAAAGCTGTGGGCTGCTGATTTTCTATGGCTGTGGCATTTGGTATATAGGATGATGCAGATGTAATCCTTTTGAAAAAAGGTTCATTACTGTTTACAGGCAAATGTTCTATTCTTTTTTTTTTTTTTTTTGAGGATTTTATTTATTTATTTGGCAGACAGAGATCACAAGCAGGCAGAGAGGCAGGCAGAGAGGGGGTGGGAAGCAGGCTTCCCACTGAGCAGAGAGCTGGATGTGGGACTCCATCCCAGGACCCTGGGATCATGACCTGAGCCAAAGGCAGAGGCTTTAACCCACTGAGCCACCCAGGTGCTCCCAAATGTCCTATTCTTATCAGGATTTATTTTCAAAAGCTTTAAAATAGTTTCTAGCTACCTTGTTTGATATGCCTTATTATGCTTTCTTTTTTTTAAAGAAAATATTTAGATCACCCTGCTGAAATATACTAGGTATTTCTCCTTAAGGAATTCTTAAGAATAGCAACCCGCATATCTGACACTTTGTAATTTTTAACTCTTGCTACAGAGCTTCTGCTGTCATTATTGTATAAACTTGTGTTCTCTTATTTTCAATAAGTTGTTTTCTTTCATGCAACCTAGGTTGACAAGTAATGTGAAGTGTTGGTGCTGTGCCTAGAAATTACCTATGTATTCTTTAAAAGTGATAACCTGCTTTATCTGGCATTATGTTTGGGGAGCAAGTAAGTGCCATTTTCTTAAGGGTCATGATTAATTTTCTTTAGTTTTATTTATGGCCATGAAAATATATTAATTGTAAGAGAATAACTGTGTAAGAAAAACCCAAAAATATTTCATATGGTAACTTTCAAAGTTAAATATTTGAAAATTTCTGTTATTTTATCTTTTTTCTGCAGCTTAAGCCACAAGGTACTATTTGCTGCCAGTATTCCCTTCTTGAAAAACTTGTGTCAGTAGCCCTTTACCTATTCCCCCCCCCCCCCCCGCTGTATCCTGTAAATTCTTAGGTTCAAATAGATTTGTCTGACAATAATGGTTTCGGTCTGCTGTAGGTCTGTGTCTGACTCATACCCTCACTGGGTGATGATATTGCTCTTCTTGCTTTTCGTTTTTTTTTTTCCCCCATAGGTGGCGATATTGCTCTTGTTTTTTGGACTTTTTCTATGGGGTTCCGAGAGGCATGCTCAAGACCAACTTGCCAATAAATATGTGTTGAAATCAAGATTGGAGTCCAGCTTTCCCTCATTCACATATTTGTGCTTTTTGGCTCTCTGTCATACTGGCGTGTTTTGGGGAGGGAAGGGAAGGAGGAGGAAAGGAATAAAGCCTTATTTCTTACATTATCTATTAAGCAAATTTTTAGTGAACATGCACAAACTTAAAATTGTTCTTCTCAAAGAATTGTTCCATGTTGGTGGAAAGGAGAAAGGATAACAGGGTACCTAAGGCACACTAAGGCGTCCTGTGGGGCCAGCCTTGTGGCACCATGTGAGCTTTCAGGATGGAGTGAATAAACAAACAGTAGTCACTTGGCAGGTCAGAAGTGATGCTACAGAGGAAGGGGCACTGAGACCAGTCTAGAAGGGCAAGGTGGAATTTATGGTGGGGTCCTAACTCAAAGGCCTAAAGCTTGGATTTAGTTAACGATGGTGGCTGGAGAGCTGAGTTTGATGGGATTGGGGCTGTGGTTTGAGGCAGACGTGGCAGGGTATCTTGGCCAGAATAAGCATGGAGGTGGATCCCGCCAAGGTGGAGTGCTGCTGGAGCTTACCCTAGGGAAGAGGGAGAAGGGCCCAGGGACATCTTGACTCCTCTCAGCCTTGTTTAGACTCTGTTTTGTTCAGAGGAAGGTTATTATCTTTGCCTTGGTAGCAAGGTGGGAGTCAGGCTTCAAAGGAAACCTCATGGTTTGAACAGCCAGGGCCTCGTGAGTAAGAGTGGAACTCTTGTAGAGAAACAAGGGTCCCCCTGGAGGTGGGCAGTGGAGCCTGTGGTGAGGTGATTCTTGCCATTTATGAGGTGGATTGAAAGAGACAGGATTAGAGGAGGTGTCGGTCCCGGGTGAGGAAGAGGGAGTATGGGGAGTCATGGGGGGCAAGTGGAGCCCTAACATCCAGCTCCAGACAGAATTTGTAAGGTGGGGGATTGAAAATGCAAAGTAGGGAGCAAATTCAGGCTGTAGACAGCGATCAGGAGGCAGGGATGAACCAGGAGTGAGAAGATGGGATCCATGAGGTTTTGAGGTGACCAGGAGGGACAAGGAAGGGGTGGGTGAGACAGCTCCCAGCTGAGTGGAGGGCTTGCCTGGCCCCTGTGTAATCTGGGCCAAGCAGGGAGAGGTTTGTCAGCCCCGCCCACCATTTGTTGCTTCCCTGGACAACTGGGAAAGTGATTCCTAACCTGTGGGGCCACACATTAGGTTGTGGGATACCTGTCCCTCAGGTAGGTAATACATAGGCGTGTGTGTATGGGGGCAGCAAACTTGTCTGACAGGCTCCCCAGCTAATCCCTGGGCCCTTTCTCCAGAGGTTCTGTGTGTCCGGAGTGGGGCCCCAGGGTCTGTATTTTAATAAGCACCACTAGGTCATGCTGCTTATCAGGCAGGTTTGAGAAACACTGATCTGGGGGCCTTGGGTATGCTTCAGGCTGGACACTGGCCTCTAATACTTTTTTAGGTCCTCACCAGTGCTGCCATTTTAAGTACAAGAGACGCTTCTGAATTTCAGTCTGTAGGTTATTGAGGTGAGTGGATACCTGACTGTTTTTAGGTTCCTTTGCTGGTTCCTAACCTAGTCCTTGCCTGTGTTTGAAGACAAATTCCACTTTCCCGTGAATCCCCCTAAGTCCTCCGCAGCCTGGGGCTTTATGGAAGGTGGGTTGTTCTGTTCTGCCACCTACCGGTAAACCGCCTGCAAACCGTGCGGTGTTTGGAGAACTGTTTGGTGAACGGCCTCCGGATGTGAGACCGCATTGCAAATATGATTCTCAATGGACCGTAGATGAGGCATGAAGTCTTACTTCTAATAGAGCCATCTGCTCTAATTTAAACCTTTTACACTTAATGTTGCAAATCTGACACAATTAATTTCCTCTCCTCCAGAGCTTTTTCCAGCCCAGGTGTTAAAATGTTAATAACAACACGTTTTGAGATTAGTTTGCTGAGTTCATCTCAGAAAGAATTTTTTTTTTTTTTTTTTTTTACATGCTGCCTGTCTCTTCCAAGGACAGATGATTCTGGTGATTCAGAGCAGTGGTGAAGACAGATGGATTCACGTTTCAGAGCGTTGGAGAAGCTCGATCTCGGAAAATCGCTTTACCTCTTACCATCAGTTGGTTTGCAGTGTATAGTTGTTGTATACCATCATCATCATCATCATTTTAAACTGCGCCTCACTCTGGGTCCCAACTTGGGCAATGACCTACACCTGACAATTTCTGAACATTTTGTGGCGAACCTCTTGGGCTTAGGGCCACACCGTGTAAAGTGCTTAGATGCCATTCCTACAGGCATGGAGCTGGCATCACAGTGTGGCAGACAGCCTCTCCAGTTCTTTGTTTCCGTATCTGTAGAATGAAAGTGACAGGCTCATCTCTAAGATCTCCTTTGGGCCCAAGCTTCTGTACTTTAAACAATCAGCATGAAGTATAGGATTTGGTTTTCCCAGTGACTGTGGAAGGCCGTGCCTGCCCCTTCGGTGGGTGCCAAGCTTTACTGACACCAACATGTCATCAGGTATTTCTAAGGAGGCTAATTTCATGCTTTGCATTCAGTGACCTTTTAGACACTTTTTAAAATTAGAATTGGAGGGCGCCTGGGTGGCTCAGTGGGTTAAGCCGCTGCCTTCGACTCAGGTCATGATCTCAGGGTCCTGGGATCGAGTCCCGCATCGGGCTCTCTGCTCAGCAGGGAGTCTGCTTCCTTCTCTCTCTCTCTCTGCCTGCCTCTCCGTCTACTTGTGATCTCTCTCTGTCAAATAAATAAATTTAAAAAAATAAATAAATAAAATTAGAATTGGAAAAAGGGCAGGCTTCTTTCTTTTCTTTTAAATATTATTGATTGAAACAGAGCTAGCATTTAATACAGTTCTATCTATAAACAAGATATAAACTTTCTTAAAGATTAATTGGTTCTTAATTAGAGGTGGGGGCCATACCTTACATAAACCATGAAGCTTTTTAAAAACATATGTGCCAAACAGGGGCACCTGGGTGGCTCAGTCAGTTAAGCACCTGCCTTCAGCTCAGGTCTTGATCCAGGGTCCTGGGATCAAGCCCCACATCAGGCTTTCTGCTCGGCTCGGGTGGGGGGGGGTTGTCTGCTTCTCCCTCTGGCTCTGCCTCTCTCCCCGGCTTGTGCTCTCTCTCTCTCAAATAAATAAATCTTAAAAAGAAACATGTGTGCCAAACAGAACACCCAAAACCTAATCTACACATAACCTATTGAATAAGAATCTCTCATAAAAGATGCTTTTGATGTGCAGCCGTAGTTGAGAATGAAGGCACTTCTACAGTGCCAGTTGGGGCTGACTTATCTCGTATCTCTTTAGGCAGTGCTGGGCCACCAGCATCAGGGGATTTGCAGTTCATTGTGCTGGGCCCAGGACCCTGGACACCTGTAAATACTTGTGGATTATCCCTTCTGTTTACATCCCTCTCTACTACCTTTATTAGGCTGGTGGCAAAACATCTTATTAGACTATTGATTTCTCTTTTTTTAAGATTTGGTTTACTTATTTGACAGAGAGGTAGAGAGCACAAGCAGGTGAAGCAACAGGGAGAGGGAGAAGCAGGTTCACCACTGAGCAGAAAGCCTGATGTGGGGCTCAATCCCAGGACTCATCTTCTGAGCTGAAGCAGACGCTTAGCCAACTGAACCACCCAGGCATCCTTCAACTATCAATTTCTTTAGTTATACTTTAGTATGAGGCCATCCCCTACTAAGGTAAATTAGATTTTTGATCTTTCCTCAGACTTCATTGTAATCTCATTTTATAGAGGCCATACTTATTAATTCTTAAATGAATTAGGTTATTCTGTTTTTTTATTTAAGGATTTTATTTATTTATCTGAGAGAGAGAGCACAAGCAGAGGGAGCAGCAGGTAGGGGGAGCAGCAGCCTCCCCGTTGAGCAGAGAGCCCAGTGCAGAACTCAGTCCTGGAATCTGGGATCATGACTTGAGCCGAATGCAGATGCTTAACTGACTGAGCCATCCAGGAGCCCCAATTAGGTAATTCTTAAGTGATGTCAGCTTCTTAAGTGACATCATTTGACCTGATCTCAAATGCAGGCTGTAGCATGCTAAAATTTCCTGTGTGCTGAATAAGTAGTATTGAACTGTGTGATAGATTAAAAATTATTTGAGACTGTTTTTTTCCCTTTTCTTATTTTGAAATGTAACTTACTTTTAGCTAAACATTTTCTTACCAACAATAACCAATAATGTGTATTTTATGGAACTGTACAGTAACTGGCGTTTTTCTTCTGTGCTCATTTATTTTCCCTAGAAAAATTATCAGCAAAGGGAATTTTGGAAAATGCCTGGAGCACATTTTGAGAGAGAGAGAGAGAGGTGGTTTGACAAAATACAGCATTTTCTTTCTCTCTCGCTCTTTTTTTTTTTTTTTTTTTTTTGGCCATTTAAAATGTTATTACCAATGAGGTAAGTAGCCATACCTGGGCTATTTTTGTAATTCCTTTTAGGTTGTCAGATTTTACACTTTACTTTGAGCCATTCATTGCCTCATCATTCTGGGGAGAGAAATGTGCCTAATGACTGTGAATAGGACACAAGCGCAGTGACTTGAGAATCTTGTCATTATAGGTGAGATGGGGGCGCTCAGTCCTTTCCTTGGGAGACTGTGGTGTGAGTGAACTATTTCCCTGAGGGGAGTCGGGCCCTCCATTCCAGCTCCCCATGCCCTCACTACAGGTACCAGGCACCAGGTGCAGTTCAAATCATCTGCTCCCGGCCTCACCTGTCATCTCGCTTGTCGCCCCGCCGTATCTGCTTCAAGACCTGTAAGGTCAATGGCTACATCTTTGTTGCTGCTGCTGCACATAACCTGGGAATTACAGAGCGCTAATGATGTCAGCATCTACTCACTTCAGTTTTTGGAACAACCTGAAGAAAGTCTGTGGCGTCTCCAGCGTGCAGGGATTTGAGCCTAGGAACGAGAACTGAAGGCATTCCCCACCTGGGTGCCTTTTGAGGCCACACTGTCTGGGTTCTGCCATGTCTGAGGGGGACAGTGGAGGGGCTGGGCTGGGGTGGGGGCTGGGCGGTTGAGAGGGGACTCCCTCTAGTGCCTTCATTGTGCTTGCTGAGCTCTGTCAGCCCACTCCCGGCTGCCTTCGTGGAAAGGCTCTAGTGTTTTTTTAGTACAAGTACTTCATCTTTTCTTTGAAGTTCTCTTTGATGGCATATCTCCGAGTTCTGTATTAGAGAAACAAAGGTTCTCTTGACTTAACCATCCATATTTCACCCAGGGGAACAAGTGTTTCAACTAAAAATTTCTGAATGTCTTAAAGGTTCTTTAGGTCTTTTGTTTTCTAAATTTCTCCTTATCACGATGAGTTTATTATCTGAAGGCTGACAAATGTGATTGTACAGGGACAGCTAAAGTAGTCATTATCAATTAGAGTCCCCTTCTTTAAATCGCCTTTTTACTTGGAGAGTTCAGTGACTGTCGGAAGAGTTGGCAGTGTCTCTGACTGTAAAAATTGTTGAGCTAAAGAGAAAAACATATAAAGATAAAGCTGTCTTTATATTCTGCGTGTTAGGTTTTCATGAGTTCCAGAAAGGTTAAATTTGTTAGGCTTTTTAAGAAAACATTCTTAGGCAATGAGTGAAATTTTAATAGACATAGTATATGCAAGAAACATAAGAGGCCATGCCCTTAAGCAGATTTGCACATCAAGTAGAGAGACTTAGAGATCGGTTTTTAGATATATCCTGCTGTGAAATGTTCCTTTAATTACCTGAACGAGGTTGTAGGAAAAGGATCAGGTAGACTGGTTTATAAGAGGTACCACCATGGTTCCTTTAGTTGCAGAGTGAAAAAGTTCTAAATATTAACTATTTTATAAAAATAATCTTAAAAATATTTGGGGATTATAATGCCATCTGTGAAACTTAGAGAAAACAGTATTGTGTCTTATTGATGAACACACTGGTATTCAGAAAAAGTGTGAAAAATATGTTGGGAATGATACAAACCAAATTTAGAATAATGGCTAAACTGGGAGACTTGGGACAGGAGGGATATTTATCTGTAACATTTTATATTTTAAAAACTGAGGCAAAAATGTGAAATGCTAACTATTACATCTGTGCTGATTTCTCTCCTTTTCCCTATGTTTCTAATAACTCTGAGTGAAAATTAAACATTAGATGATTAAAAATTTTACAGTGTAGCACAACCTGGCTAGCTTAGTCAGTGGAGTGTGTGATTCTTGATCTTGGGGTTGTGAGTTTGAGCCCCATGTTGGGTGTAGAGATTACTTGAAAAAAATTTTTTTTAAATTTTATGGTGTATGTTTAGCATACACATTATGGAAAAATAGAAAATCCAAAATAAAAAATTAAAACAATCTGTTATCCTGTATTCTGCTTATAATACCCACTGATAAAATTTTTAGTATATCATCCTAGTTTATGTTGTATGTATTTGGTATTATATCTATGATGTTTGTACATTTTCAGTGAAATTATAAGTAGGGATTTGAACTCTGCACATTTACTTGATATTCTAATATAATTTAGATGTTGAATTTAGGTATTGAAACTAGTGATTTTCAAATTTTAACATGCAAAAGACCCATCTCGGAAGCTTGTTTAAATGTGGACTCTCAGGTTCTCTCCAGAGGTGTGTATTAAATAGACTTCAGGAATGTGCATTTTTAATAAGCCCTTCTGGTTCCCTCCCTCCCCACCCCAATCCATCGTGATTCTGATACAGGTGTCCTAAGGAACACAGTTGGGTAAACATTTGTGTGAACTGTCTGTGCTTGGGCAGTCCACACAACTCTGAGCACCACTTATACTTCTTTTTCTAATCAAAGGTCAGCAAACTATATTCTGTGAACCAAATACAGGCCACCACCGATTTTAGTAAATACAGTTTTATTGAAACCCAGCCACCCTGATTTGTTTACTTATCGTCTGGCTACTTTTTTGCCACAGTGGCAGATGGAATAGTTGCAATAGAGACAAAGCTCGAAATGTTTACTGTCTGGCTCTTTCCCAAAATTTTGTTGACCCCCGCATGTAAGCTAGCATTTCTTGTGGGAGAATATCAAAGAAAGTCCAGTAAAGAAACTGGAGTACATTTAACAGGAGAAAGTTGAAAAGTAGTGATGAAGAGCATGTCACTGACCCGTTTAATTTAACAAGCATTGATTTAATCCTTACTGTATTCTGGGTACTGTACACATGGTGACACAAGACTTGGTTTTCCCAGTTTACAGTCCTTAATGACTGAGATGTGATGGGGGTAAATGCAGCATCTCTTTTTATGGGGTGCTTTGGAAACAGATTAGGCAGGGCATCTAACAGTCTAATCTTTGCAGTCAGGAATGGTGTCCTAGGAGTCTTCAACCCTTGGTAACTTGACCAGCAGGTGCCTATGGTACATGAGATTCAGAACCATCCATCTCCTCCCCCTGGCTTGCTTGGATGATGGGAGTGTATCGTTGTACCTGAAGCCCTGGTCACGCTTGGCTTGCTTTGACCCATGGAATGTTAGCAGCTTTAATGCAGAAGTGGCTTGGGTAGTTGAGTTTTGCTCTTTGGTGCCATTGCTGTGAGAAAGATAAACTTGGACTGGCCTACTGGTCCTAGGACGGGGAGGACAGCCACCTAGAGGCACGTAGAGGCTAACCTAAGGTAACCAAACATTTTGGGATACTTGGGACTGCCCCAGTTTTAAAACAAGTTCCATATCCTGGGAAATTCCTCAGTCTTGAGCATCCTGGGACAGCTGCCTTGGAGCAGAGCCACCCCCAACTGAGTCCAGCCTGAACTAGCTGACCTCCAGGCAACCCACAGAGTGATGAGAAATCATAAGTGATTGTTGTTTCAAGCCACTGAGTTTTGGAGTGGTTTCTTATGTAGCACTAGTTTAGTGATATAGTTAGTAATTGTTTGCTTATTTGGGCTAGATAGCTCCTGGGCGAAGGTGTGAAGAGTGCATAAAAGTTAAGCAAGTGGAGAAGATGAGAAGTATTAATCATGCATCAAGCACTAGGGGCTTGGAGTATGGTGTGAGTTGGCACGTGGAGGACAGCATTGAGTGGGGCACAGCTGAAAGCCAGGCAGCCCATTCCTCAGGGCATTATGATAGGCCCGTGAGAGACCTGAAGGCTGTGGCCATGAGTAGGGAGAAGGGAAGGCTAAGGTTTTGTTGTCAGGCAGACGCCTCTTCATGTAAAAAATATTTATTTATTTATTTATTTATTTATTTATTTTTGGGGGGGGGGGCAGACTCTCCCCTGAGCGTGGAACCCAATGCAGGGCTCCATCCCAGAACCCTGAGATCATGACCTAAGCCAAAACCAAGAGTCAGAGGCTTAACCGACTCAGCCACCCAGGTGCCTCTTCTTCTTTTTCTTCAAATCTCACCTCTGCTACCTAAATAACTTGGGGACCTCAGGCAAGTTGTTTTACCACCTTTATCCTCAGTATCTACAAATATCAAATATGTGTAATAATACATTTCCCAGGGTTTTTGTTAGAGGGGAATAGTCTAACGGGACAGGGTGTGTTGTTTTCATTCTGACTCCACACTTACTCTCAAGATGGCGGCAAACAGCCTGGCTGCCTGAAAGGCAAGAAAGTTGAATGTGAGCATGATGACTGTCTGCTTAGTGCTTTCGGAACTTCTCAGAGTTTTCTTTGGCCCACCAATTTTTTTTTTAAGGTTTAAATTTATCATTCATTTTCACTCAGTTATGCCCCGGGGAAAGGGATTATTTGGATTTGAGGAGAAGGAGTACTTTGAAGATTACTGATTGTATTCATCTACATATTCTCAATAATTTAAAAACTGCTCTTCAAATTAATGCCACTTTGGCAAAAAAAAAAAAAAGTAGTGCTTTTTATCACATCATGATCTACTTAACACAAAACTAAAAATATTTTCCTATATGGGAGAAAGGAGTATATGGGAAAACTTTCTCTCAGTTTTGCTGTGAATCTAAAACTGCCCTTTAAAAAAAAAAATCTACAACAAAAGGGAAAAAAACAGGAAGAACTGAAAGTATTTTCCAAATTTAAAAAAAGTTATTTTTCTCCCAAACAGTCAAATCAGGCATTATTGGCTTAAAACGGAATTTTTAAAAAGTAGAACCTTGAAACTTCCAGCCTTTTATTTTTCCTTATTATGAAAGCGAAAGCATACTTACCTGACAAAGACTAAAAGATTCAGAAAGGATGGGCATGAGGTCACACTGTGTTGCCAAGTGAGTGCAAACTACTTAGAAGCGTGGTATCTATACTTCGAGACCCTTATTAGTGTTCTTCCCGTCAGGTATTTTAAAAGTTGGCAGTTGTTGACAGTTGAAGCAGCTTCCACTAGTTCATATAAAATGAACAGAAATGCTTAGAGATGTCACAGATGGCAAAACTCTCCTTTGGTGTCCCCCAAACCTGTTTCTTAAGGCTTTTGCAAAAAAGGCCGCAAACACTGTGGCTTAAAAGATGTAGATGTGTTCTCTCACAGTTCTGGAGGCCAGAAGTCTGAAATTGAGGTGTTGGCAGAACTGTGTTCCCTTCAGAGGCTCTAAGGGAAGACTCTGTCCTTTTCTTCTTCCTGCTTCTGGTGGCCTGGCATCTCTCCTCAGCTGGTGGCTACATAGCTCCCGTCTCTGCTCCCATGCTCCCATTGCCTCTCTGCAAGGTCTCCCACTGCCCCTCTCCTATAAAAGACTTGATAAGATGCCTTTGGGGCCCACCTGGATAATCCAGGATAAACTCCTTTGTCAAGGGCCTTCACTTAATCACAGCTGCACACCCTTTTTCCATGTAAAGTAACATAGATGCCTTCCCCCCCTTACTAACACTAAAACATTAGTGATTGTAGGGCTGTTAATATTCTACTAACCCATTGTTTTTACCAAATTATCATGTGAGCCAAATCAGTGGTATACTGGAGATAGCGTGTACTGGCTTTGAAATCCCGTTCTTAAATTTTTAGGATCTTATGATTTTTTTTTCATTTTTTATTTTATTATTGTATTTATTATTTTAGATTTTATTTAAACTCAAGTTTGTTATCGCAGAGTGTGTTATTAGTTTTAGGGGCAGAATTTAGTGATTCAGTTGCATATAATACCCAGTGTTCATTACATCAAGTGCCCTCCTTAATGCCTGTCACCCAAGTACACCATCAGCCCCACTGACCTCCCCTCCAACAACCCTCCATTTGTTCCCTGTAGTTAAGAGTCTCTTATGGTTTGCCTCCCTCTCTGTTTTTATCTTATTCTATTTTTCCTTCCCTTCCCCTATGTTCATCAGTTTTGTTTGTTTGTTTGTTTCTTTTGTTTATTATTTTTTAAAGTGCTTAATTTAAAGATTTTATTTATTTATTTGTCAGAGAGAGAGAGGGAGAGAGAGCGAGCACAGGCAGACAGAATGGCAGGCAGAGGCAGAGGGAGAAGCAGGTTCCCTGACGAGCAAGGAGCCGGATGTGGGACTCGATCCCAGGATGCTGGGATCATGACCTGAGCCGAAGGCAGCTGCTTAACCAACTGAGCCACCCAGGCGTCCCTCTTTTGTTTATTATTAACATATAATTTGCCCCAGGGGTACAGGTCTGTGAATCATCAGGTTTACACATTTCACAGCACTGACCATAGCACATATCCTCCCTGATGTCCATAACCCAGCCACCCTATCCCTACCCCCCCCACCCTCAGCAACCCTCAGTTTGTTTTGTGAGATTAAGAGTCTCTTATGGTTTGTCTCCCTCCCAATCCCATCTTGTTTCATTTATTCCCTCCCTACCCCCTACGACCCCCTACCCTTCCTCTCAAATTCCTCATATCAGAGATAGCATATGATAATTGTCTTTCTCTGATTGACTTATTTCGTTCAGCATAATACCCTCTAGTTCCATCCATGTTGTTGCAAATGGCAAGATTTCATTTCTTTTGATGGCTGCATAGTATTCCAGTGTGTGTGTGTGTGTCTCTGTGTGTGTGTGTGTCTGTATGTATATATATATAACATCTTCTTTATCCATTCATCTGTTGATGGACATCTAGGTTCTTTCCATAGTTTGGCTATTGTGGACATTGCTGCTATTAAACATTCAGGTGCATGTGCCCCTTTGGATCATTACATTCGTATCTTTAGGGTAAATACCCAGTAGTGTGATTGCTGGGTCATAGGGTAGCTCTATTTTCAACTTCTTGAGGAACGTCCATACTGTTTCCCAGAGTGGCTGCAGTAGCTTGCATTCCCACCAACAGTGTAGGAGGGTTCCCCTTTCTTTGCATCCTTGCCAGCATCTATCATTTCCTGACTTGTTAATTTTAGCCAGTCTGACTGGTATGAGGTAGTAGCTTGCTGTGGTTTTGATTTGTATTTCCCTGATGGCGAGTGATGTGGAGCACTTTTTCATGTGTCTGTTGCCCATTCAGTTTTGTTTCTTAAATTTCACATATGAGTGAAATCATATGGTATTTGTCTTTCTCTGACTGACTTACTTCACTTAGCATAATACACTCTAATTCTATCCATGTCGTTGCAAATGGCAAGATTTCATTCTTTCTGATAGCTGAGTAGTATTCCATTGTGTATATATCACATCTTTTTATCCGTTCATCAGTCCATGGACATCTGGGCTCTCTCCATACTTTGGCTATTGTGAAATTTTTACGATTTTAGCATGCTGGTTGTGAATTGTTGGTAACTTGAAATTGGCCATAGTTGAAGTGTTTACATGGAAATACTATGGATTAGGGCTTCCCACACCCCTCACCCCAGATGGTTTACCAAGACACCATTAATTGGCCAAACCCCCAATCACTAGGAAGTTCTTCTGAGAGTACCTCTCACCCTGTAGGACCCTGTCAGAGACCCTACTTGACTTAAGGACCCTAGTTGTTTCTTTTATTCTCTTTCTTGCACTAAGTTAAAAATAGCTGTGTGTATATCTTTTGTCCTAAAATACACTTCAAATTCCAGGACGGGGTTCTGTCTTCTGTGCTTTAGAATCAGCCTGCCTGACTGATCTCCCAGAAGGAGATCAGTAAATACTTGACCCGATCCCTTTATTTGGGCTCTTTCCCATTACTGGAAATAGTAAAAAACTGATGGCTAGGGGAATTGCAATAATCCCAAATATATTTATATATTTGCATTTCTGTCTCTTCCCTGTTTGTGAGTACAGGGTACCACAAATGTATGACTTTTATGTACTTTATGCCTAATTTTGTTTACTCACATTGTTAGAAGTAAGATTTGTCTGGGTCAGTGGAATCACTGAAGTTATTAGCAATGTCTAACACATGTTTGCCATGGCGTGGCAGCATAAGAAAGGGTAGCCAAATTGAAAAAATGTCTGTTGAAAAACCAAATATATATGCCCCATAGTGAATATGGTTTTACAAAAAAAAAAAAAAAGTGACCCTTAGAGGGTCACTTAAAGGTTAATGGAAAATTTTTCTTTGTCTTAAACAGATACCAGGAAAAACGGATATAAAAAAAATTTCCACCACCACAGAGTAACTACATTCATATGGTGGAACACAGGAGGTCCTGCCCTGTCTGTGTGGATTATCAGATAAGATGGGGGCTGCATTTTAAAATTTGGCTCATTATTGATTGCCACAGGTTATGAGCCAGATCCCTGGATTCTGGAGTCTTGGCAGATGGAAGCAGTGCAGAATGTCCTAACAGAGTAAGAAAAGAGTAGAGCCTCGCAGTTAATGACCCTCTTCTCAAAGTGAAGCAGTCTAACTGTATGACCAACAGAATTTTATTAGTTTTAATTCAGAATTATATATATTTTTGGTCAGCTGACAAATTTTGCTTTGCTTTTGCCTTTAGGAATTTAGTGATAAAGGAATGAGTGCTGTAGAGGTCTCATTATCTCCATTTCCTGAAACATGTTAAGATCAAAAGAAAGAGGTACATGCAAATGAATAGATGGTTCTGTCTACCAATAGTCACTCCTCCTGGCAGTGTGTAGCTATCCTAAGAGATAATGGAGATCAAAAGATGAGATCCCTGCCCCTAGGAGGCAGTCCAGTCTCGTACTGTGCTAACTCAAAGTTATCTGGGGGCTGGCCCTGCTCCTGCTCTGAATCAGACTCTACATTTTAATAAAATCTCCCGTGATTTATGTACATGACAAAGTTTGTGAAGAAATGGTTGAGTAGGTAGTAAACATAATAATAATTATTGGATCCAGTAATTATTGGATTACTGGAGAGGCCATAGGAGAGGCATAGGAAGTACAAAGAAGATCATGATTTAAAAACTTTTTTTTTTTTTAATTTGGAATTTTATTTCAGTCTCAGAGCAAGTTCATCCTTGTTCTTGTATGAGAAGAGTCTCAAAGTTAGTGTTCACTCTTAAGGGATCTTTTCAGCCGAACCCCTTGGATGAGGACATTTTCTTGGTTAGGGCTGGGAAGGAGTTCGACTCTGGGTAATCAACTGCTCACCCGGCCTCTGACACTCCATGGCACCCGTCAGTCAGTGATGGCTTCTGTCCCAGAGACAGCCTTTATCCCCTTGCTGTGCTGCCCTACTGCTCCCGTATCAAGTGATACCGAGGGAACAACGTGGCAAAGTCTTCGAGTGTCAGATCATTTCAGGAGTCCCTTTCAGATAGGAAGACGTTGAAAGGTGGGATTCAGGCTTGGGATGATCTATAATTATAGATGTTTGCATTTACTCTTTCCATTTGAGGGGAACACCATGTTTGTTTCCCTGAAAGGAACATATTCTCTCTTTCAAAGCTACGGCTTAATAAAAAGGCAGTGCTTTTCTCTTTTAAATATTGAAGCAAGCAGTGGTTGGTGAGGGAACCCTGAATTGTCTCTGAATGGGTAATTGGCAACGTTTTGTCTTCCATGACCTCTCTCTTGAGTAAATCAGTTTAATTCCTTAGGGGTTGGGAGGGGATGACAAGGAGGATTTAGTGTTCTGTGGGAGTTGGCTGCAGTGGCCCTGGGTGTAATATGTGTTTTGTTTTTTTTGTTTTTTTTTTTGGTTTTGTTTTGTTTTCTCATTATAAATGTCTGGCTCAAATTGTTTACTTCTAGATATTGAGATAAGCTTTCACTATTAGTGTGTACAAACTACCTCATAGAAAGTTTGCATATCAGTCTACTCTTAAATTATTTACAAGAGCTGACAGTTGGAAAACCTACCGTTCCCTGTCCCAGACACTAAAGGTCCCTGTGGGTTGTCTGGGTGATTCATGTGGTAACCCGATAGAGTGCACACTGCACTGCTCCTGCCTGGGCGGGGCTGCTTTGCAACACTTCCCAGTTGAGAGCGGCTCCTCTCACTGCTGTGGCACCTTCGTCTCTGTTTTAGGCCTTCTATGTGTGCACCCCACTTCCAGCCAAACTAGCCCACCTCACCGGCTCCACCAGCCCACACTGTTCTCTACTCATTTCTCAGGGCAGGGTTCTGCCTCTCTCATTCCTTCTTCCAGGTTTGAAGGGTGAGGGTCAGGGCAGGAAAGGTACACACAGAAATGAAAAGCTGCAGTGCTCGTTGGTGGCTTTTGAGGCCGAAAAACTGATGGCACTTGAAATTAGTTCCTACTCTTGGCTGGCGTTTTCCACAGATGGCAAATGGGGCAATTTCATGCCCGGGTGGGTTGAGGGGTCTGTCTGATCCAATGATGTCTTGTCACGTTAAACAGTTTTTATTAAATGGAAGACTTCTGTTTGAGCAGAAGTCCTTTTTAAGGATGTCAGTATATATCGAAACAGGAAATCTTGTTTCTTTTGGCAAGGACTTTCCAAATGTATTTGATCTATCCATTTGGCTCTTGCTAGAAACATAAATAAATCTTTCCAAATTAATGGATATTTGATTTAGGAGTATCCAAAGAAGATGATGATTCCAGAACTTCCTTTAGTAATATATTCTGGTGCCTCCCAGTTTTTATCATTAACTTTTCTTTAGTGTTGGACATAAGTCATTCCTAAAATAATATAATTTCTTGTCCTTTTGTCATTAGTGATGGCTAAATTTCTCACCACCCTCAAGTGTTAAGAACTTATCACGAAAGAGGTAATGAGTCATAAACCTGGTGTAGTCCCGCCTGAGGGTGTTAGCCCAGAGGTTGCCCCCGCCATTTCAACTGTGGGACGCCCACCTGGCCAGTCCCAGGGCAAGGGTGCTGGCCAGCAGGCAGCTGTGGCAGAGCCCTTGTACTAAAGCTGTATATGTGGTTCTGTGGGGGCTTATCAACTCCCCCTAAACACATAATTGAAGCAAGAGGATTTATCTGATTCCTCGAAGCCTGAAGCCTGAAGCCTGGCAGTGGTAAAGCGGTAGGCAGGGAGCAGTTATTGGCACCTGCGACGACAGCAGAAGTTTCAGTTTGACAGCCTGACAGTGAGGGGGAGATAAAAAAAAACACCGCACAGTAAGGGATGCAGACAAAAATCTGTGCAGCAGGTCTGGTTCAAAAGTCTGACCAGAGTGTATTCTCTTGTAGATTTTCACAGGGAAAAGTGTGAAATTAAGATGTTTTATTACACTGATGATTGCAGAGGAAGAAACCGGGTAGACTCTCCCAGGGATATTGCACAGCAGGGTTACTGTGAAGATCAGCAGGGATCTCCATGGAGTGCCGGGCACTGAGTAGCCTTGAGCCTGGCCCCTGGGAGGGGAGCTGTAGATTTGTGTGGCTCTGGGATCTGGATGGTTAAAATATGTGGCTCATTGTAGTTGCTAAATAAATATGGATTGAATGAATGTAACAGCTTTTCAAGCAGCCTACTTATGATTTCCTAAGCGAATGGGAGTACACACCTAACGTAGATCATGAAAGCTAATTTAAACTGTTTAATTTACTGTTTTGTTTTAAACTGTTACTTTTTTTTTTAAGATTTTAAATTTATTTATTTGACAGACGGAGATCACAAGTAGGCAGAGAGGCAGGCAGAGAGAGAGGAGGAAGCAGGCTCCCCGCTGAGCAGAGAGCCCAATGTGGGGCTCGATCCCAGAACCCTGGGATCATGACCCGAGCCGAAGGCAGAGGCTTTAACCCACTGAACCACCCAGGCGCCCCAAACTGTTACATTTAAATTGTTATGTTCTCTCTTGGCTATAGAGGAACTCCGATCCAGTTGTAAAGGTAATTAATTTATTTGACCTTCTTTTACATAAAGCAAGATGTTAATCATCAAGCACCAGTATGATAGAAATGTGGAAGAGCTGGTCAGTAGAGAATTTGTTATTGGGCAGACATATCCATAGGTCTTGTGAATAATGGGAAATACATAATGCTGGAAGTCCAGCATACGTGTGCATTTACTTTGAAGGAGAGTCTTTTTTTTTTTTTAATTAACATAAATGAACAAGAGTCTGGAGTCTAGTCCCTGAATGGACCAGTTAGCCTTCTTGGCTGCTTGGCAGTGGGTGTTCCTCCAGCCCCCTCTCATGGGCTTGTTCTCAGATGTGTGGAAGGACAGGAAGGACCGGCGGGAAACACATCGGTTACTAATGACACCTGTTCGTCTCTGCTATTGTGTCTACAGGTGCACACACTCCAAGGAGGTTGGGTTGGAAAAGCATCCAGCAGTACTCCCTGAATGTAAAGAACAGTTCAAGGTTTATTTCAGAGCTTAGGTATTCCTAAATTTAAAATCTAGCTGTAGGATGGAGACATCAGGGAGGAAACACGATGGTATTCTTTTTCAGGGAGGTCCATAGATCCTTAGAGAATGCATATGTGGATGTCAGGGGTTCCACGAACCTCTGAAATGGAAGGCAGCATTCAAGATGTTTTTATATTTTTCTGGCACAATGGTCTTTTAAAAAATTTTTAAAATTTTTTAAAATTTAAAATTTGAGAATTTTAAGATTCTCAAAATTGTCTTTGACTCAGAAAGAGTATTTGAAAAAAAAAAGGAAGATTATTTGATGTTTGAACTATTATAGGCACTGGTGCTCTGCATAATGATATTATTTTTGACTTTATGGAAGTGATCAAAGTAGAGGTATCATTCCAGTTTAATAGCTCAGAGTGCTTGCTGATGTAGCTGGCAGCCCCAGTAAGTGGCAGAACTTTGAATCCAGTGGGGTCTGATATGACCTGGTCCCATTCCTGACTCTTCTGAGTGTACTGGGTATGTCATATGCCTTGTCTGGGCCTGAATTTCCTCATCTGTGAATTGAGGGGTTTAAATTACATGAGCTCTTGAGGACCCTTTTAGCTTTCAACCAAGCCTCTGTTTCCCCTAGATGCCTTTAGCTTCGCCCTTAGTTCTTGGTGGCTGTTCTGTGTCATGGTTTCCGCGGTAGTGTGAGGTGTCCATCTGAGGAATGTTTTGCAGCAGTTCTGTGTTTTTCTTCTACAAAGGTCTCAGTCCTCGTAAGCTTTTAGAGCCCTTTTCTTAAAATCTCAGTGAACGGTGGTAGATGTATGATGCAAAATCCCTCTTTTATAATTTTTTCAAAATTATTTTTATTAACATATAATGTATTATTATTTTTATTAACATATAATGTATTATATTAACATATAATGTAAATTTGGTCTGTGAATTATGAGGCTTACACATTTCATAGCACTCGCCATAGCACATACCCTCCCCAGTGTCCATAACCCAACCACCCTGTCCCTATCCCCCACCTCCCAGCAACCCTCAGTTTGTTTTGTGAGATTAAGAGTCTCTTATGGTTTGTCTCCCTCCCTATGTCATCTTGTTTCAATCCTTACCAAAATACCATCAATTTTTTTCAGAGAAATGGAACAAATAATCCTAAAATTTATGTGGAACCAGAAAAGACCCCAAATAGCCAGAGGGATGTTGAAAAAGAAAGCCAAAGTTGGTGGCATCACAATTTCTCTTTTATCATTTTTAATCAGAGTTTATTTTCTGTTGCACTGGGTTAGTTTTAAAATGTTTGCTCAATGCTGAGTAAAGTGAGTTGGACTCGGTTCTCTACTCGTTGCTTATTAGCCTTACTCTGAATAACGCTTTGGGGAGGGGATGCCTGACCCAAGTCTGTGTGATGGAAAGGTAAGGGGACTTTTAACGCCCGCAGGACCATGGGATTATGTTGGCCTTGGGTGAAATGCTGCACCCAGTGCATTCCAGCATGTGGCTCTAAATGTTTTGTATGTCATGATTCATGGTTTTAGGAGTCTCAGGAGCCTGCAGCTAATTGCTGCTAACATAGCTCTCAGATGATGGTTCTCCACAATATGATGATCCTTCCAAGCTGTAGAGGAATGACCTGTAGGGGCTGCCAGCGGGAGGCAAAGGAGGGTTCTCCACCCCACCCCACACCCCGGCTGCTGGCGGGAGACCGGAGGGGCAACAGCAGGTACATGAACGGCTGCATTTCACCTTCGCTGAAAGCTGGGAGTGAAGGAATAACTGAGTCAGTTTAATTCTCTTCGGAAATACATTTTCTCAGCTGATGAGAAAAGATCAGTGGAGGAATGCTCGATGTTTATAAAACTATACGCTCTTTTAAACTTCCTTATCAAAATTCTACCTTCAGAGGGGTGGTCTGACGATTAATAATCAAGTTCTTTTTTTTTTTTTTTTAATTCCCAGAAGTCTGTACTCTGCGCAGACTTGCATATAGCCCAGCTTTGCAGGAGTTCAGAAGTTGGAGCTGCCGGCTGAAGTGTTGCCTGTGGGGGAGGAGGCGGGGTTTTTTGTGTCCAATGAGGAGCCTTCGCTGTGGGGAGAGCCTATCGCCTTTCACCCGAGTGCTTACCCTGTAATCCCGGCGATAGCCACGCAGCCGGGTTTATTGTTTGTGGAGTCCTGTGGATCCTGAGCGGTTCACCACCGCAGAGAGGGCAAGTGGGCGCGTCATGATTCTGTGCCGAGCGGCGACAAGGAGCCGACCGCTTTGATCTCCCCCGGGTCACCTGTGTGGGTGAAGTTTACACGGGGCGCCCGGGTTGACGCCGAACCTCTTTCTCCAGCCTGTGGAGTTCTTCCGTCCGTCTGCCGCAGAGGGCTGCTCTCGCGGCTCCCTGCCCGCGTGGGGAAGGATGCTCGGGACGGGAGCAGGATTGCAGGAGGGGATGCTGGGCACACACCAAAGAGTCGGCGTGCCTTGGTTTTGTTCTTCTCCGAGTCCTGACAAACGTTCCTGAAACGAACACCCTGCTGCATTTTTAAAATTATACCAAACCAAGTGCCACAGTGTGGCTAGGATAATTTTTGTTTGTTTGTTTTGTTTTGTTTCCTAACCCCTCATTTTCCTTTTCTTTGTAACTGGGTGACATAGAAGCAGTCTTCCTGCATAATGCCGTGCCTGACTCTCAACATTGTCTGAATAAGTGGGAAGGAGCAGGTTCGTTGGAAGGACATGGAACGATAGTGAAACCGAGCTTCTTTTTTTGCTGGGCTGTGCTTTGTTTCTAGTCGATGTTGGTGTGAAAGAAGATGAAAAAGGAAGGCTCTTTCAGACTCAAGTCAAATTCAGGGTCTCTCTCACGTGCTGTGAGTTGGATCAATTTCTCCTCCTTGTCCAGGCAGACAAAGAGGCTGTTTCGCAGTGATGGAGAGCTCTCGGTTTGTGGGCAGCAGGTGGAAGCAGATGATGAAAACTGGAATTACAGAACCCAGCCCAGAAAAGGTGACTGATTTTTTTTTTTTTAAATTTAAACATTCTTGCAGGTTTGCAATGTAGCGTTCATTTTCTTTCACTGATTTCCCTTCATGATTTTTTTTTTTTGGCCCCGTTAGAGGAGTTTTGTTTGTTTTTGTATTGGAATTCGGCGTCATCCATTTGTTTACATGTCTAAAATCAAAGTGCTCTTCCAACTAGATTCAGCTTGAGGTTGTGTCCTTCTAAGAAGGATAAGATAGCTGTTAGTGGTCCTCAGCACCCCTTCCCCTCAGCAGATCCACACACTCAGGTGACTTGTGAAAAGTTCAACAGTAAGCCACCCTCACAGAAGGAGTCTTCTTCTCTTACAACTTGAAGTTGGGACACGGAGCTCTTTACCGAAACAATGCACTGAGAAAACTTTGGAAATCATGAATAGTCTTCTTGTGTCTTTCTTTAAGAAGACTGATGAAGGATGCAGACACTTGAATTAAACAGGTATTAGAATGACATCAAGGAAAAGGAACACATGAAGGGCTTGCCCTTGATACTGTGGCCAAAAGGAGTTTTTTGGATTTCTTTCAAGTTCCTTTTCAGACCAGTTGTGGCCTCTGTGCTTGGGGTTAGCATGTTTTGCCTTCCTTGGGGTGAAGAAAAATATCAGTCCTGGTGGGAGAGAGGGAAATATTTCAGTATTTCTTAACACACCCCTATTTTGTATTTAGAATTTCTGAGTTCTCCCTTTTAGAATGTTTACCGTAGAGCTCTAAAATGGTTTCCCCCTTTGGTGCTGTGGCAAAGCCTGGTAGGGGAGCGCTATTTAAGTATTACAAAGGAACCCAGTCCAGACATTCCTCCTGATTGTGTTTTCCCTGTTTATCGCATTCTTCCCGTGCCAAGAGGTTCCAAGAGAAACCTCGCTAGAATCTTTCAGCGACCTGTTCTTTCCCATATTTTGGGAAACAGAACAGCCGAATCCTGAGAGAATAAGTTGCATATGGGCCGATGGTACAGTGTTTTTAGTCTGCGGACTGAGAATTTAACACAACTGTTCCTCGAGGATGCTGTGTGTTAAACAGAGTGGTAAACAGTTTCTCTATTAAAAAGTCTTCTCTATTAAACTGTGGCACAGAAGGGACTAGCTAATGCCCTCGGAAGATGTCAGTTGTTTATTATGTCAGGAAAGGGGCTCTAACAGCAGTCCACTGATAATTGAGCTTAAAGATGCAGGTTTTTAGTTCAAATGTGGAGTAATTGCCACACAGAGAAGAGGCTTTCTGGCTGGAGTTATGTGGTTTAGTAAGTCCATGAACTTTGCTCTTCTAAATCAGGAATAAGCTGCGGTTTTGGTTAATGGGTGGGTTGTAATGTTTGAGGCAAAAATGTTTGCAGGGCGGATACAGTAGTCCTGTGGTCATCAGAGGGTGTAGTTTTGATTCCATTGGCCTTTGCCAAAGGTTGTTCTTTTATGACTTGTTTTAGATCAACTGCCGTCAGGTTTCCGTTAAAGACTCTAGACATGTGAGCATGGCTTTAGGGTTTCTATCATAGATGCTCCATCTAAATTAACATTAAAGGGAAAGATAACTGTAAATATGCATGTATTAGTTTTAGCTGGGAAATGAAGCAAATACTGTACACTTGACTTGTGAAGAATAATGAGGTTATTATAGAGAAGAGGGGTGACTTGTAAAAGGAGGGAGGACTTGTTTGTGCAACAACACAAAAGATTGTGCCCTTTATCCCTTAATGTAATCGGGGATATAGTAGCCCCGTGAAGAGACATGGAAGCATAATACAGTGTGTAAATTTATATGGTTCTTAGAAATAAATGGAGATGGGTAATACTGCCATTTTTTGTCATAGGCAGCTAGGGGAAATCCTTAAAAAGCTGCCTGTAGATCAAAATTTTTACATTTGACTTACAAAAGAAAATTGGCTCCCAACTTTGACATCCTGTCCCAAAGGCATTGATCTTTGACACTTGATCTTTATTTCAAGTAGTTCTTCCCTTTGGAGAAATACAGGAGGGATATTTGTTTGCACTTCCAGATCAAAAGAGGATCAGTCTTTCACTAAAATTACTCAAGATTGGAATTTTTTTCTTAGGAGTATCAAATAAGTTAGAAGTCTAGCAGGGATTATCAGTCAGTGCTAAGAATGCCAATGGTTAGGATTTGGTGGCAAATAAACATGCATTGAAGATATATCCGTCTGATGGGAATTGTATAGCATCTTTTACTTTACTATTTCTTTTAAGGTTTTATTTATTTATTTATTTATTTATTTATTTATTTATTTATTTATTTATTTGACAGAGATCACAAGAAGGCAGAGAGGCAGTCAGAGAGAGAGGTGGAAGCAGGCTCCCCACTGAAGCAGAGAGCCCGGTGCGGGGCTGGATCCCAGGACTTTAGGATCGTGACCTGAGCCGAAAGCAGAGGCTTTAACCCACTGAGCCCCCCAGGCGCCCTAGCATCTTTTACTTTAGCTCTGCCTGCCCAGAGCACATACATTCGAGACCACATACTTTCCTTTCACCCTGCTCCCCAACTCCCCTATCTTATAGTAACATTTTTTGATCTACACAGGTTTCTAAAAACCTGTTATTCTGCCTCCCCTCCCCCGCACACACGCACACACCTCCACCAAGCAGTGAGCGCTAAGGGTAGGTCAGTGTAGCTTAATAAGTCAGCCTTACTTCAGGGTTGTGTCCTGTGTCCTCCCCACCCCCTTGGGATAGCTGGCTGCTGGGGCTGCCGGTTCTGCAGCCTTATGCCTTTCTCCCTTCCATCTAGCAGGTGCTGCAAGGCCAGAGTGCTTGCGTGCTCCCTGCCCACCGTCTCCCCATCACATCGCTTTGCAGAGTCAGCCCACTGAATCCTTACTGTCCTGTGGGTACTGTGTTGTGTGCATGCTCATTTTTTTTTTAAAGATTTTTTTTTATTTATTTATTTTACAGAGATAGAGAAATCACAAGCAGGCAGAGAGGCAGGCAGAGAGAGAGGGGAGGAAGCAGGCTCCCCGCGGAGCAGAGAGCCCGACGCGGGGCTCGATCCCAGGACCCTGGGATCATGACCTGAGCTGAAGGCAGAGGCTTTAACCCACTGAGCCACCCAGGCGCCCCGCATGCTCATTTTATAAAACAGTTCTTAGAAGCTCTTTTGAGAGTGAATCTCCATGCTGAGTTGCTTGTTAGGACCATCGCAGTAAAGTTTTTAAGTAGTTACCTGTATGGATATCTATCAAGACACAAACCTATAGGCTTGCATTTTAATGTTGTCACATACACTCAAGAGACTAAGGATAAAATTACAGTGCTTGAAAATTCCTTGGAGAATGTTCCTATAAGATTAGATGCTATTAATAGGCATCTTTCCAATTATACTACTTTTCCTGAGCCTAAAAAGTAACTAGAAGATACATACTGGTATGTCCAAAGCAATCACAAGTAAGCACCTGATGTTTTCTTTTGTTCCAGCACCTGGCAAGTTTCAGAACTTCAAAACTATTGGCATTTGTACCGAGGAAGGTAAAAATGAATTAAGTAATAGCAGTTACCAGTTCTAATGTTCTTAGTGGGATATGACCCATTAAAATAGCAGATTATGTTTTGACTTAATTAACTATAAAAATCAAGGATGTGAATCAGTATCTTCTTGAGTATAAATTTAGTGAATCATGAGCTGTTTCATTCGATGCCTGTGTAATAAAAAAGTAGAAGTCAGTTGTAGGTGAGACAGTATATACCTTTTCACATGGAGTTGTGGGAGCATTTATTGAAGGAATTTTTAGTACTATGTGCACAAAGAAATATAGCACACAGGCTGGGAAGTCATGGAGTTCATACTTAAGTGGAGGAGCAGATAGGACATCTAAGGGGATTATAGGGAAAATGCAGGATAATTGTGAAAAATGGAAAATGAATATCTTAGATGAGAAGGTCCAGATAAAGAAACTTTATCTTGAGCATTTTCATGTTTTGCGTGGTCTTCTGGCTGTTAGCATTGATTTGCACAACATTTAATGAGCTCCTGCTTTGTTTCCAGCACTGTGGAAGGTTCTCAAGGGAAACTAATGACTTGTATTTATTCTGTGCTCCCCCATCTTGCTCACTTACCCTTCTCTTGTCAAATAAAACCAAAAGAGGTGGAATAATAATGGGGTAGCCTCTCATTGAGCAAAGCATGTTTTGTTGTATCTCCAGCTCTGTTCAGCTGAGCAGAGGCGTGATTGATGATCCTGGTATTGGCAGGTCAGCGCATAGAGAGGGTAATTGACATGCAAAGCCTCAATTTAAACACTACTTTCATTCTCTTCTTCAGGACTTTTATCATATATGCTAATAACATTACCAAATTTGAATCATTTGAATTTCAGTTCCTTTCCATCCCAGAAAATACAAAAGATGACCAGAGAATGGCTTTACTAGGCATTAAGGATAATAAATAATCAATACACTAGATAATCAATTGTTGAGTATGGGAGTTGGTTATATTTCAAGTAATTTCATCCCAGTGTCCTCCCTAGTAAAACAATTGCAGAAAACAGGATCCTTGTGCATAATTAGATTAGCAATGATTTCAGATATTACAACAGAAAAAATGGCATGAAAGACCAAAAGCTACAAGGTTGAGATCCTGTTTCCATGTAAATAGCTATGATTTATTTCTGATCATAAAATCTTTAAAATGTTGGGTTTTAAGGGCATTTTCTTCTTGGCATTAAAGAAACCTGAAAAGTAGTGGCAAATATTGCTAAAGTAGCCCCTTGAATTTGAAAGTAAAACAAGATAAATAAGTAATATTTATTCAGAGGGTCACCATGTACGTTGGAAAAAGACCTAAATGGAGTTTATCTTGGAGTCTTACTAAAAGGAATGAGAAGAATATTCTCGGTGCAGTGAATGTAATGTTTTCCTTCTTATGTTTTACCGAAGCTGACATTCTGTGAAAGAGACACACAGTGAGTGCCACTTAATATTTTATCTGGTTCATTGAAACTGCCCTTTATTCACCTTTGATTATTTTTTTCTTTTGAAGATGGGAATCTCTGTTGTTTCGCTGCCTTGTTTTATTGCAAAATGATCTTATTTGTTATTAAATTGATGAAGTTATGTTGAAATGATGTTTTTATCTAATATCCTTCCTTTACTTACTTGTCTTAAAAAGTTTGTGGATTTATTTTGAGAATTAGACACTTATTTAGATTATTAGAAATAGAGTGTTAAAAGAAGTAACTTACTGTCAGAACATTCATTTAGAAGTTAGTAATCTATATTCTTCATGGAAATGTCTTTGCTCAGTTTTGAAAACTTTTTTGAGATTGTCCTTTTCAAACAGTTGTTTTTTAAAATAATTTCAAAAGACCCTAAACATTAATTGGGGTTAATTTTTATAAGTCTCTTGCAATTGTTTCAGAATGTGTTATATTTCTATGTAATTTCAAGGGTTTTTAGTTTAACCATAATATTTTCTATCAAAGTTTCAAATAAAGGTTTCTTTTTTTTTCTCTTTTTTTTTTTTTTTTTAGTGACACTACTGCCTCTGAAATACTTCAGTTAACTCCAGCCTTATCAGTTTTTGCTCCTCTAGGTCTCTTCTGTCTGTACCTTCTTGTCCATCCAAGCTATAGTTCAGGCCTTCCTCTGCTCTTACCTGGCTTTCTGAGTGGTCTTCTACTCTTTCTTACAACCTCTACTTACTCTTATCTCCTTTTGAGCCATCCTTGAGTCTTCCCCAAATGCAAATATAATTGGGTCACTCTTGTGTTGCTCCCCATTGCCTACACGATGAAGCCTATCTCACTTAAAGTAGCATGGACCCTGCACCTCTGACCCCTCCCCATCCCCTGCCCATTTTAACTCCCCATGTAGCAGATGGATGCAATGCTTTTTCACCATGCCATCTCCCATGCCCTGTGCCGCCATGCTCCAGTCCCCGTCTCTGCCTGCTGACTTCTGCTCCATGTTCTTTGCTTTCTTTAGAGCTCTGTGAAGCCTTCCCTAATCCCCTAGGGGCCGAGCTGATTCTCCTTTCTCTATGTTATTTCTCCACTGTCTACAGACCTTGGTAATTATGTTTATTATACGCTGGATGATATTTACATTTTATGTGTCTGTGTCTTCAGCTAGACTATGAACTCTTTTAGGACAGAGACCAAGTCTTACTTATTATCTTTTTTATTCCCCAGGCTAAGTGCTCAATAAATGGTGCCAACTGGGTCACCATAACTCACGTGGGACCCTGTTCATAGTGCTGTTTGCAGAGGCTACCATGCCAGACGGGGTGGGGTACTAGTAGCACCGTGTGCTTTCTGTATCCGATGTACTGACGAACGTCTCCATCACCTCACAAGTGCTCCCAGCCCTGAAGCCTGTTGAGGGTGGCAAAAGAGAGCATTCCCTTTGTGGGAACATAATTTTAGCGGCATCTGCTGTTTCCTGTTGCTCACTCACACTGCGTGTGGATCAAATGCTTCATGGAAACGTCTGATCACGAAGGTTTGGACCATTAGGGAAGCTGATTAGGAAACAGAGATGAGGTATGAGAGGGAATGACGCCATGTCTGGTAAGGCGAGGCAACAGGGTCCTCTTAAGGTCTTCTTCACTGGTTTCCCACTTCCACCCTTGCTCTCCGCGCCTCTGGCTACCCTCCCGCCAACCCCCAAATAAGTCTAATTTTGACAGAGGAGGCTCAGTGGTCTTGCAAAACACCAAGCGTAAGTCATGTCATGCAACTCCTCTGCTTTAAATTCTTCAGTGGCTTTCCTTCTCAGGCAGCTCGATAACTAGTCTTTACAGTGTGCTGTGTCGCCCTACCCCCATGGGCTTCTCCAGCTGCATCACCTGTGCCTTCCCCTCACTGTCCTAAGTCATACGAGGCCCCTTGCTGTTTAGAACATGCCCTGTGACTTGACCTTCCCCTTCACCCAGAGTCCCAGCTATGCACACTGCTCCCTCCCTCTCCTCTTTCAGCTCTTTGCTCAAAAGTCATCTGAGCGACCCTTTGTTACCTCTGACCTCATCCTGACCTTTCTATACCTATCTCTGTTTTTCTCGAACGCACTTACCACCATCTGATGTACTGTATACTTAATGTACAGTTGGCCCTTAAATGAGACAAAGTTGAGGGGAGCTGACCCCTGTGCAGTCTAAAATCCCATATAACTTTTGACTCCCCCCAAACTTAGCTACTCATCCCCTACTTTTGACCAGAAGCCTTACCTCTAACACAAAGAGTTGATTAACATATTTTGTATATTATCTATATCACATACTGTATTCTTATAGTAAAGTAAGCTAGAGAAAAAAATAATAAAATCATAAGGAAGAGAAAATATATTTATAGTATTTATTGAAAAGAATCCACATATAAAGGGTCCTGCACAGTTCAAACTGCTGGTGCTTAGGGGTCAACTGTATTTATTTTCAGTACTGTCTGTCTCCTAAAACTAGAATTTAACCTCTAAGACAGGAGAGACTTTTTTTTTTTTTTTTTTGTATGTTTTGGTAACCAGTGTTCCCCCAAGTCTGGCACATAGTAGGTATTGGATAAATTTTAGTTGAAAGAGAGAATGAATGATACGAGGAATATTAGGTCAGGAAATCTGAATGTTTTGCTTCTGTCACTTGTTAATAATGTGGCCTGGAGCAGCTCACATCATCTGTTTAAATTCTAACAAACATTTCGATAAAATGGGATGGGCAGTAGGTGCAGCTCACTTCTTGAATAAATGAGTGTATGTTTATAGGTACTGTGTCAGCTTACCAGTTGAGTCTGGTTGTATCTAATGGTACTGTCCAAGGGGTTGGCAGTCTCTTCATGACTGATAGTCAATCAAGTCAAAAGATTTTGTATCCTAGTATAGACTATACTACTTTGTAGAATTTCAGTGTAGAAATAAGTGCTTGTATAACCTATACAACCCAAATGGAAGCTGCCACCCCCTTTACATAATTCTTCAAGTAATATATACCACAGTTTTTATGTCAAATCCTGAAATGGTTAAAATACTAAATTGAAAGCTGTGTCTAAATCAGTGCAGCTGGGGCACCTGGGTGGCTCAGTGGGTTAAGCCTCTGCCTTCGGCTCAGGTCGTGATCCCAGGGTCTTGGGATCGAGCCCTGCATCGAGCTCTCTGCTCAGCGGGGAGCCTGCTTCCCCCTTCTCTCTCTGCCTACTGCTCTGCCTACTTGTGATCTCTCTCTGTCAAATTAAAAAAAAAAAGAAATCTTTAAATCAGTGCAGCTGCCCGTAAGTATTAACAACAGCTAACGTTTAATGACGGCTTGCCATAGCTAGACCCTATTAATAACACATTATGTGAATGAACTCATTTAGTACATGTTGTCTGGATACTGTAAGTATTTAATAAAAATAATAGTTTGATAGCAAGGAAGGGTCATTCGGGAGAACTGAAAACTGAGCAGAGAAACTTAGATGTGGTGAAACTGGGAACCCAGCGTGTATCTTCGGAAAGAGAAAGGATGTTGAAAGCATCTTAGAGTCTTGGACCCAGTATCTTCTGTTTCAAGGGCGCATGCTCTGCGTTGAGACTCTTTGGGCATGTGCTTCCTACTTTACCTGAATTTGAAGCTCTTTGAAATCTAGTCTGTCTTATCCAGTGTCTTACACTTTGCAAGATAGCGGGTAGGTATTTCTTGGGTTTGGCACAGAATGGATTGGATCATAGGAACCAGAACTTGGACTTGAGCCTGATCACCGTAGGGACTGTAGAGGCTGAGAAGTGACAAAGTGCTAGTGGAAATGATTATACAGGTACAGGAGGAAAAGCAGTTATGGAACTACAGATTTTCACTTAAGGCTTTCTTTATTCAGGGAATAGGATTTAATAGTTACTTGTTATTGTCACACAGCGTCTCTGATTTTCTTAGGCATTGTTGTATGTTTTCTAGCTTTATGAAATGTGGGTAGTCTTCACATTGTAGTTCTAACCTTCCTAATGAAAGATGATATTTATGGGGATCACTGTCTTAATAAATGTGATTGGAGAGTTGACATATAATCAGCATACATATTGTCTATATACAGAGCTTTCCCTAGGCTGGGTGGGGGGTAGAAGCTGGTTGCAGTGATGTCTCTGGGGTCTGTCACTCTTCAGCCTACTGAACCTCTCTTTTCTGTACTACTGAATTTGGCATCACAGACTGCTCTCTGTCATTGATGGCTGACATTTGATGACTAACTAGTTATCAGAGACATTAAGCCAGTAATTATTTACTTAGTTCCTGCCAGAACCCATCACCCGGCTGGATGCATAACATTTTGGCTATTTAAATATGTATGGTACATGGTGGGCGCTTGCCTATCAGGTGTCTGAGATGGTCTCCCTGAGGAGATTTGTTAGCTGGCATTCCCAGCTAGTGCTGTCGCACTCACCCCCCCCACCCCCCCCGCCACTTCCTGGCCAGTACTTCCGTTTACTAGACTCATTTTATGATCTGGGTTTGTCTTATGGATTCTTGTGTTTTGAGAGCTCCTATTGCCTGGTAGACTTGATACAGAGCAATGCCTTGAGAAAGCCATGTAGAAGGAGCCAGCCTCTCTCAGATTCAAAGAGAAAAAGGCTTGAATAGTGAGTAACCTGGAGTGACCCTGAACAAAGGGCTTTCCCTAGAGTAGGCCCTCATTAAGGCTGGGGGAACAAAGAGTGACTCCACTCTGTCATTTTCATGCCCTACTACTTTTGAAAATGTGTGTTGGGGGCAGTAATCAGTGGAAGATAATGGGAGAAGGAGGCAGTAGACTGGAGGAAGGAAGGAGCTGGGATAGGTTATATGGAGAGAAAAGCAAATGAGTCTCTGTATTTCTCCATGCTGCCTTCCCTTTTTTCTGATCCCATCTTCTAACTCAGTAAAGTGATGGTAGTCTCCAGGGACTGGTCCAGTTTCTGAATATGCTATTTGTACAACTAATTGTACACTTGGAATATTTTGGGGTTGTTTGTTTTTAAGATATAGCTTAATAAAGTTTCTATACGTGGTTGAAAAGGTGTGGAACCAAGGATAAAGGCTCATCTGTCCACTGGTTAAAATATTTTAGTGGCACACGTAAATTATCTGATTGGGTTTGATATATGTTTATCCTTCTCTAAGAAAGAAAAGCCACCAGCACTTAAGATTTCAATAAACTGTATCACTTTGTTTTTTTCTTTTCAGTAGACTTTAAACGAGTGAGAATAAATATATTTTATTGTTGGTACAGTTCCTTGCCCCTATTTCTGAAGGTTCTCTTTTATTCTGTAACTGGAAACGCCTCAGCGAAAGTAGAAACTGGGTGTCAGGTGTTTCTGGATTACATTTTGAGATAAACCAGAATTCCTACCTGAACACAGGTGTGTACTGCTTCAGTCCTGATTGGTTGGCGATTCTTTTACAAAGCACACAAAAGACAGTTTGTGAATTTATCTTGGTGGGTGGTTGTGACTGGTATTGGCTTGGTTGCTGTGGTCATCTTGACCGGTAGTTATTTATTTACATAATTTTTTCACCAACAGAAAGTACATAGAGTGCTTTTGACTTCCTGGAAAAAGAGCTTTGATTTTTACCTTAATTTTATTGCAGAGTTAGTCAACATACTATTCCTACAAAAAGATCTTTTAATAATTTTTCTTTTTTGCTAGCTCTCCAGTTCTTTGTCCATAAGTATGAATGCCTGAATGTTGTTCTGTTCTAAGGATCCCTCTTCTGTTTGGTTTGTAAGCCATTTTGAGACCCCTTGTTGGTTTGGGGCATTCTTGTGTGCTACTGATGTTTTCTGAAGCTGGCGAGGTTGGGATTTTTCTCCATCAACATTCCTTCAGATCATCAGACCTTGGTTACATCCCACACACGGGGGTATGTGTTGATTTATCCACTTGATCTGTGTTCTTGTGTCATTGGAACCATGGAAAAATTCCATAGCTGATTTTAGAAATCAGCTTGAAGGTTATATGTCAAATTCAACTAATAAAGGTTGTAACAAAAATCCAGTTAGTAATATTTCCTCTAATTTCCAAGCAAGTTGAGCTAGGTTGTTCTATAACAAATGCTTCTTTGGGATGGAGTAAGGAATCTTCTAGAGTGGAACTATAGTGTGAATGTCTTGAGTTTTTCAGTGCCAGAAAAGTTTAATTATACTTGACTTTTTAAGTCAGTGACTTTCAAAAGTTTTGCCTGTGTCTTGAGTAATGAGGACACTTTAAATTGGTTTATACGCCACACATTGCATATACAGTTGACCCTTGAACTTACATGTGGACTTTTTTCTGATAAATTACAGTACTGTAAGTGTATTTTCTCTTCCTTTTGTTTTTCTTAATAATGTTTTCTTTTCTCTAGCTTACTTTAGTGTAAGAATACAGCGTATAATACATATAACATCCAAAATATGTATCAATCGACTTGACGTAATTGGTAAGGTTTCCAGTCAATGGTACGCTATTTAGTAGTGAAGTTATAGTAGAGTTCAAAAGTTGCACAAAGATTTTCAACTGTGTGGGATTGGGGGAGTGGGGGGAGGAGTTGGTGCGCCTAATCCCCATGTCATTCAAGGGTCAACTGAACACACATACTCACACTCACACACACGCATATAAAATGAAGCAAAAGTTTTGTGAAGCTATTTCATTATTGCATGACTCCATGTGATACTATTTTCTTTTGTTTTATTCTGTGTTACTAGGCAGAAATTGTCAGTCCTGACCTACTGAAATGATGACTCCCTTACTAGGTCACAGCCTTCAGGAGGCAGAATGCTGCTTTCATTGACTTCACTTCTTTTGGTAGGTTCTTAATATGTTTATGTACCAGGCCGCTCCTTCACAATGTTTAGAATAGTCACACACTGTGATGGAGTTTCTGTGGATAGTCCACTGTCCTATCAGTGTGGTAGAAAGGTCTCGCATATCTGAGGCATCTCGAGATGCAGTGAGGATTTTGGTGCATCTCAGAAATCATCTTCTCCGAGAACTGACTTACGATCATGAGCTTGTAAGCATTCTCCGCAGTAAGTCCTCTTCTAGGTTGACCTCTGCACCCCTCACCCACTACCACATCAGTGAACAAGGGTAAATGCTTAAAAATTAGGCAGGACTGAATGATTTCTGGTGTAAACCTTGTTGCCTGATGGAGCACAGTGTCACAGAGCCTGCCCTCAGCTGATTATGCGCACCTGCTAACCCACCCAAGGGAAAGCGCAGGGATAGCAATGTCTGACGAATTTCTGCCTTATTCTGGAGATTTCTCTGCCATTATGCTTACTGGCCTACTGTCTGTCCCCCTTAGAGGAAAACCACTTGAGAAGTTGAGGCTACTTAACTTCACTTTCTAATCGTTGGACTCTAGCCTATATCTGTCAGACATCTGATGTCTGTGTTGGAGGGAAAGCTGCATTTTCTTTGAAAGATAAGGTTACTGTAAAAAACTGGTAATTGGTTAGAGATACTTTTCTAAATTGTGATCATATGGACTACATGTTAGCTTATACAAAATGTTAGAGGAACATGCCTTTTATTTGTTTGTATTTTCATATAACAGAAGCTTGCCTCATTCACCTTTCAGAATTTTAAAACAATTTTAAAAATTTCTTATGAACATCATTTCGAGGTATACTCCGCAGATAGAGTCTGTTTGCAGGTTATGGTTTGCCCAGTATTCACACAGGCGTGGCCTTATTACACTGTTATGATGGTCCTATGAGATGGGCAGAACAGATGGCATTATTCCCTTTTGGGCCAGGAAAGCAGTCCCTGAAAGATTAAGTGACTTACCTGAAGCCATATAGATAGTAATGGTATAGATTGGATTTGAGTCCACTTCTTTGTTTTGTTTTGTTTTTTAAGATTTTATTTATTTATTTGACAGAGATCTCAAGTAGGCAGAGAGGCAGGCAGAGAGAGAGAGGAGGAAGAAGCAGGCTCCCTGCTGTGCAGAGAGCCCAATTCGGGGCTCGATCCCAGGACTCTGAGATCATGACCTAGCCGAAGGCAGAGGCTTTAACCCACTGAGCCACCTAGGTGCCCCTAGCAAACTCCCCGCCGAGCAGAGAGCCCAATGCGGGGCTCAGTCCCAGGACCCTGAGATCACGACCCGAGCTGAAGGCAGAGGTTCAACCCACTGAGCCACCCAGGCGCCCCTGTTTTGTTTTGTTTTTTAATTTTTTTATTATGTTATGTTAATCACCATAGAGTATATCATTAGTTTTTGATGTAGTGTTCCGTGATTCACTCTTTGTGTGTAATACCCAGTGCTCCTGCAATCCGTGCCCTCCTTAATGCCCATCAACGGGGTTACCCATCCCTCCTGCCCCCCTCTAAAACCCTCAGTTTGTTTCCCAGAGTTCATAGTCTCTCATGGTTCGTCTCCCCCTTGGATTTTCCCTCCTTCATGTTTCCCTTCTTTCTCCTAATGTCCTCCATGCTATCCCTTATGTTCCACAAATAAGTGAAACCATATGATAATTGTCTTTCTGTGATTGTTGAATCCACTTTTTGTGACCTAGACCCCACACTCTTTCCATGACACCGTGCAGTATCTCTGCCAGTCGTCAGCACAGTCGAACCTTGTTCTGATGCTTTGGTGTCACCATGAGTAGTCACGGAACCTGTGAGAACCTGGTGACGCCCTGGAGGTTGCTGAAATTTGTCAGGATCTTTGCTTTGGCATGAAGTGGGTCTCCGCTGCCTGTTGCCTCTGCCGCTTCTGCTGTACTGCCGTCAGCTCTCTTTGTCCAGGTAGTTATGCCCGCCTCTTGTCCTTGCCGCTCTCTGATTTGGTATTTCTAATTGGTTACCTGGTGTGGAGGGTCTGGGCAGTCTGGTTGATTGCGATAGTATCGGTCAAAAGATGATAATGAGATCCTGAGCCATAATCCTGTGAGTGATGCTCTCTGGTCAGAGACCATTTTGGCTTCTTCCTTCTTGGCTGTATTTTGAGTTGGTTGAGTTTGTTGGAAAAGTGATCTCTTGATAAGTAGGATGGGACTGTAATATGTAAATATGTTTTTTACATGTTTATCTTCTGTTGGCTTTTCTTCTTGGTACAGTTGAATAAAGCACATGTTTGCATTAATATTATGAAATTGTGACTATATTTGGGCATCTCAGTTCTTTTTGTAAATGTTAGATTTTAAACACTTCTATAAAATCACTTTGAGTTTTTAAGTAGGATTACTGCCTTGACCCAATAAGCAAGTGCTTTTAAGCTGGGTTTCACCATTAACCATTTTCCCTAATAATGTGTTATGTTCTTGCTCTCATCTTCCTCTCCTCTCTTCATCCCAGCTGATACTTGGATACCACATATATTTTCTTGTTTTTTGTATGGTTGCTTCCCCAAATATTTGCTTCCCCAAGTATTTAATTTTATGTCTTCTTGTCATCTGCTTCAAAAAGTAAAAGAAAGAAAAAAATGGTGACAATGAGACCATATTTCTATAACTGAAACCAGTTCTCCACTGAATATTTTTAGGCAAACACTGTAAATGGTATTTGATCCTCATTAACATAAATGGGAGTTATATAACATTTGTGACTGAAAAAGCTATTGGACTATGTCTTTTCTGTGAATTTCTTAATAAACTACTAATATCCCAATACTCAGAAATAACAGGAGCTTTTAATAGCCTGTTTGAAATGCTGCAATCCCCATTTTGCATCCTAGGCCCATAGCAGTATCTCAGTGAATACCTAGATTTATACATAGGACAGCTCCAAAAATATTGGGATGCGATTTGAATAAGTTGAAAGTAGAGTAAAAAAAATTTTTTTTTCCTATGACTCAAGAAATGAGGCTCAGAAAAAAGTAACAATTTCAAAAAGCACTGTTATCCTTTCTTTCATTCTCCAAATATTAGAGAATGAATAAAAGATGCTCACTCCTGATGTCAGAACAAAAGTTTTTGATATCCAATATAGTTATTATATGTTTTGGTTATAAGGTCTCAGAGATAATCATTGTAAAGATGTCTTTCCTTTTAGATAAAAGTGAAATACCAAATAATAAAGTTTTAGGTGTATACCTAATTCGAAAACTCAACTTTAGCAATTATTTAGAAGTAGTGACTATGTATTTTCCCCTCTTAGTGTCATTTAAGAGTATTTTATTAAGTATTTGTATATAGTCTCTCAGTTGGAGCTCTGAGGGGATCCAAGCGGTTACCTTGACAAAATAAGACAAATCTCTTAGGGCTGGGAGGAACCTCGGAGAGGCCTGTCCGCTTCCTTGTGGGACAGATAAGCAAGGATCCAGGTAGCTTGCCGCAGACCTTACAGCAGACTGTGGCCCAATTAGGCTGTGTCCTCCCTTGCCTTTCTCCTCTCTTCAGTGGTTTTGAGATTTTCTTCCTTTCCATTCCTTTCGTTTTGACATTCCTGAAGACTCTGTGAAGGTCAAGCGACAGATTCCTTTGCTGACCTTACAGGGCGGGTTTGGAAGCTTTTCATTCACTCTGTAGCACGCAGAAAGTTTTCTCAAGTGGAAGATAGGCAGCTTACTAATGATGGCAAAGGCAGGAGGGGGACAACATCAGCCTTGAGAACAGGCTCTTTGGTGTCACTTTTATTCCCTTACAAAAGTAAAAATTCATTTAGCTTTCAAATTGAAGGAAAAAAAATCTCAAACTAAACTGCCCCCGTTCCCCCAACACACATGCACCCCCCCCAAAAAAAACAGAAAACCCCAAGGGCCCTGGGCTGATGCCTTTCTTTTGTATGAACTGAGGTCCTCAGAGACAGTCAGATGACTTAATAGAGCTGTCAGAAGCGCATCTGCTTCAAAATAAGTGCATTTTAGAATTTTAAATGTAGTATTCTATTTTTGGCATATAACCTTTTTCTCTGGAGGAGCCATAGATTTTACTGTTATTAATAAACTGTCATTCATTTGCAGAGATGCATTCAATAAAGCTAGAATACAAAGTAAATGCCAGCCACTGCATCGACAGAATTATAGGTGACTTTTAGCAGGACTTACTATTACTGATGTCACCCAGAGAAGGGGGAGGGTGAGAGACAGAGAGAAAGATGAGTGGGGAGGGAGTGAAGGAGGAAGGAGGAAGTGAAGGAGGAAGGAGGAAAAGAGGAAGAGGTAAAACAAAAATAAAAAAGGAAAAGGCTTAGATCTATTTAGCACGATCAAAGAAGAGGATCAGAAAAGATCGTGTCTGTTTCTGTGGCTTGCTCTGTTCTCTGTGGATCTTGTAACTCTGTGATTATCATGCACTGTGGCAAGACGCCACCCTCAAATTGGTCTTCCAATTTGAAGAATCATTTTCTTGCTTATTTTTATACTCCTAAGGACAGGGAAAAAGACGGAGGGAGCCTAAATGGTGTGGTTTCCTCCGACCATTATTGTTGTAAATCCTATGGGTCCTGAAATAACTGGCTATTCCTGGAGTTTCAAGCTGCCTGGCCGCTCCAAAGACTTGGCACTTGAACGGGAAATGATTAGCTCCTTCCTTTAAACCTTGTCACCACAGTTTAAGTGGGTCACAAGTTGGAGAATGGGATTTCAGAAGTAAACTATCTTTTTGATGGAAATCCTCTAGTTCTTTTTTTTTTTTTTTAAGATTTTATTTATTTATTTGACAGAGAGAGATCACAAGTCGGGATCACAAGAGGCAGGCAGAGAGAGAGGAGGAAGTAGACTCCCTGCTGAGCAGAGAGCCCGATGCGGGGCTCGATCCCAGGACCCTGGGATCATGCCCTGAGATGAAGGCAGAGGCTTTAACCCACTGAGCCACCCAGGCGCCCCTCCTCTAGTTCTTTATACAACTTCGAGCTTTTCCAACAGATAGTTGGCTATAAAATAAAGTGGTTTCAAATTTATATGTCTTAAGTAACTTCAATATTAGAGTAAGTATTCAGTTCCCCAGGCAGAAATTATCAGGAGCCTGGGCATTTGAACTTGGTACATCTTCCTTTTAACTTTTTCCTTGATGATTAAAGATAGTAACAGTCCAGTTACTCTCTGGTTATGGGTTTATGCTTTGTTAACAAGTAAACTGTGACAGAACTTGGGTTCCTCTTGGTTGGCTGGTACATAATCTTGAGTAGTTCTTCTTTGTAGACTGACTTCTCTTTAGAATGATTGAGGAGGGTAATTTTGTAGGCGGAAGAGTTGCACCTGTTTCTGAGGCTGAAGATTGGTTATTGTTTTAACTTCCTTAGATTACTCAGGTGTTTAGGGGAAAATGATATAAATGACCTCTTCATTTTAGGTAAGCTTGTTTGTTGTTGTTTTTGAAGGGTTGCCACTGATGCTTATTTCCGGAGTTACATACTGGTAAAATATACAGCATGAAAGGATATGAGGTTATTTTTATATGCTTTAAACTTAAACTCTGCTTTAAACTTAAACTCTCCAAATATGCACATATTAGGCATATTGACAATGGCAAAGCTTTTAAGGAAATGACATTTAGACTCTAGGTTTTTTTTTTTTTTCCTCCTATGTTTCATTATAATTCTACTAGGAAAGGGTATTTGGGGTCATTATTATGATATTTTTTGGTATCCTCCCTCCCAGCTGGACACACTGACTTCAACATTCTTGTACGGATACTTTCAAAAACAATTTTTTTTTTCTTTTCCACTTCTGTGATCCTTCAAACATTTAATTAGGCTGAATGAGAATAGGAAAAATGCTTTCTGAGTTTGCTGGAGAAACTTGTCTTCAGAGAGTGGTATTTGTGTTTGTGGGTTTGAAAATGAGGCCTCTTTAGACTACTAGCCATTTTTTATGGTGTTTTTTTTTTTTTATTGAGACATAATTTACATATAATATTATATTTAATACAACATAATGATTTGATATTTGTGTATATTGTGATAGGCTGTTAAAGAAATGATGATTTAGGGACACCTGGATGGCTCAGTTGGGTTAAGTGTTTGCCTTCAGCTCAGGTCATGATCCTAGGGTCCTGGGATCAAGTTCCATGTCTGGCTCCTTGCTCAGCCTTGTTCTCCTTCTGCCTCTCCCCCTTGCTTGTGCTCTCTATCTCTCAAATAAATAAATAAAATCATTTTTAAAAAAAGAAATAATGATTTATAAAAATTCTATCATCAGTTTGACTGTTAATGGTCATAACTATTAATAAGGAGTTTCAGGATAATTATATGTAGGGAAAATATGTATTTAATTTTAAGGACTATGTTAAATATTTTTATGATGTCTCATAGCAATCATTATACTGTTGGAAATATATCTCGCCCAGTTTTTACACACTTTCCACTATTTTGCTTTTGGACGAAATATTGACGTGATAATAATTGTGGTTTATGCTACAAACATTGACAGTCTGTTCTGTTTCAGGTATCCTGCGGGGCATTGGAGGTTAAGTGAGAATGAGTCCTATGTTGAGGACTTCTTGTAGGTGGGCAAAACTGAGACACTCTGATCACTGCGTAGAAACAGTGCTGCGGTGACTTGTGCAAGGAGAGATTGATTGAGAGGAGCAAGGTCCACAGGCTTAAGAGAAATAGAAACAGGCAGTGGGGGTGGGTGCTGCATTTCGGATGAAGGAAATGATTGATCAAAGACAGTGGAGGTATGAAGCCATATAGAATATGGCACAAAGCCTGCTGACAGGGCTGAAGGGGGAAACAGCCAAAAAAATTCTGGGGAAAAGAGCTGAGTCCAAGTGTCAGACAGGCTTTTATTGCTAGTTGAGGAATTTGGGGTTTATTCTACCTTGTGTTTTTTGCATAAGTGGAAATATCATCACCATTATCTTTATCATTATTATTATTATTGGTTATTTTCCTAAAGGAGAGAATAGAGCACTTGGAGCTCTTTTGGAGAGGTGTAGTAGGAATGTATGAAAACAGAATAAGGAATCAGATTTAAAAAGAAAAAGTAAACTACTGTAAAGGAAGCAGGGAGTGTTATAGCTTGGAGAAACATCTCAGCCACAGGTAGAACCTTCGGAAGCTCATCCAGCAGGATAGATGGAGCAAGGTTGCACAGTAAAGCGTCTTCTGGCTGCTGTCGCTCACAAGGCGTACTGTGTTTCTGAGGCACTGGGTGGACTTAGAGAAGGGAGCCCAGTGGATGGCAGTGGAGTCAGGGCAAATCTGCACAGCTAAGAGAGATTAGGAAAGGCTCCAAGATCATCTATGCTAAGAGCTCAGGTCAGCCGGGAAACTTGTTATTACATTCTCTGGGGAAAAAAAGAACCAGAGGGACCCAAGAGTTCTTAACAAAAAGAAGATCAAGTCATTTGGCTCTTAGGAGAGTGAGGGTGGCATGAATGAGATGAGAGATGGATTTCACAGTAGAGAGCCAAACGAGGGCTGCTTTCTTGGCTGTGATGTCGTGAAGTCCAGAGTTAGCCGTGAAGAAAAAGAAAAGAAGAAATAACCCTAACAACTGTCTCAGGAAAGCGTATTTTAAAATGTCCAGTGAGAGCAGAACTCCCGTGATTCCTGGAGGAAATATGGTGACCTACTTGAAGTTCCTGAGGCCAGAAGGCACCGAGGAACCCTAGTGAATGGTTTGCTGCTCTCCTCGACTCCATAGCGGATTCGGGTCCAACACGGAGCAACCCGTCTCTATAGAGAGCGGGGGTTCCAACACCTCCTTCAAGAATGGTCGCCCTGGGATCAAGTAGGTCATCCCTGCCTCCAGAGTGCAGAAGAATCCAGCAGGAGACAGAGTCTGATGATGATAGGAAGAAGAAGTGTCTAGATCAAAGACCCGTGTCCGGATTTTCGTAGGATGAACTAACCCTGCTACAGAAGGGACCAGATTGGGGCACTGAAGTGGGAGAGCTAGCCAGGGAAAACATAAAATTAGCCAACTTAAAGTTTTGATGCTGTCATATTTTTTTCTTCTTTCTCTTGGGCCTGTGGTAGTAATAAATATATGGAAAAACTCGAATGTTGGTTGAAACTGCAGTGTTGTAGGACAGTGAGGGAGCGGGGAATGACTGAACCTTTCCAGACATGTTCAGATGTGGCCGCTCAGCCTTGGCTACCAGGGGGCTTCCTCTCTGGTCCTTCTAACCTTAAAAGTATCAGAAGGTTTCAGCATTTTCAGTCTCTTGTAGTATAGGGGAAAACGGAACATGGCGTTTGGGAATAGGTCTCTAATCCCCTCTGACTTGTAGAGTGCTGAGATGCATGCCTAGAGGTGGAGGTATGAAGACAGGCCTTACCTGGTGGAATCCTTCTCTAGTTCGTGTGAAACAAACTCTGGAATGGGTGTAGAGAAGGGTTTTTTCATCTTTGTCTGACTTTTTTGGTAAGAGTCAGGATCAGGGTACATAGAAAGAAAACCTGGTTTGCCTGTTTTTCTTGTGTAAGTGTTCCTTGTGTTTTGCCAGGAACAAAGTAAAACTTTGATTCACTCATTCAATGTATCATGTAAATTAATTCCTAATTGACTCATATTCTCACTATTTTATTGAAACAACAGCATTTTTTTTTTTTTAAAGCAACAAATTTCATAGCACTGGAGTAGTTTGGAAGATGTAAGGGTCTAAAAATTTTTGGCTGTTTGGTTGGTTACCACTCCCTCTGGCAGAGATAATAATGTTAAACTTTAACATGACGCTGGATGTTGTAATCCTCCAAGGGAGAGAAGTGGTTGTGCTCTAAGGTCATGGCTGGCAAAGGCACCTGTGTCCAGTCCAGAGGGCGGTGGATTCGGCAAGCATACCTTGTCCCAGGCCTGCCCCCCTTAGGCGGGCTTCTCAGCAGCTCTCATCGGTGGTGACAGATAATAATCATCTTCCTGGGTAGTTCTTATTTTTTCCCCCCTAGATTGAACAGTGTGCCTTTTCAGGTTTTATTTCTCAAATATATTCACAGTTGTTTGACGGTACAAGTAAGGGATTTTAAAAAATATCTCGACATAATTTCATGTTTGATATTAATAAAAGCATATTCCATTTCCATGGCTTGAGTTTAGTGCTGTGACCTTTTCAGGTGGGTGATACCTATAATTTCACTAATTTAATAGAAGATGGTATTCATGCTATTTAAAAGTATTATAGGAAGATTTTTTTTTTCTTTTTCAGTAAAAATTCAGCCACAGTAACATGGATAAAGTATGGCTTTAAGCCCATGTAATTATAAATTGAAGTTAGTTTAAAAAGAAAAAAAAAAATTTGTTCCCTTCTTCTCAGAATGCTTACCTTGCTACATGTATTCGTTTCCTAGGGCTGCTGTAATGACAACAAATGGGTGGATTAAAATGACAGAAATCTCTTCTCTCACAATTCGGGAGGGCAGAAGTCCGAAATCAAGATGTCCACAGGGCCATGCTCCCTCCAGAGGCTTGACTCTTAGAGCTAACTTAGTTCCCACATTCAGTGAGCTTGTTGGCAGCTCAGGAAATTGCTGTAGAGACCGGCGGGATAATGGTATGGAAGTGGCTGCAATCAGGTTCACTTTGTTTTCTGGTTCAGTATTCTTTCTAGCATATACAGTCACCTCTATATGGAAAGGTTGGACTGTGAGTATTCAGAGTGCTGGTAGAAGCATGTAAGCCCCCCAAACTCTGTGTACTGACCTGTGTTCAGAAGTCTTAATTCTCTCTCTGTCTCTCTCTCTCTCTCTCTCTCTCTGTGCAACTTAAAAATCCAAATCCAACCCAGAGGAATACTTTCAGGAATACCTTGACAATTCGTAAATTGCACAGGAGATACCCCCCACCCCCCAAACTGGAAAGGACAAGGAGTGACTCTGCCCATCTGTGGGGAGGGTCACGTAGTGAGATGGAAAAGGCTAGGTCAGGTGCTTGATTTTGATCTTGATTCAGCTCACTGCTGGTTAGCTGTCCAAATCACCTCATCTCTGAACCCTTGTATCAGATGAGAACCGTTCTGTTCTAAGGGTTAATATCACTGGTTTTCATTCCACATGCAGGTTTTTTTACCCCAGCAGCTTCTGGCTAGGAACCTCTTAATATTTTTTTGTGTTCATAGCAACTAGTACCATGACTTCCTCACGGTAGGGAACTTATGAACTGGGCACTGCTGGAAATACTGGAAGATGACGAGTGGAAACCAAATGAGGGTATGCTGAGCGGTATGTTAAAAGCCAAAAGACACAGAGCATCTACCCCGTGTCACAAGGGCTGCAGCGAGCACCCCAGGACACAGACAGACAGATTGTTTCTGTGAGTCAGTTTCCTGCATCCCGTGGAGTCAAGAGGAAGACCTGCACACAGTAACGGGCCTCACAAACAATGGCCACTTCCGATGGCCAGGGGGCTCGAGAGTCTCCGAGCATCTCGAGGGCACTCAGAGTTCAGACAGTGCTTTCAAGCAGGGTGCTCCCGAGGCCACATTCGTAGACCGTTTTCTCTTTAGATAGGCAGTGAAGTTCCTTCGATGGCTTTTTAACCCATGCTGAGAAGTTTGCAGTAATCGTGAACTCAGCAGAGTGAATTTAACTCTTGGGTGGAGGAGAAATTAGCAATCCGACTGTGGCTGCCGCAGTGGGAGAAATTTACAGCCTCCAATGCCGACTGAAATGGACTGATCTTTGTTTCCTCTGAGAAAGGGCAATGCCGTGGAAGTGTAACACGTTTCGGATTTGAATCCTAACACTCCAGTTTATTACTAGCAATGGTGGTAGTCATGATGACAGTCAACACGTCCACAGTGCTTACTCTTTGTTCGACACTGTTGAGTGCTTCACAGAGACCTACCCGTTTATCTCGACTCCGACAGCTGTGTGCAGAGTTTCATACTGTGATGTTTAGTGCTAATTATGTCCCAGTATATGAATTGTTCTACACCAGGAAGAAAAAAAAAAGTTAAGGGTATGAGTAACAAAGGAAAAATGAGGTCAAAGAATAGGAGTCATAATTAATAGCAAAGAGTTAAACCGAATCAAGTGATTTCCTTTTTGTGCTGTCGATCACGTGAGGTCCTGCATCTGGTGCAATGGAAAATGCTGATAAGACAAACAAATGGGTTTGCCCTGACGTGGGTCTGCACTGGACTGAGCGAACAGTGACTGCTCAGCCCCAGCGCCCCTCACTTTTCAAGATGATCCTGGCTGATTCCATGGTGTAAAACAGCGTATGAGAGATAGGGAGGTGTCGGCAGCTCAGCCCAGAAAGTCAGGGATTGGGCAGTGGCTTACTGTAATCGCAGTTGCTGGCTGACTGCCCCGCTCTCTGGCAGTGAATGTGGGGAGGTGGGCTGGGGGACAGCTGTGCCTAGCACTGCAAGCTCCATGGGACCGTAGAGCACCAGCCCCCCATGGCACTGCTTCAGAATGTTCTGCCTGAAAGGTGAGGGGGCTTTGGGTCCATTCGGGTGGTGAGGTTTTAGTTAAGAAAACGATCATCTAGCATCAGAGTCTAACTCACAGTGCTCACCTAGCACTATTAAAAGCAAAGTTTGGGGGAGTTTGCAAGTATGAAAGTGAAAAAAGTCATTGTTCTTTTTCGTTGTTGTTGCAAACAGGAAGAAAGACCTCCTGCTGGGGAGGTGGAATTTTCTTTTAGACAGAAAGGATATTTCTCTGTTTGGATGTGTTTTGTATGCATTTTCTTATTGACAAAAGTAGTTACAAGTTTAGAATTAAGGAAACTTAATGCAAGTAGGAATGGTGTACAGTTGTAGCATGAGTTCTACCAGAGAAGCTTTTATGGGGTAAGTTGCTCCTGTAAAGGATCAGAGTGAATGGGAAGGGGAAAGCTATTCTATTGCTTGAAGCTTTAATGTGTGAATTCAGGAACGAAATTAATTTTGTTGTACAACATACTTCTTGTTCTAGCTACGGATGGATGATAGTGCTTACTAAGTACTGTAAGATGGAGAACATATGAGTATATATAGAGACTCCCTGATTAGTTAGGCAGTGTTTCCTCTTTTTAGGCAATTATTTTTTCTTCAAACTCTATTTTTGTTCCAGCTCTTATCTTAATGTAATTAATTTAGACATTTGAGAATGTGTGGGCCTGTGAGATTGTTGGAATGGAAGAGTTAAAATGAATTCTCTTAGAACCGGAGTAGACTATTTTTTTTCATATATTTCAGCGTATGTTATTCTGTTGATGGGAAATTCATGACAGCTTTTCAATTTTTGGAAATGAAGAGGTCCTGGCTGTCTTGCTTTGCTGATTTCTCTTTGTCCACAAAGCCCACTAATGAGTTCTAGACATGGATTTTTTAGTTTCCATGTTTACAGATTTAACTCTAATTTGACACCTTAAAACCCACCACTGTCTTTAATATAAAACTTTAGTTTGGTGTATTTGTTTCTATGGTTGGTATAAATTTGATGAAATCAAGGAGGTAAAAACAAACAAGAACATCACATTCTTCCCTCCCTAAGAATTCAATTAGCTCTTGCACTAGAGAGTTCCTAGTTGCAGTGGATTTCTAAAGAGCTCTGTTTAAGACTGAAATGAATTTGAATAGTTCTGAAAAATAATTTTAGATGAAATGGCTTATGGGCTCTCATAGTACTGTTTGTTAAAAAATTGTTTGCTCAAAAAAAACATAACTAGGAGGAGCCAGAATTCAGTATTATGGGAGGAGGCTGTAGGCTAACCTAGTGTAATTTCCACAGTGTAGTTGAAATCATTATGATCTAATGACATCTTAAGGTTTAGGATTTTTAATTGAATGCAGGTGTGGAGTTGTTGCAGGGTATGACTTCTGCAGCTTCAACATATTTGTCTCCACCCATTCCCATAACAGCAATTTCATTTTATTAAAGAATCTATCAACTTCATGAACTCTTAGTTTCCGTGGTAACTTGGGAAATTTTAGAAAGTCAAGTGAATGGCATGTGATGACAAGCGAGTACTTTTGTGCTGAAGTGTGTGTTCAAATCAGGAATCCACAGTCCCCTTTAAAGCCCACTTTCTGATCTGCCAGCAGCCAGGACAAACAGTTGACATTTGGCTCTCTTCCTGTGATTAATATCCTCTTGATTTACAATAATGATTTTTAGGTCGCCCTTCCATGCTTCCTGTGAGGCAAACTCATGAGAAAGTAATGGTGACTGAGCCTGAACACAGGAATATGAAAGACTACTTGCGGACACTTTGTGTTTCCTACTGTGTTTGTGTTTCCCTCTATTGGAGACTTTTTCAGGGGCTTTCATTAATTGGCCTATTTCTATGGCCATCTGAGGTTCTAAGGGCTCTTGAATCTGTGGTTATGATTAGCACGGGTGTTAAAGGAAAACACGATTGCCCTTCGTTTGGGTAAATCATGTTCCCGTGTATTTTTTTTTAATTGTTGAGAGAAAACATTCCCATCAGATGGTCTCCCACATTATTGTAGGGTTTCCTCTTCTCCATTTAGACTGTTTATTTCTAAAGTCATGTCTATTCAGCTTTTGGTAGGTAGGATACTAGAAAAAGTGCCTTCTTGGAAGAGAGATGTCATCTTTGTCATTGCTGTCTGCTCTTAAAACTCACAAAGTTGTAGTCACTCTCTGTTATTGCCATTGAAGTAGCTCAGATCCATTCAGTCCACCCAAGTTCATTTTGTATGAACAATGTCTCAGCTCCCAGTCTCTCAGAAGACGTTCTCTTAGGTTCTGCCAAGGGCCCTGTGGTTAACAAATCTCTGGTGTGTTGTTCCTTCATTGTGTAATCAGTGATGCACTGTGGTCTCGAAATGAGTTTCCAGCTAATCAAATAATGTGATTAGCAGTTAACGACCAGGCGTATATTGTAAACCATTTGTGGATTACACCATTCAGAATATTAGAAAAAAAATATTTTTGCCACTGATACTGAGTGGAACATAAGTTTCTCTGAGACGATTCAGAATGCAGATTTCTTTTTTTTTTTTTTTTAAAGATTTTATTTATTTATTTGACAGACAGAGATCACAAGCAGGCAGAGAGGCAGGCAGAGAGAGAGGAGGAAGCAGGCTCCCCGCTGAGCATAGAGCCCGACGCGGGGCTCGATCCCAGGACCCTGAGATCATGACCTGAGCCGAAGGCAGCGGCTTAACCCACTGAGCCACCCAGGCGCCCCAGAATGCAGATTTCTTAATTACAGCCCTCCAGCTTCATCTTTGTAAATATTAATTATCTTTGCAGTGCATCTCTAACTGTGAAGACTGTTTTTTTCCCTTTTACTTTCCAACCCATCACAGACATATATTTTATAAAACAACATTATGTCTTATGTGATGTCACTATTGTATCAAACAGCCATACGAGTCCTTAAGCATTTAATTTGTTGCCTGGAGTACTCTGGTTGCAGACGGGTAGCAAAGCATTGGCCAACTGGCACTGGTTAGGAGACAAATCTGGATTTGTTTCCTAGAGCTTCTGTAACAAATTACCAGTAGGCACGTGGCTTAAAACAGAAATCTCTTTTCTCATAATCTAGAAACTAGAATCCAAAATCAAGGTGTGGCAGGGTCACGTCCCCTCCGAAATCTCTTACAAAGGGTCTTCCCTTCTTCCAGTTTCTGGTGGCCTCGGGTATCTCTTGGCTGGTGGTAGCATCTCAGGCCCTGTTTTCACGTGGCCTTTTTCCTGGGATATCTCTGTAATTTTTATATAAGGACAAGTGTCATTGGATGTCAGACCCACCCTAATGTAGTATATGACCTCATCTTTAATGATTTCATTTGCAAGGACTCTCTTTCCAAATAAGGCCACATTCTGAGGTTCCTGGTGGATGTGGGTTTCCAGGGACACTATTCAACCCATTAGAGCAGAACATGTGTAAAATCACACTGATTGAAGGTAGCCTTATAAGAGGTGGGCACAGCACTATAAGAATGACTGTCCTTGGATGCTACACTTGAAGCTTGGTGCAAGCTTAAGACAGGTTTGTATGTGCAGGGAGAAGGGTGAAGCATATACTAGGGTCAGTAGCCCTAATGAAAATGTTGCCCTTTTCTTTCCTTTAAGTGATCCAGTTTTCCTTATGAAATCTTAGCCTGCTGAGAAAGGGAAAAAACAAAAGACAAAATTGAACTTGGTTCACTGCAGTCATCTCAGTGTGAGCCAAAATTTAAACAGTTGCATTAGATAGCTCAGTCAGTTGGATGACTCAGTCTTTCAGAATTCTCCTCTATTATCCCCCTTCTCTCCAAAGTGGATTTTGTCACTTAGTCTTCTTATTAATATAGCACAAGTGATGCATGCTAAATTATGTACTTTTGATGTAATTTTGTCATATTTGCAACATAATTTTAAAAATTGTAAAACAATTTATGTACATAGTTGAGTTTAGAGAATAAAGTATTATTTTAAAAATGTCATTCTTAATGTGGGAAGGAATCATACACCTATCCTTTTGTGGTCCAAGAATAATTTCAGTGTGTTTTATGAGCATCATGGACCTTTAGTTTCTGAATTTAGTATTGGGTTTTACCCAGTCAGCATTCTCCCCAGAGATTTAAATCTGGCTTTGGTGTGTTGGACTAGATTCTTGCCCTTTCTCAGCTCTTACTGCCATTGGAGATCTAGAAATCCAGTTTCATGGATTGGAAAAGTGGTAAATTCTCTGGGGTGGGTGTATCCCAGCTGCCTGCGTGCTCAGCATGGTAGGGTCCTGTCTTTATTCTTTTCTGCTTCACGAGTTACAAACTTAGGAAAGCCTTTAGGTTGTCTAATAATAGCAAAGAGTTATGTTGGAGATTACAGCTATGAACTATCTCAGGCATGTGCTTCTGCTCCCACGAGGGCCGTTTATACTAGAAACTCAGCTTTCTCCCTCCTTGTGCATCCTGGAACGGATCACAGACTGCTTTCCAGTTGTCTCGTGTATGTTGTGCATGTAAAAGAATTCCTTAGATTCTTTTCTTGGCAGCATTTGGAAAATAATGTCTGGAATCAGAAACAGATTTGTTATTTCTGTGCTGAAACAAGTGTATTTTTCAAGTTAGCTAGCAAGTAACCATTTGCTCTGGAAGGTTCCCCACCCCCTTCTTAAATCAGTGTTAAACTGTCAAGGAAGCATTGAGCAAAGTTTATGCTATTTGCCATTTGATTCAGAGCATCACTTTTAAAGACTTTAATAACCAAAATGCAAAGCGATCTTGAAAATGTTGCATCTTTGTGAATCTGGACATTTTACTATGCATACATTTAGATTTTGAGTTTTACTTAAATTAACAGCAGCTTTTAGAACTGCAGCCCTTCAAGTTTCTCTATTTTCCCTCCTCCTTTCATTTAAAAATTGCATATAATTGTTAGTCAATAACCTGCAGCTACCAAGGGGAATTCACATTTGCTCAATCTGCAATTTAAAGTAGCACTTTTAATAAACGCACTGGTGATATCATGCATTTTTCAAACTGGCGGGCAAAGCCCTTGAAATTTAATAAACCAAACAAAGCTGGCCCTTTACTTCCTTTGTCTTTCCCTTGAAAAGTCTATCATGCTTTCTAGTTCTTTCTTCTTCCTGCAGTTAAAGTCTTGTTTTTAAATATGTTAATGGAAGGAGAAGCCAGCTCACCATGCTGAATAGATAATACAATATAAACTAGGAGATGCTATCCTTGAGGAATGAAAAGGCAGTTAGCAGAGCTTTGCTGCCTGAAGCTCACGGAGCTGGGGGTCTGCTCATTTCTGGAGCATGCTCTGTGTGAAGATGGTAGTGCTCTGGGTAATTTGGTGGAACTGAATCAAATGACTCGAATTACCGAAAGCACTGGCAAAGGTTTCAGTTAAGTTCTCCATTTTAATATCTCCTGTTCCATTTTTACCTGTTCTTGTCTCCTCTTTTCCCCTCTGTCTTTTCTAGTTTCTTTTCCTTACCCCCCCCCTTACCCTCTTCGTTGGGGGAGCTGTATCATGCCTAAGCTGGATTGAACTCCTAGTTACGGAGGTGTGATCAGTAGTCTGCACACACGTTCGTAAAGGTGATAGTTAATAGACGAAGGCAAATGGATCAGTGCGATGAAGGCAATTTACCACTCGGGACACCATGTCACCACCATCCAGCGGGCACAAAGGTATGGAGGGGTACGTATTTTCCCATTTTAAACCTCAGAAGGAAACACTGCTTAAAAACAACCTAAGGGTCTTTAAGCAAATTAATAGCTTTTGTGTGATTAGCAGCTTGTCAAGATTTTTTATTGGGGGACATTGGGTGGGAAGGTGGATATTCTTAAGTTGAAAAGTGTCAGTTATTTTATAAAATCATACGTAGCAATTGAATTTGAGATGAGGAGGTCTTAACTTGATAGGCAGTACGACGACACACTGTTCATCCTCCGTGTGCTGATGACATGACACTTAGCAGGTTTTATTAGCTTAGGTTTAGGTTTTTTATTGTTGTTACTATCAAAATGTGGCTGATACTGAGAGCCTTTGAGACAAAAAGCTAGGCTGACTTGAGCTTGGGCTGAATTTGTGTGTGTGTTGGGGGGTGCACGGTAAGAGAAATATGAGCGTTCATGACCACTTTTTCTTTGGAATGTCTTGTTATAACAAAAAGATATAAATAACGTAAGGTGAACTCTAGGAACCTGTGTGAGGTATAATGTAAGTAAGTGCAGAGTGGTTTTCAAAGGTCAGATTATGGATGTTTGTTCTTGAGAAATTTTACAAGACAGCATTTGAAAACAAAGAGAGAATCTCTGCTTCTGTGACCGCAAGAAGGTATCTGTGATCTTTCTTTCAAAACGGTGCAAGCTTCGTTGCTCCTGAAACTTTGGACTGGAGGTTGTGACAAATGCCTCTGCTCTCCCAAGTGAGCCACTGTTCACAGTAGGAGTGGGAGGGAGGAAAGGCTAGATGGAGGCTTCTGAGGGTGTTCTCAGGAAGGGGAGGCAGAGGGTGGCCCCATTGTTCAGGCCATGCTCAGGAGAGAGGCGGGAGTCTGGGAGATTCTAGAGGTGGCAGAACGTTGGCTGGGGAAACTGACTGACACCAGAAGTTAAGAGCAGTGGTTTTTCTCTTTCAAACAGCAAAGTTCCTTAGCAAATGCAGAGGGGGTTTTAGAAAATGCCTGGAGATGAGACGAATATGGCAGGGCAGAAGAAAAATAAAGCAGGTGGAGGCCTTCACTCCCGCTGGTACTCCATTGCTCCATCCCAGCCATCTCCTGCAGATTGAGTTTTTGCTGTATCCAGACCCTTTCCTGATGGTCAGAGGACAAAGAAAGCTCTGGTCCCTTCATTTTTCCTGGAAGAATGTTGCTAAACAGAATACCCAGCTTTATGCAAAAAAAAAGGCCAGTAGTCTCCCCAGGTGGCTAATTTGTACATCTAAATTCATCCAAAATCTGCTGATATTCTGAAATACCTCTGCAGTTCATCTTATCGGGCCAAAATAAACTCTTAGGCGTAAGAGTTTATTCCTCAGGGGGCACCTGGGAGGCTCAGTTGGTTAAGCGTCCAAGTCTTGATCTCAGCTCGGATCTTGATCTCAGGGTCCTGAGTTCAAGCCCTGAGCTGGGCTGCATGCTGCGCTGCATGCTGGGTGTGGAGCCTACTTAAAAAAAAAGTTTATTCGTCAGATATTGATGGGCACTGACCATATGTCAGGCGCACGCCCTCCTCTGTCTCCAGGAGAGCCTCTGTCTCTGATGCCGCTGGGTTTCTTCAGCACCCAAGGCCTCCAGCTGCTTTCCTGTCCACTTGTAAGCCCTTTTGGCAATTCCTCTTTCCCCAAGGTGGACTTTGAGGAAAAAAAAGCAAAGTCAGAGACTTTTTAAAGGGGTTTCCTGCCAGTTATGACACAAATAACAAGAGTAGCTAACAGGTTAGTAAAGATTCAGTAAATCCCAACTCTGTCTCTTAACAATACAAGCTTGAGTAAAATCTCCTTCGCTGTTAGAATACAACTACCTGATAAAATACTGAGGATTAAGTAATAACATATGAGATGGTGGGCATTTCTTCACAAATATGTAGTAATGCTATTTAAATCTGACCTGAGTGCTTTATAAAGTTACTGATTATACCTACCTTGGGCTTGTGAAAGTAAGGACTAATTTGTACCTTCATATGTGAATATGGTGTAGCTATCCAGGGAGAATGCTATCCTTTCGGATTGGTATCACAGCATATTTACACCAATCTTTGTAAAGTTTTTGGTAGTCACAGTCATATAAATACACCCAGATGATACAAAGTATTAAAAGTCACATTTACTGGCAAACGCGCATGATAGCAATGCAAGGATTTTGAAAGCCGTGGAAGCCAGCGGAGAGTATCCTGATACCAACTTGATTCTGACTGCTTCAATACCAGTGGAAATGTTTCCTGGAAGAGCAAAAACTTGCTAAAAAATTGGAGCAAGATTTGGACAACTCATGATGCCTTTTATAAAGTTGTTTTGTTTTCACACAATCTCTCCATAATTATATGAGCAGAATGGATGGATGGATCTTTACGTGGGGAGCAGTGTTCTTATTTTAGGCTGACTGCTGCATGAGCAATTGGTAATGAAGTCTCCTTATTGCTGGGTTATTCCTCATCTCACCGTATTCCTAGGTCCTCAGTAACAGAAGCCCACTTTTCGTCTCAGATAGAATAGGCTAGTAAGTGTAAATGTTGTCCAACTGAATTGTCGGTAAATTATAATGGAAGTCTAAAACAAATAGCGTACTGGAAAGATGACATTGTGTATCCATCCCTCCAAAAATGCAGGCCTTAAACACCAAAAGTACTGAAAACAGATGGGTACATTTTTGATGGCTTTAAGCTTGTCTTGAATATAAAACATTAGTTTGATACTTATCATTACTTTTTTTTTTAAAGATTTTATTTATTTATTGGACAGACAGAGATCACAAGTAGGCAGAGAGGCAGGCAGAGAGAGAGGAAGGGAAGCAGGCTCCCTGCTGAGCAGAGAGCCTGATGTGGGGCCCGATCCCAGGACTCTGGGATCATGACCTGAGCCGAAGGCAGAGGCTTCAACCCACTGAGCCACCCAGGCGCCCCTTACCATCACTTTTTGATATAGGTTTACCAGATTACATCTATAAGGACGGCTTCTTTTCAGTTCCCTACTGAGAACATCTAAAACTTTTAAATGTCCAGTGTCCTTTCTGCTTCCCACAGAAAGTTAATGTTAGCATGGCAAATGTGCTTTTTGGCTACTGATAGCAAATTTGGCTGGAAATGAGTTTCTGTTACTTGCTCCCTGCCCCTTACTCACCTTTATGAAATTGCTGAATGGATCCATTGTTGGCATGTTATCTGCAGGAGATAAAGTGTCTGAGAGCCGTGGGGAAAACAGGAGCCCCTGAAATAGATGAGATGCCTTTGGCATGTGACATACTAAAGGGTTCTCCCAGACTACTATTTGGGATTGTGTTTGACTAGATTTTCTCTGCTTTAATTTCCCCATTCCCTCCTTTTAACATTGGAAAGTGACCTCTGTGTTCTGTGCATGAAAAGCAGCTACCTTTCTCTGTCTCTTCCTTGATATTTCCCCGTAGCAGCAATGAGGTCAGACTATACAGATGTATTCAGTGTAGAGAAATGAAGAGAACAGGCTTCTCTCTGCCAGAGTACTGCTTCCCTCACACCCAGCGAGAATTGTTACCGTGAGGTAATTCTCTAGCCAGTATCAAGAGTCGTTTGTGATTTTCTATTAAGGGAACCGAGTATTTGTGATATGCTGGTAGCACCCCAATTTTATTTCCAAACTTCAGATATGAATATCCATCTGCCCACTCCACATTTCCAACTAGATTTCTAGTAGACGTCATGAATACATCAGACTCCTGGTCCCCCTCACACTTGCCCCCATATCTGTTCCTCATTTCAGCTGGGGGACAAATGTGTCTTTCCAGTTGCTTACACCCAAAACCTGGAAGTCCTATATGTCCCCTTTTTCTTTCATACCCCACTCAGTGTGTCAGAAAATCCCATTGACTCGATTTTTAGAATCTTTTCCACAATCCGATTGCCTCCCAGACCACCACTACCCCCTCCTTGCCTGAGTCCCACCTTAGTTTCCCTTTACAGACTGTTTCAACCCAGTGGCCCGAGTGAACCCTTAAAAACAAAAGTGATGGTTCCACTCCTTTGCTCACAAGTACATTTCACGTGAAGTAAAAGCTCGAGTCTTGGCAATTTCTCTGTATTTTGGGGGGTGTCAATCATGGGCCAAACCTAAGCCAAAGAGAAGATGGGTTTGGTGCCTGAGCTACGGGATTTGTAGCTCTGTCAAATCCTCTAGTCTGGTGGAAAAGGAAGAAGGTCAGTCATGTTCTTGTCTGATGCTCACAGGTGTGATCTTTAATGGGATTCCTTTGTCTTCTCTGCAATGGGAATAAAGATCGTGCTACCTGATCTCATTTTAGCAATAAAGGTAGCAACCTGTGGCTTTAATGTGGCTACCAAGATATACCTTTACTTTTTACTAAATAGCTTTGATAAGAATTTTGGTTGGGATTTTGGAAAATTGATCCCTATGGCTTTTTTGATAGGGAGCCTATCCAAATTAGAAAGCTCACTTATATGTCTAATAAGCAGCTCAGTTTTTATTCTTATGCATGTATTTGTTTTGCTGAGCTTTGTGTGTTATAAGGAATAGCAAAAGTCTTTTCATGGTAAGTGCAAGATACTTTACTCTTTTATAATACCACAACTTTTTCTTTCATAGCATTATTAAAATGGAGGGCAGGTTCTGACCCCCTCATTGAGTGTGATTTGCATATTCTTTGGGACATGTACTACTTTTTGTGTGTGGTAGTGATTGGTGCTTTGGCTTCTCTACTAGATTCTAAGTTCCTTGGGGCCCTAGTGCATTAGCTTGACCATGAAGGAATTCCAACTGATATTTGTGGATTAAAGGCATGAAATGTAATATGCAACCCAGTTTAGGTGAAACAGACTTCAGACATCACTCTCCCTGAAAATAAATGGGCTTTTTTTGAGGATAGCTTAAAATATAAAAGTGGATTTTTCTACATTCAGCTGATAATAGGTAGGCAATAAGTAGAGCAAGAAAGATTTTTAACTTTCAGAGTCTTATTTTCTGTAACAACCGGATTGAAAAATCTAATGGAATGATTTCAATCATAAATGGCTTGTAAGAGTGGGAAGCTGGTATAAAGGAGAAAGGTAATGTATTTCTAGAAACTCAAACATTGTGGTGATGGGGAGGGTAGGGAGGGAGGTACATTTCTCAGGTGTTTTCTTGGTCTTTGAAGTGGCAGGTCACCCAGGGAGATGGCCAGTGCCCTCTTGTTTCCTCCCAAGCCCCATTCTGAAGGGCTTACAGTTCTCTTGACTAAGAAATTGAGGACTTACTCACCAAGGAGAAATGCACCCTGATCCAAGCACTTTTTTCTCTCTTAGATTTAAACACACACACACACACACACACACACACACCACCACCACCACCACCACCACCACCACCACCACCACCACTCCAATGCATAGTCTGGTGAATGGGTAGTTGAACACAGACAAAAAAAGAAGAGTGGTAAAATTTTCTTTAGAAGTAGATTATTTTGTCTTAGCAGATCATTTAAATATGTGAGGTTTTTTGTTGTTTTTTGTTTTGTTTTATTTTAATTTAACATGTTTAAATACTTCCATTGGAATTATACTTCCTTTGGTCTTCTCATCCCTTGTTCTAAATTTTCAGATCTGCTGGATGATTTTGTAGGGTTCCCCTGTATGCAGTTCATTCTATTTCCATTATAACCTTTGTTCCCCATTTTCTCTGTAAATATGCACACAATGTGGTCACTTTGTTCTTCTGTTTGTAATAGGTACCATGAGGACAAGCTGGTTATTATTCAGGACCTTATGTCAGAGTACACCTAGAGGTGCTCTATTAATATCTGTTGAGTGATTGAGTGCTTAGCTGCATTCAGGACTTTATTCTTTCCCTTTATCACTGTGATGGTTATTAAACATTATAAGAACTTTGACCTAGAGGTTGTCTTTTCACCTCAAAAAAATGAAGATGACAGACCAATCATTTTAATGACCAATTGAGATCTTACTAAAATGCCCATTCAGGATTATGAGCCTGAAGTCGTCTTGAATTTTTTTTTTAAGATTTTATTTATTTATTTGTCAGAGAGAGAGAGAGAGAGCGAGCAAGCACAGGCAGACAGAGTAGCAGGCAGAGGCAGAGGGAGAAGCAGGCTCCCTGCTGAGCAAGGAGCCCGATGTGGGACTCGATCCCAGGATTCTGGGATAATGACCCGAGCCCAATGCAGCGGCTTAACCAACTGAGCCACCTAGGCGTCCCTTGATGTTTTTAACTGTGAGTAAAATTTCTGCATGTATAGCAGAAAGAGTCTTAACCTAGGAATCAGAGTGTCTGATCCTGAGTCTATTATTTACTGACTCTGAGGAGGCCACACAAGCTCTCAGAGCCATTTCCGCCATCTAATAACTAGAAGTGACTGCGCTGTCTGCTTGGTGGGGGTGATTCTTTGGGAATCAAATGAGATGAGGTGCCTGGAATGTAGTGGGAAACCGGCAGTCCTCTGTCTCCTCCTCTCCCCGTCTTCACTTCCTGTCAGTTCTTCTTGAATATGCTCTGTCCTCTCTGTCTCCTGGGCTAGCCCTGCCATAGTGTGGTGACGAGTAGTATTTTGTTCTTTTTCTGGCTTATCAGTCTCCTAATGCCCTGATTTTAATCTGCTTGCTCTTGGGAAGTACCCAGACTCTCTCCAGAATGTGTTTTCTCCTCTGGTAAACCTCAGTCCCCTCACCATATCATTGTTTTTAGAGTAAAGTCAACTTCCTTACCATGATATAGACAAGCCCTTCATGAAAGAATGCCTCCCGATTTTCTTCAGCTTCAGTTCCCACTAGCGGCTCCCCCTTCTATAATTCACCACCCTTGTTCCTCTTTCGCTGCATGTGCTAGGACCCTCTGCTTAGAAGGAATTTGTGTTTCTCCTGCGGTGCATCACACTAACATTTAGATTGGACTGACAGGACTGCACTCAGATGTTAGCTCCTGTAGAAATCCTCCACACTAACATTCCCAAGCTGGCCTTAACTTCTCTGGGCCGCCTGCCACGTTGTCATCCAGCAGTTTTCTTTGTGCTGGGCAGTAAGGCAGGGAACGCGTTCTTCATTGTCCTTGATGCCAAGAATCGCATTGAGGTTGGGTGGTTGAATTAATTCATTAGTACTTGAAATTTTTTAAAAATAAGAGGGAAAATTCTGGTGCATCAGCTGGCTTGGTATTAGAAACAAAGTAGAAAACCTTACCCTAACCCATGTATAAAGTTATAAATTGTTTCACAGCTGGGATACTGTGCTTCATTCTAGCTGTTCCCTGTGGATAATTTCTGAGGTGTTGAAATGCACAAAAAGTTTCAATTAAGATTATTTGCCTTGGAAGGAGAAGTAACTATGCCAAGAAATCCTAAAATAATTTGGATTTTACCAGGGAAAATCATGTTTGGGATACAGCAGCACAGTATCCTATAAGGGTAAATGACATGGAGGTTGTCAACCAGAGCTAGGTATTCAGAACGAGGGACATAGTGTTCATTACCTGGGATGGTAGTACAAACTAGAAATATTAACTCACTCAAAAGCACAGATAACCAGTTAATGATTGATCATAACTGATTATCAAGGTGAAATGGTCTGAGTCTTCTGGCCTTGAAGGAATCCAAATAGTGGAAAACTCCACCCTGCCAACTCTGATGGGCAAAATTTTGGCCCCCAGGATTTTCATCCCCTGGTACCATGCCTGTCAATATGTTGTACATGGCAAAACAGGACTTTGCAGCTAGAGCGAAGATTACTACTCAGTGAGGGAGATTAGCCTGGATTATCCAGGTAGGTCTAATGTCATCATAGGAGCCTTTAAGAGCTGAGCTTTCTCCCCCCTGCTGGCAAATGTGAATTCAGGGAGGTTCTAAGCCTGGGAAGGAAGGATATTCAGTGTGTTGCTGGCTTGAAGATGAAGGGAACCACTAGGAAACCCTTGAGAAGGCACTGAATTTTCCCAACCACCTGAATGAGCTTGAAAGCAGATATTCCTCCATAGCCCCCAAATAGGAAGCCAGTCAACACCTTAATTTGGGTGAAATCTTAATCAGAGAACCCAGAAGCCTTCTGGATTTGGGGCCTACTGAACAGTGAAGTAATAAATGGGTATTGTTTTAAGGTGCAAAATTCATGGTAATTTGTTAAAACAGCGGTAGAGAACTACTACACCAACAAAACAAAAAAATGGGGCGGGGGTATGGAAACATCTTGCTTTGGGGACATTTCTGTTGGGTAGACTTGATTTCCAGTGGACCGAGTTCGAAAACACTAGAATTGAATGCCCTTTCTGACGGTTGTAAGGGGCCTTTATTTCTGGCTGATCTGAAATCTCTGATGTCTGGAGCATCGTAGTTGATCCAAGCCATGCCACCGAGTGTGTCTTAGACCTATGGCCTCTAAGGGAAAATCAAGGCTAACTGTACATTATCATAAGCTTACTTTGTTCAGGAACAGTTAACAATAATAAATCAGAGCAGTGAAGATTGTTTTTGGTAGTAGAATATCAAAGTCTCATTCTCAGTTTTTCCAAGTGTTGTGTAAGTGGGACATCTGAGATATTTGCTTCTTTTTAGCCTTGTTTTTCTAATGTTGCCTTTGTGAGAACCATCCTGTTGGTCAAAGCCCCCTTCAAAACCCAGTACTTGAAATATACTTGTTTTTTGTTAATAAAAACAGAGGAGTTGATTTGATGTCCTTTAAGAAATACTGTACTCTCATTGCAATTCTTTTTTTTTTTTTACATTTTTTTTAAGGATCTTATTTATTTACTTCACAGAGAGAGAGAGAGAGAGATCACAGGTAGGCAGGCAGAGACCTTACTGAGCAGAGAGCCTTATGTGGGTCTCGATCCCAGGACCCCAGATCATGACCCGAGCCAAAGGCAGGGGCTTAACCCACTGAGCCACCCAGGCACCTCTCTCATTGGAATTCTAAAAGCCATTTATTTTAGTCATACAGTGCAAGACAGGCAAAAGTCTTAAGTCTGGGCTATGCTTTGCCGATATGGTGAATTTATCTACATGAAATATTAAAGCAGTTGGCTTGGTATTGGTTGGCTTGAAATATTAGAACACTGGCATCTGCATAGGGTAATAATAATAGTCAGAAATTAACAGAGCTGATAACCCTACTTAATCACTCACCTTTGTAGGAATTAAGTTATGAGTGCCTATATCTTTCTAGAGGAAAATCATGAATTATACATTTATTCCCCGCAAACATGAAATAATAGGCTCATAAATAATTCTCTTAATGACTAGTCAAAGAATGAAAATTAAAGACAGGCTACTGACTTGATGGGACACTGGTGCCAACAAAGTTTAAAAACCTGACAGTTTTTGTTTATTTGTTTGCTTTGGTTATTTTATGTGTGTAATAAATTTCAGCTGTAATCCTTAACTTGGAAATGAGTTTTATTTGATTAGCACATTAATTTCATCATCCAGAGATTGTCTACATTTTCTTTGCTAAGCCAGTCTTTCTTCTGTATCTTAGCATATTTGATTTTTTTTTTTTAAAGACTTTATTTATTTGTCAGAGGGAGAAAGTGAGAGAGAGCATACACGCAGGAGGAGCAGCAGGCAGAGGGCTCCCTGCTGAGCAGGGAGCCCCACGTGGGACTCAACCCTAGGACCCTGGGATCATGACCTGAGCTGAAGGCAGCCGCTTAACTGAGCCATCCAGGCATCCCAGCATATTTGATTTTTTTTTTTTTTTTTTTGAAAGAAACATTTACTTAGGGGCACCTGGGTGGCTCAGTCCTTTAAGCATCTGACTCTTGGTTTTGGCTCAGGTCATGATCTCAGGGTCATGAGATGGAGCCCTGCATTAAGCTTCTTGCTCAGTGTGGAGTCTTCTTGAGTTTCCCTCTCCCTCTCCCTCTGCTCCTACTCCATGCACACACACCTTCTCTCTCTCTCTCTAAAATAAATAAATCCTAACAACAACAACAGCAACAAAGAAACATTTACTTAGTATGAGAGCCAATCCACTGCATGGAAGTGTTTGAAGGCTAGGCTGGCCGCTGAGTCTTCACATTGTACTACCTTTCTTCCTTGGTCCTAAAACCTGGCACAGTTATTAACCCAGATCTGCTTTGATTTTTTTTTTTTTTTTTTTGGCTTTTTTTTTTTTTTTAAATATGTTCACCTCTTCTTCCTGAATGGAAGCCTTTGGCTCTTTCTCCATTCTACCGTTCTCCTTTACTTTCTTCTTACTCCAGTTATTCCTGGAGTGTTAGGAATATATTTTTAAAAAGCAAATAGCAGAAACAAAATCTTGATATTTTAGGCTTATCATGTAGTCAAGTGAAATCATATTGACTTAAGAAGCCTTATAATTATGTCAGATTTTGTCAGATTTATAATTTGTAGGATTAGGTCAGATTTTGCTTTCTCCCCATTAATACTCTCATCTGAGTCTCAGATACACAATTTACCCGTTCCCAGTAAATTACAAAATGTGAATTGGAAAATGGCCCATGGACCCCAGAGGAGGAATTATAGGAGGAATAAAGAAGAAGCAGGATCTGGTCTCTCATTCACAGGTTCCTGTTTGGGGCTTTCTAATCCCTGATGACTTGGGCTTTACCCGTGGAACTGTGTAGCTGTGGGGCAGATCACCTAACTTCCTTCATCTCTGCTCTTTCATTTCTAAATTCAGATGGTGATTGCCTCACTGATAAGATTTTCATGAACTTTAAATGGGCTAATACATGGAAAGCTGGCCTGGAACCATGTCTCCACCCAGTAACTATTAACTGACGTTTTTCTTTCTGTCCTATGTGTGTTATAGGCTCACAGCCTCTGCCCTTCTAACTGGTATTTGTTGGACTGTAGTGCCGAACAGGATCTTTTCACTTTGGGTTTTCAGTTTCCTAAGTAGATTGGTAAGGATCCTAGTATGTACCCACTTCTTTTCTACTTTTCATATGTAAATGCCCTCCACAAATGTCTGGACACTGGTAATCCCGCTGCACTCTGACTTGCCATTTCCCGACAGCTATAAATTCATGTATGTAAATGTAAATGAGGATGTAAATGAGGGGATTTGTTTTCATGGTGTGACAAGCTTTATAAGCCTCATAAACTCTTTTGTCACTTTGGATTTTAAAAAGAATTTTTTTTTTTTTTGGGCGCTTCCTCCTTCCCAGTCAGAGTCTCACGCTGCTGTTTGTGAGCACAGTAGGAACGGTCATCTAAATTTCTGTATGGTTTTTGGTGTTGCACAGTGTTTTTCTTCTTCTGCACTTAACTGAAGTTTCCCAAATATGTAACTGGGAAGGAAATGCTTATCTGTACAAAATCCAGTGCAGCCTCACAGAGCTGGTCTTGACCACCTCCTCTGTCAAAAGGATAAAGGGGAGGAGACAGAGGAGGGGAGCCCTAGCTTGGTGTACTGCTTATACAGCCTGCTCAATTTGCTTTTCCTGTTTTAAAAACACGGCAAAGCAAAGACAAGCCCAAGTTATACATATGACAGGGTATATTACTTCTTAAAGCATATCTTCAAGTGCAAAGAGGCAGGATAGATGCTGGGGGAGTTTCCAAAAAGAAGTATCAAGAATGACAGACTTCTTACAGATTCTGTCAAGATGGATTTTATTCAGCTTGAGACCTTATGGCAGGTTATTTTACAATTCATTAGTATTATAGATAAAAAGTAGAAAGAAAAGAAGATATTTGAATACAAAAGTAGACTCCCTAGAAAGTAGTGATACAGAGGAAGTTAATCTCAAAACTGGTGGAATGTAGCCAAAACTGCATGCAGAGGAAAATTAGTAAACCTACATGTTTTTATTTTTAAACAAATAAGAATAAAAATCAGGCTCTTGAGGAAAATCTTGAGTGATTGAAAAATCTTATAATCAAAATGGGGAGAAAAATGGCAAGCCCACTGGCATGAGTTTCATCCGCCATAGGTGTTCTGGGTAAAAAAGACAGCAGGAAAGTGTCCTATATAAGAAGGAAGAGAACTGAGAGCTGCGTATGGCAAAATAATGTTGTTTTAACATTAGGACTTGGGAAACTGAGAGCACATTTTAAAATTCATTTTTAATCTTGGGATCATTTTGGCCAAATATTTTCAAAAGAATTTTTTTTTTTCTAAAAGACTTCCTTATAAGATCCCCCAACACATTGCTCCAACACTTAAGTTGTCCTTAGAACTCCCCTGCACACATTAGTCCAGCTAACCTCTGTTTTGTTTTGCAACAAAAGTGTATCCATCTTCTAGCTTTGGATGCATTGTATAGTGAGTGTATCGGACCGAAGCCTTGCTGTTTCTGACAAGCCAGAAGTATTCTCTCTGTTAGTGATTTATATCACATTATGTTGCCCAAAATGGAAGTGAGAGCTCAGCTAGTGCCCTTCTGTCATTTCAGTGGTGAAACACCCAAGGCCTGGAAACATTGATGTTCCAGGTCTCACACAGAGGGTTGAGACCTGGAAATTGCTATCCTGGGCCAAAGACTACTGTCTCCTGCATCATTTGTGGACAGCCCCGTTGCTGTCCATTGACCTTTTCAAGACCCTTTCAACCAGTTTCCCTTCTCTTTAGCTTTTATTACATGAAGTTTGGCAAGCTGGGCTTCCTTCCATCATTCACATGATTTTCAGAAAGACTTGCTTTTTAGTTTATTTCTGATATTTCAAAATGGCCTTGGGATAAATTTTATGATACCCTTCAATATTTTAAAGCTCTGTTTATACTGGAATGCCCCTCTACTATGGGAAGAAAACCATTAAATCAATGTGATAGTCTTTCCTTTTTGGAAGACTTTCTGGCAGTATCTACTGAAGCTGAATGTATGCATTCCCTATAAACCAGCAACTTCCCCTTCTAGGAACATGCCCAATATCGAGGCATAAATGTGTCACCAAATGACATCTGTGAGGATGTCCAAAGCTGTGCTATTCGTAAAAGCCCTAAACTAGAAAAAAACCAAATGGGCATGAATCATGGAATGGATTTGTGTTCTCTTCACCAAACAGCATTAAGAATCAACCAATACTTGCCATGTGGATCCCATGGTTGAATCTCACAAACATAACGTAGAGTGAAAGAAGCCAAACACAGGAAGTATGATCCTAATCATATAAAATTCAAGAACCAGGCAAAACTAACCTCTGATGACTGTGTCAGGGTAGCAGTCACCTTTCGGGGATGGCAGAAGTGACTGGAAGGCCATGAACAGAGCTCTGGGAGCTGGTCATCATCTCCATCTTGATCCAGGTACTGGTGACATGGGCATGCACTCACTTGGTGCCACACATGTATTTTGTGCACTTTTCTGTGTCCAATAAAATGTTTTCTTAAAGTCTGGGCTTAATTTGACTTTCCATTTCTCCCGCTTTGAATCTGTGTGTGGCTCTGCTCTCTGTCTGCTTTGCTAAGTACTCATTCGTGCCTTGTGTATTCCCAGGAGTCCTATTACATGGTGAGTGGGTAGGAGGAAGCCTCCAGCACCACAGACCTGGTTTGAATTCTTGCCCCACCACTTGGCATGCTTATGGCTTTTGGATATTACCTAGCTTCTTACTGAGCCACCATTTCCTCAACTTGAAAAATGGGGAAAATTCAAGCTCCAGTGCCCTAGGGCTGTGATGTGAGTTAAGTGATATATTGTGCATGAAATGCTCAGCTCAGAGGAAGCACCATTTGCTTCTAGCTATTATTTTTCTTTTGTTTCCCTAAAGACTGTACTGTGCTTTTAACATATAGAACCATCTTGCCATTTGGCACCAGGCTGGACCTACAGCATAGACACAGGTTTAGGCTTTGCATTCTTGTGTCCTTGGAGATTACACACTCTCAATTACTTCTCTGTTATAGTACTTCATATTCTTTTTTTTTTTTTTTAAGATTTTATTTATTTATTTGACAGAGAGAGAGATCACAAGTAAGCAGAGAGGCAGGCAGAGAGAGAGAGGGAGAAGCAGGCTCCCCGCTGAGCAGAGAGCCCCATGTGGGTCTCAGTCCCAGGACCCTGGGATCATGACCTGAGCCAAAGGCAGAGGCTTTAACCTACTGAGCCACCCAGGCGCCCCAGTACTTCATATTCTTGATTCCAGATTGGTTAACCAATCAAGAATTCCTCTCTCAGTCCACTGTCTTCTATTCCTGGAGCTATTTGCTTCAGCTTTCTTATCTTAAAAAATTATTAATTCGCTGCTCCCCCCCCCACCACCTTAATTTTTTCATCATAAATAGATTAAAAATGCTGGGTGAGCCGTAAGACTTTGTGGGTGGACTTTCCTTAATGGCCTTGATGGGTACCTTCTGCCCAAATGAGTGAGTCTTCTCAAGAATGTTCGGGACTTGAATCCAGCCATTGTTAGTTGGTGGAAAGATGATGTCTGCCAGTGTTGTACAGAAAGGTCATGAAAAGGTGCAGGGGCGGGGGGAGGAGGGATGGAGGCCCTTTCTTTTTTTGATTAATGAAACTCATTAATTCAGAAAATAATTCCCAGCCTTTCTGCCTGAAGATTATTGTCATTCATTAACCCAGATAGTTGAATCCTGTTTCGTAATGCGAATCTAAAAAAGGCTCTGTGGTGGCTTGTGGGCTCAGAAACAAATTAAGAGATCTTGAGGAAAACCCAAACATTTTTTGAAAAAGGAAATTACAAGGACTTATTTCAGTTTTTTAAATTATGTGACCTCACATATCCTTCAGTGCTCACATATTTTTCTATCTTGATAGCAAAGCTTAGGAATCAATCACGTGCTCCACGTCTGACCTTGCTGCTCCTCCACCTCCTCTTCACTTTTCCGTACATCCGAATCTGGGTGTCTGGCCCCCCGCTACTCTGTACATTCCCCTCAGAGATACAGAAGCATCCACATAGCCAGATGTGATGGACGGAGCTCTCTCTTGGCCTTATTAGCATTTTCTGGAAAGCTGGCTACTATGTTTTCCCTCCTCATAAGTCTTTCCTCTCTTCATTTCAAGGAACTACTTCTTCTGTCACTTCTGGCTTCTCCAGAGGACCTGCCTCCTCTTTTTCTAAGGAAGAGCCTCAGGGTTCAATCTTCTGTTCTCTTGTATGCCTGCCTTCTTACCCTAAGTGCTCGCAGTCAGTGGCTTTATGTATACGTTCTGTGTACTCATTTCCAAGTTGTTTTTCTTTTCTTTTTTTTTTTTTTAAAGATTTTATTTATTTATTTGACAGACAGAGATCACAAGTAGGCAGAGAGGCAGGCAGAGAGAGAGAGGAAGGGAAGCAGGCTCCCTGCTGAGCAGAGAACCGGACGCGGGGCTGGATCCCAGGACCCTGGGACCCTGACCTGAGCCGAAGGCAGAGGCTTAACCCACTGAGCCACCCAGGCGCCCCTCCAAGTTGTTTTTAATCTCCAGTCCTGACCTCTCTTCTGAGCTTCATGCAACTGCCTCTGTGAGATTTCCGCTTGCGTGTCCAATAGACCACTCTCATGTATGATGTCTGGGTTCCTTTTCCCTACGACGGTTCCTCCTCCCGGGTTTTTCCCTTCTCCGCAAATGGCATTAGTGGCCTCCACCCAGGTACCTTCCAGGAAAAAGTGGAGTTCTCTCTGATCCCTGCCTTTCTCTCCATCCTGCATCTTTCTAATCTTTCTGTTCCACCTCCAAAATCTATTTTGAATCTACCCATTTCTCTTTTCCCAACACTAGTTCAGGCTACCATCATTTCTTGCATAGTTCATAACAATAATGTCCTATTTCTACTTGCCCATACACAATCCCTTCTCCACACAGTGGTCGAAGAGATCCGATTGAAGTTGGTGTATGTGTTGCAGAAAGTTGAACACAAGGTGGAAATGGCCAACTTTTCACTTAGGCTCTGGCATAGACACACATGGCTCTGAATGTTGTTTGTTTTTAAAGATAGAACATTTCGGCAACATAAATGTGAAGAAAAGCATTGCTAACCAGCCCTATCTGATTTCCTGAAATGAAGGGAATAGGAAATACTGCCAGTGTGTTCTGGATCTTTCTCCTGTGAGCTGGTTAGAAATCACTAGCTGTGTGAGGAGGAGTGTCCTTTCTGAAGCACAGGGAAAAACTACCACAGAGAACAACAAACAAGCAGACACTATGCTTGTTTCCAAAGATTGCTTACAGAATTTTCCCATGCTCCCCTGCTGATTTTCTGTTGGGGGTCTATGTGTCATGGACAATAGGAATGACATCTTTTACAAATGTCATATTAGCCTTGCAAAATTAAATTATTTATGTATCAAGATGGGAGCAAATTACTTTTTCCATCTGAGATGATAGCTTTCTGATTTAAAAAAATGCACTGGATAGGAACATTAATATTTCATGCCTTTATTATAATACCTGAGTGTTTATGAAGAAGTAAATATTTGCAAGTTATGAGATACATAGAAATTCCATTTGATTGCCATTGTTTCTTGATAAAAGTTGAAGGTCTTCACTCTATTAAAGGAAAAATTGAATAGCAGAAGAGGATTTCTTTTGGAGATTTCATTTCTATTAAATTAGTACCACAGATTATACTGTGAAAAAATGCTATTGAAGATATTACTAAATACATGGTAAAGCATTTTTATTCTGCCTCATTCAGAGAAGGTTTATTTGTACAGTTCTGCCCAGAAAAGTTATATTTTCTCAACAGGTGCTTACCTGTAGAGTGCTTTATTCTTCAGGGGCATTTTGTTTTTAATTTTACTTCTTCATTTTCTTACAGTGTTTTTGAATTTTTACTTATTTTTAATTTTTTTTTTAAATTCAGTTTCTTCAGTGGCATTTTAGAAGTGTACATACTGAAGTTACTATGTCATTGCTTAGATTATGCATGGTCTTTTCCATAAGAACTTACACATAGTAGAGAATGAAGGCCAAACTTCTATTATTTTTTTTCCAATTTTGAGTACATAAGGTAGATGGAAACGTGATTTAATTGAATTTGCTCTTTTAAAAGATTTATTTATTTATTTATTTGAGAGAGAGAGAGAGAGAATGAGGGAGAGCAAGCATGAAAGGGGAGAGGTCAAAGGGAGAAACAGACTCCCTGCTGAGCCGAAGGCAGTCGCCCAACCACCTGAGCCACCCAGGCGCCCAAGTTTGCTCTTTTAATTTGTAAAGTCAGATTTCAACAACCCATGGAGTATTCTAGTTTCCTGAAAAGCATTGCTGTGAATCTTACACCCTCACCCGTATCACCATTATTTTTCTTGCATGACATGAATTTGAACAGGTCTTTTTTTTTTTTTTTTTTAAGATTTTATTTATTTATTTGACAGAGTGAGAGAGATCACAAGCAGGCAGAGTGGCAGGCAGAGAGAGAGGGGGAAACACGCTCCCTGCCTAGCAGAGAGCCCGATGCGGGTCTCAATCCTAGGACCCCGAGACCATGACCTGAGCCAAAGGCGGAGGCTTAACCTACTGAGCCACCCAGGTGCCCCAAACAGATCTTTAAAAACAAAACAAAACAAAACCTTTTTTTTTTTTTTTTTTTTTTAATGTTCTCATGAAAGGGAGCCCACATGAAGAAACCAATCCTGGACTGTGTTGAGTTTTTCTACTCAACAAGTGACAGTGTTGAATACTACTTGCTGAGTTCTTGGGACTACCAACACAATCTGAGTGAAAGAAGTCTCTGTCTCAGCTTTTGATTCAAGGAATTCTGGTGTAAATAAACATTCTTCTGGATTTGAATCAAAACTGATATAAGCAACTACAAATCCAAATTGATTTTGTACTATATTAGCGATTTTTCTTCCTGAAGAACCTGGCTAGAGGCGCCTGGGTGGCTCAGTCGGTTGGGCATCTGCCTTCGGCTCAGGTCATGATCCCAGGATCCTGGGATTGAGCCCTGCATCGGGCTCTCTGCTCAGCGGGGAGCCTGCTTCTCTGTCTCCCACTCCCTCTGCTTATGTTCCCTCTCTTGCTGGGTCTCTCTTTGTTAAATAAATAAATAAAATATTTTAAAAAAATAACTTGGGTAGAAATCCTGCAGCAGGTTCTGTCATTAGCTCGCCCAACTCCTAGCTCACACCTTCCTGGCCTGACTCCTTTTCCTATCAGGGTAGCTAAGCAAATGCCTTTATTCCCAGACTCCTTTGCAGCTAGAGTGCAGTATGTGACCAAGGCTCTATCAAGCAGTACTGAATTTGGTTGCAGTGTGTAGGTATATAGGGTCTTTAGATCTACTTGTACGCCTAGCTGCACTACCAGCCTCGTGCTCTTCTGACATTGACTTCTGTGGACACTTAGCATCCAGTCTTGCATGTGATCAGTGATAACAGCAGGTGGCAGCAACAGCAGTGTTTCACTGTGACAGTCTTGGCCATGTGGCATGTCAACTTAACCTCTGGCTCTCCTGGAGATTCTGAAAGCTCCTTAATATCTCTTAATAAATCCTTTTTCCTTAATATAATGAGTAGATTCTTTTGTTTCCACCTAAGTGTTCTGACATTGGCTTCATAGCCACCTGACAAGGCGCTGTCTGTCTTGTTTCCATTACCTGATATTCTTTCCCTAAATACTGATAGTGTAGTGGTTAGATGTTGTTGGGCGTATCAAAATTTATGCAAATACTTCAGCTGTTTATAACCAAGATTGGGGGAAAGTCAGCATTTTAAAAATAAATACAGAGAATATGTTATTTTTCAATTATGGTCTTTGATCATGACCATATCATTTATGCAAATCCCACTCTTAGAAGAAAATCAGTTTGTCTAAGTAAAAAATAATCAGGAACTACGGTATTCACTCAAAATTGCCTGACATCATGAAATCGAAAGAGAAACTGGTAAGGCTAGAGGCTAACCCAAGGCAGTGGGTGGCCACATCCTACCCCTGGACTATTGGTGTTCCAGTTGGAATAGGTAAAGCATTTCAGAGAGGCAGGAAGTGTTAGGACACAACCAAAGGTTAGGCATGGAGTCAATCATGAACATAAGGAAGACAGATTATTTACCCCCATTCCTTCTTTCATCAACATTAGCTCACCTTGGATTTATAGAATTTGCCTAACTTTTCAGTTCACTTTTCCTCTGTGTCTACAATTCTTCTAAACACAGACCTCTGTCTTATATAAAAACCCTTGATGTTTGCTCATAACTGACTGAGGTCTAACCTCTTTGACTTGATAGGTAAGGTTCCTCACAACTGCTCCTGATTTTCTTTTCCAGCTCTATCTCCCACTGCCACCCTTGCAAACCCCACTTGGTCATCCCAGTGGGCCAGCAGATTGTCTCAGGCAGGTCCAACTGCAGACACCAGTGTAAGCAGAAGGGGATCTAACACAGGGTTTGTGGTACTTACACAATCATTGGAAAAGCCTGGGGAAACAAGTCCAAGCTGAACTTCCAGGAATGACTCCCAAGACGCCATTTCAGAACTGGCTTACCAAGGGCTCCCATGGTAGGGCTTGAACACTGAGACTTAATTATCGGTCCTACTGAGATGCTTCAGCAACCAGACTTACCAGCAGAAATCGCCAAAGCAGCAAGAGTGTGGGCTCAGGCCCTCAGTGAGATCCACCAGGTATACTGGCTTTGCAAACCAGGTGTAAGGGAGATGGGCAAATGTGGTTTTCAGCTTCTAGATATTCACAGGCAGTGCACCCTGCAAGGTGGTCTGGAGCTTTGAAGGCAATGTACACCATCCATTATACATGTAACTCAGTATTCCCAACACAGACAACTCGCTGTCTTCACTGTGCCTTTACTCTTGCTCTTTGGTTTAGTTGGAATGTGTTTCATATCCTTCTCCATCTATTAGATTCTTATTCATGCATCACACATCACTTGCTGTCGTTTCCTCTGATACGGTTTCCTTCTAGTTCCCATTAGAGGGCACCCTCTATTTAAGAACGTGTCTTATTAACATTTGATTGCATCAGTCTTCCATCCAATGGGGTTCCTAACAGTCAAGGAATAGGTTGTTTATTCACTCATTTTGCTCTTCAGTCAGCAGACTTACTAGCATCTCCAAAGCCAACGAAAGCCCAGTTTCTGTCCTCAGGGAGATAAAGTTCAATTATGGAGGGATAAGCCACAAAGAAGCAGATAATGACTTCTGGAGAGAAGGCATGGGAGGCAAAATGGTTAAGCAGGAGTTTATAAGAGAAGGTTGTCTTCATCTTTGGGTCTTTGTGCCTAATGTTGTGCTTGGTGTGTGGTGTCCTTAATAAGTCAAGGCTGGAAATGAATGAAATGACTTTTTTGAAATGTACTTTCGTGTCTAACTAAAAGCTATCTACCAATACTGTGATGCTTTAACATTAGTTATTTTCTTTTTTTTTTTTTTTTTTAGGATTTTATTTATTTTTTTGACAGAGAGAGAGATCACAAGTAGGCAGAGAATCAGGCAGAGAGAGGGGGATGTGCGCTCCCCACTGAGCAGAGAGCCCGATGCGGGGCTCGATCCCAGGACCCCAAGATCATGACCTGAGCCAAAGGCAGCAGCTTAATCCACTGAGCCACCCAGGCTCCCCGTTAGTTATTTTCTAATATCATAGAATAAAGCTAAATTCTCTGGTGCTCATTTTGTTTAAACTTTTCCTCCTGTAATTTATTCCTTTAATAAAATAATAATTGCATGCCTACTGTGTTTCAGATCTGGCACTCAGCACCTAGGCCTTGTGGATCCAGAGCCATGGCCTCTGTTCTGTGGTCCAGATCATGTGTCTTGTTGGAGATAGAGTCACCAAACAAAGAATTATACCAAAATAGGTAGTAGTGCTGTAAGGAAAGTACGGGTCTTGATGAGAGTGAATAATAGGCAGTGTCAGTGGAGTCAGAGGGTCAGGAAAGGTTTGCTTTCCTGAAAAGATTGTCAGTTAATCTGAGACCAAGAGGATGATGGGAAGAGAGTGGGTTAAAGGTAATTCACTGGTCCTTCTGGCTCCCATTTTTTCCCTAGCAATGAAAGAGTTTTTCCTTTAACTCTTTACTTCTCCCTGTCCTCCAGCTCCTGTAATCCTTTGGTTGCCAATATATTTGGTATTCAGGAAAATAAATTCCAATTTAGACACACAGGGAAGCTTTTCAAAAAACAATTTACATTTGTGAAGTGAAAGTAGTGTAGTCCTCATCTGTGTGGGATTTTTTTTTTTTTTTTAAGATTTTATTTATTTATTTGACAGACAGAGATCACAAGTAGGCAGAGAGGCAGGCAGAGGGGGGGGGGAAGCAGGCTCCTTGCTGAGCAGAGAGCCCGATTCGGGGCTCGATCGCAGGATCCTGGGATCATGACCTGAGCCGAAGGCAGAGGCTTTAACCCACTGAGCCACCCAGGCACCCCATGTGTGGGAATTTCATTATTTGCCAGCCATTTCCTAGGGGAAGTTTTCACTGAGGTTAGACTTTTGTGGCATTGAAGGACAGGTGCTTTTAAATTCAACCAGCTCTTTCCCTCCTTCACCGATTCATAAAGATGGATGATTATCCCATTTTTCTGAATGTTCCCAGGAATGTTATGTGTTGTTATGTTGTCTCAAATTGGGGAGTAGCTGACTTTGCAAAACGAATATTTGGATTTGGCTCTGGCCCTACAAAATTATCAGGGGGGGCTTGCCACGTGTGAAATACACAAAGCATTAAGTCAAACGGTTTCAAAAATTAACCTACGAATGGATCATTCATTCTAGTGCATGAATAGATTTAGAGTAAGTACATTGTATTAGGAGAGTAGGAAGAAAAATAAATGTGTGTGGAGAATGGAGGCAACTTTAGGGAAACCCAGTGGAATTAACTAGTCCTCCTTTGATCAGTGTGGGAATCTCCTGAAACCCTTCTCTTGCCATTTGCATCGACCTGAGAGGAATTTGCAGGCTACTGCTGAATGATCCCCTTTACCACTGTGATGTTTTTAGGGCATGCTACACATTTTATTTCTCTCTGAATGAAGCATTCACGTTGCCATTCAACATGTCTAGTTTGGGGTGCATTCTAAGTCAAATTATACAAGAAGCTATTTGTGGCATTCAGCAGCTGCAGAAAGAAGAGGCTGTTTGGGTGTGGGGGCAAGGGAGAGTGGTGGCGTTAAACACAATGTAAGTGAAGCTAGAAAGTTCGGAGTATAGTGTTATCATTGTTGATGGTTAGGTGTGATTGTATTGACAAGAGGTGGATGGAGGTTACTGTGTGACCAAGTGAATTTTATCCTATTTCAACGTGGGATGCCTTGCAGGCACAAGCTCTTGGTAGATGCTCTGGGGTAGATGCTCTGGGCTTTATTTTGATAACGAATGTGATCTAGCCTCCAGAGTCTGTGGCTGATTCCTCTATCCAGTGGGGTACAGGTGGTGAGTATCTCTCTTCAGAAAGCAGTTATAGTAAAATAATTCCATTTCATTCCATTGTGCTTGGACTTCGAGACAAGCAGAGAACAGTGTGGGTGCTTTAGGACTGCCTTTGAGAGCCGAAATGTTTACTTGGTTTTAAATATGGTTCACTAATGAAAATTGATTGTGGCAGCCCCGTTTAAACGTGTCTTATCACGTAATGATTTATATGGACTGCTATGCACAAAGAGATGGGTGTTTCAGATAAGGGGATAAAAATGGGTTGAGCTGAGTCTTCTGAGAGCTGCTGTACAATGTGACAGAGGTTTGGGGGAAATTATTTGGCATTGTAAGAACCTCCCTGCATTATTTTCTCCCTAGGTATCTTACTTTTCTTTTTATTCTGGTTCAGGAAAACATTGCATGTCTTTATTATCGGTCAGATTTTTATAGCGCTTTCTACTCCCTTCTGCCTTTTCTCCTTAGTGAAAAAAAAGCAATAAATAAATAAATAAATAAATAGAAATAAATTGAGGTAGGTAAACAGTGTACAGAACTACAAACTCTCTGTACCTGTCTCTATGGTTCCAAGCTTGCTACTTTTGACTGCATTTGAAGCTACTGTTGGAATGCATGAGAAAAACTGCTAATGTCAATCCTTCCTATTTTGATTGTATCTGCTACAATGTGAAGAATTCCATGATTTTTTTTTTCTGCTGTTTCCAGCCCTGCTGATACTGAGGGGGAGGAGCTAAGCATATCATTTTAACAAAGTCAGTGGCCAGCCATTACTTAGCATCAGCATTCTTGTTTTGATTACCATTTGATTTTTCTCAGATTCTGTGTGGGCCTAATTATGTGGGCTCTGCAGTCAACACGCCTCCCTTCCGTCCAGCTGTGCCCTAATTGTACTGCCATCAGGTCCCAGGGGTGGGGTGCGCTTCCGCCGTGTGGGGACAGAAACCTGCCCTGGGAACTCCTGGCTTTAGAAACAGTAGGTTACTAGAATTTAGAGACACTGAATATATGTCCCCCTGTAATAACTGATGTCTTGTCTCTCGCTCTTATTTGTTGTTTGCTCATTAAAATTATCCTTATCTCTCGCAATTGACAAGAAAAACCAGTGAAATAACATGAAACGTTGAGCTTAGAGGAAGGTTTATTCGTGTCAAAAAAGGCTTTGCTTGACTTTAATGAAAGTTCTGTACTCCCTAGAATCATTCTGAATATCATTTTATGCCTGACTGACCTTCCTTTGCTCCATCTGTGACACCTCCAGCATAATTACGGATCCTTCCTAGCCCTCCTGCGTCATACCGAGCTAGGCTTTCTCTGTTTGAAGAATTCTGCTGTTGTCTATCCTGTAGTTGAGGACACTGTAATTTTTTTTTTTTTAAACCAACCCTAATGAGATAAATGTTGTCCTTGCCTAGGTCAACCTTTACCATTGCTAGAAAACCAAATACAGCTAGATATTTAATGTTGCTGTCAGTTCCTCAGCAAGCTAGAGCTGTCTATCTTAATTTGTCTGATTATCATTTTGCATGTGGACCAGCTGGCCTCTTGACAAAAGCAGTTGGTCACACCAGTTTATTAATTGTAGCGCTCATCTTAACCATATGTGAAACCATATAAGCAGTCACAGGAAGCAGAGGAAAGAAAAACGGAACAGTTCGTGAGATGGTTCCACTGCTTAGAAAATAAGGAGTCCAAATGATTCTTTTCTCTAAATCTTTATACATACTGATCATTAATTGTAACTAATTCAAGCAATGAGAAATACGCTTTTCCTTCAGTCATTTTAAAGAAAGTATTTTTCTTTCTTATGGACAATCTTGCTTCAGAATCCTTGTCTCTCTACATGGAAACACTCTCGTTTGGATATCTGTTTGGCAAGAGTGTATGTTTTGGTTGTAAAGTGGACCTCTTTTTTCTTCACTGTTTTTCGGTTAAATGTAGCTGTCCCCGATAGATTCAGAGATGTTTCACATCATTCACGGATTCTTCCTTAATCCACGCTTGGTTGCAGATGCTAGGCAGTTTATGAAAATTCACAGAGATTATGGAGTGTGGGTCTTCCTTCATTGGAGGGAGATGGGAACATTCTTTTGAGACCTGTTAAATCAGAGGCATTTCTTCCAAGCTCTTCTGTCAAGAGACAGTTAAGTAGCCAGGATCATTTTCCTGTGCGAATGTTTCACTGGCTACCAGTCCCCCTGCAGGGGGCGACCTTCTACTTTATTTCATCAGCCACCACCCACCCCCCCCACCCCACCCCCGAACCCTGCCCACATGGAGTCTTCATTAGGATGTCCCCCTTTGTCCAATTTTAAAAAGTACAAGAGATCCCAGAGTATAAAGCACTTTAGCTAATCACATGACTCTTAAATTAGATCTCTTAGATCATCACACTACACTTTGGCTTTTCATTCTACAATGAGGTTTTTTTTCTTTCTTCCTTGAAGATTTTAAAAGAAAGGTTGAAATTGATTTTTTTTTCTTTTCAAATTTAAGGTTCATTTCCCTTTAAGTTATTTTTATTATAAAAGGATATAATTATGGTAAATTTAAATAGCAAAGAAAATGAGTCTCTAAGATATGATAGACCCCTAATATGCATTCTGTGTTTTGAATGATTGAATTAGGAAAGGTGAAGTGAGTTAAGTTGAGAATTGAACTAATTGATATGTAGCTCTACTTATATACATTATTTCTCTCCTGAATGAGCCTTTATATTCCTAATGTAGGCTGAGTAGAATGAATTAGATGAATCAGTACTAATGTGGGTAGACAGATTAGAGCTATACAACATTTCATGAATAATTGGTACAAGCCTAAGAGGCTTACAGTTAATGAAATTATTCCTTCTCTTTCTGTGAGACAGACGTATTTCCCTTTTGAGGAAGTTCTCCTTGAAGCAAAATGGCCTATATTTTTGAAATAAAGAGTTATTAAAGCCCTGTCAAGGAATACCACTTAAGGTTAGTATTTGAAGTGAAATTTGAAAAACAAACGGGCATGCCTAGTCAGGCTAAGTCAGGCATTGAACATTTCAGGTGGAAGACTGACAAGTGCAGCTGCATAGAAGCAGAAATGAGTGTGGACATTTGCAGCCCTGCCCCACCAGCTTTTCCCATTGAAGGTAGAGGCAGCGTAGGAGCCCAAGATGGAGGGTTAGTGTGGGTGTTGGATAGCTATGTGATGCGCTGCAGGTCGCTTAGTTTGTAAAATGAAAAGGAGTGGATGGGATGCTCTTTGGGAAGGTCTTCAGCTCTGTCTAGGAAAATAGGAAATCTCCCTTTTTCAACTTGCCCTTGCCATATCCCTGCTCACGGGGACTTCCAGCCTCACGGCCCCATTCCCTTCACAGAGCTGTCCACCATCAGTCCCACCTCGTGCCCTGCATCTCTAGTCTCCAGATTTTCCCGGGCCCTGCATTAGACATTGCTTCCTTCCAACCCTACAGGCAGGACTGAATTTCACATGCTGTGTCAACAGGACTCCTTTGTGTTTTGGACTTTTGATTGGGGTTCTGTCTGCCTCGCCTTTCATTTGCTCAGCATTTGTCACATGAATATTGTGGCTTGACTAAACTAGTCACAGTGATAGCAGACGCTTTAAAATTGGCTGAGCAGATGGTAGCAATGGTTTTAGACTAAATTATTAACTAGGATCCACAGCAGAAGCCTTGAGCTTCAACACATGCAGAGTAAAGGATATTTTCTAGCATCAGAATTAACTGGTCAAGTGGATGCCAGATCAGGTTCCTTCTAAAGAACTGATACATTATCATCTCCTAAGGTTTCCCTTTCTACACCAACCACCTCCCTTCACTGAGGTTTCCCTTTCTACACCAACCACTGCATATTGATGGAGAGATTTCCATCGGTATTGTTTTCAATATGCCATATGATTCATCATTAAAGATTAATTCAGAAGCAGAAGAAAAAGAAGATCATTGTACCCCTGAAGTTCTAGAACACTGGAGATTTTTAGCATGCCTTCGTGAAATAACATAACTCAAGGGACAATTAATATAGTTCTTCATGAGTGTCTATCATCAGACACGTATTTTCATTCAGGGAAAGTATTTCTACAACATTACCTTGTAAATGTGTGTGTGTGTGTGTGTGTGTGTGTGTGTAACCTCCTTAAGCAACCATAGAAAGCACACCTGGGATATAACTGAAATTTCCCCACTTGTCTCCAAACGGCCTTTCTTTTATAGCTGGCTTATCTAAAACTAGTATCCTATCCAGGATATGGACCTCATTGTGATGGCCCTCAACTCTCCTTTAATTTGGCATATTCCTTATTATAACTATTATTGTTATTATTATTATTTGACTTACCAGAGAGGCCAGCAAAATGTTCCACTTTTAGTTTGATTTCATTTTTTCCTCTAGCTCTTGTATTCCCTGTAAACTGGAAAAATTTAGTCAACAGTGTTTAACCTGATTTTACTGTAGGTGATGCTTCTCCTTGGTATTTTCACCACATCAGGGGCCACATGTATTACTTGTCCTATTAGCATCTGCTGGATTACGGGGATGGCAGGCTGGTCCTTTCACTGAGCACTTGCTCTAATATTCCTCTTATATGACAGCTCTGCAGTAATGGAACATAAAAATTGACAAGTGGATCAAAGAAGTTTTGAATGCATAAGGTCTTAGACTGTTGAGAGAGGATTAGTAGAAACTTGGAGGAAAATGCCTGATGTGAAAAAATAAGAGAGAGATCCTTTAGTCACATATAATCAACTCACCTTTTTGGGTTGTTTCTAATCAAATAAATACCTAACAGCCAGAACTTGTAGTCAATTTAGTTTGTCTTGAATAATATAAAGTATATTTTTTATCTGTGTGTTAAATCTTTACAGCTGTTTTTTAATATCATAAATTACAATTGTGTCAACTGTAGATTTTTTTTTTAAGTCCTTTTATCGTGAAATTTTATCTCCCTGAAATTCAATTTTATGTCTTGGGATCCTATATTTTATCTGAGAGCCCTATTTTTTAAAGTTACTCTTTTATTTACACATTTATTGATTGTTATCAATTATTCTGCTGTGTTATTTGCTTTGCAACTTAATAATTGTTATTTTTATAAAAATTATAGACCTATGTAATTGCCCTCAGTGTGAAAAGTTTTTATAGAAACAAGAAGCACAATTCTTGCCTCCAAAAGTTAGAGTTGTGGGAAGACTTTGTTTCTTAAGAAACGGGAGGGGGCACCTGCATGGCTCAGTTGGTTAAGCAACTGCCTTAAGCTCAGATCATGATCCTGGAGTCCCAGGATCGAGTCCCGCATCGAGCCCTCTGCTCATCAGGGAGCCGGCTTCTCCCTCTGCCCCTCGCCCTTTCATGCTCTCTCTCTCTCTCTCAAATAAATAAAATCTTTAAAAAGATAAATAAATAAACGGGAGGATAGGACTAAGCTTTCTATAAGTTTATTACTAAAGCATTGCTATGAATGTTTAAGTAGATTATGTTGTTTGTTAATTTTTAAATATTTCTTTTTTTTAAGATTTTATTTATTTATTTATTTGACAGAGAGAGAGAGAGAGTACAAGCAGGGGAACAGCAGGCAGAGGGAGAAGCAGACTCCCCACTGAGCAGGGAGCCGATGTCGGGTTCAGTTCCAGGACCTTGAGATCATGACCTGAGCTGAAGGCAGTTGCTTAACTGGCTGAGCCACCCAGGCATCCCTAAATATTTCTAAAATCTCTTACTATTAAATGTACACTTTATTTTATAGGCCGAGGGGCCTTGTATTGGATGCTTTCTGCTGTGATGTTTTCCAGTGTTCCGGGTCTAAGAAGTACAAGAATGCTTGGGTGTGTCTGTGGATTTAAAAATTGTATTTCAATTATTCTAACCATGTGTAAAGGTAACAAGGATCCCTAAATTAACATAGTCATGTACAATCTTTTATTTCAGATGTTAAGCTTAATTTTTAAAAGTAGCCTAAAACGAATCAACAGTCCGTAAAAGTCCTGTTTATAGATAAGGTTGGGCTAAGAGCTCTCATGTTTTAAAGAGGTAAAATTCCTTTGAGAGGAACTTAATATTATCTTTTGGTATATTGCCCTGATCAGAACTCCATTATATCTCATTTTTCTTTCCCTTACCTCCCTTCCAACTTAGAGAACCACCATGAGCTTTACTGATTATTCCATTTTCAGTTGATCAAGGATTCACATTTTGTGTGATTCAAAATGTGTATACTACATGGCGTCACACCTGCGTATAACTCTTGTGGACAGTACTTTAGTAAGTACTGTTTTACAACGTTTGTGAAAGTTTTTTGTATTCAACATAAAGACTTTTAATGCCACAAACTCACTGAATGCACAGAAGAGGGCCTGAACTTTTGTCTAAGTGGAGATGGGGCCATGGGGGAAGAATTCAAGGGGGCTAGAAGCCTTTTCTGTGAGCGCTGGGAGACTTAGACAGAGCTGCTCTTAAGAAACTCCTAGGTTTAAACATATCTTTTGTCCTTAGTAAAAGTAATGAGGTTGTATTTTAAGGCTGTACTTCAGACGAAGATGTGGGTGTTAAGAGAGTCATTTATTAAACAGCCAGATAGACTGGTAAGACCAAGGTAGTTGTAGAAAAATGGCCCCGAATGAGCATTGATTCGGGCTCCTCACCTCGGGCACACATTGCTCCACCAGCGCCCAGCTTCTCTTGTTGCCCCTGGTCCAGTGCATTCACACCCGCTGCTCATCTGGCACTAGTGATCTCTTTGAAATGTGACACTGGTCTTAAAGCTTTCCCTTTTCAACTCCATCAGTGACTCCCTGGCCCACCAAAGAAAACCGACCCCCTTATGGGAAGAAAGGTCCTTCGGGGTCTGGCCCCTGCCTCTCTCCACCTCCCTTGCCACCTTTCCCCACATCACGCCCCCCCACCAAGCTTATCTGGAACCTCCCTGTGACCATGACTGTTTTCTCTGAGAGTTCCCTCTTCCACTTGAACTCCAAATGGGCTGGGTGCCCTTTACCATCTTTTCCATTAACATCATAGTCTTATCTCTCTCTGTGCTTGTTCACTACTTTATTATTCTTATCTCTTTGGGTGTTGCTCCATTGGACTCTGACCTTCCTAAGGTCAGGAACCAAGTTTGACTTACTTTTAGATTTTTTTTTTTTTTTTTTAATTTATTTGACAGACAGATCACAAGCAGGCAGAGAGGCAGGCAGAGAGAGACAGGAGGAGGAGGCAGGCTCCCCGCCGAGCAGAGAGCCCGATGCGGGACTCGATCCCAGGACCCCGAGATCACGACCCGAGCCAAAGGCAGAGGCTTTAACCACTGAGCCACCCAGGCGCCCATGTTTGACTTACTTTTAACCTGGATGTCGGTTGTGGAAACGGGGAGGGGGGGTGTCAGTTAATAAGTTCTCTATGTAAAATTTCTGAGTGGTTCAATGCAAATGCATAGTTATAGGTAAAATTTTTAGACTATGTATTACTTTGCAAAATATTTCTATAACTCTTTGCTAGAATGTTGTATACCTACTCCTGGAAAGTAATCCGATCACTGTAGAAATAATCAGATAATTTCTAGGAGAAAAATTTTAAATGGTAGTCAGAAATGAGATTTCATTTCACTGAAAGACTAAGCAGAAATGTTGGAACGTTATAAGGATGCAAATATTTATGCAATAGTAGTGGTAATAGAATTCTCAAGGAGGATAAGCCACCAGGATTGTTGAAGTGATGAGGAGCATATTTTTCTGTATAACATTTGGCAGTATTTTTAAAGAACAGTGATTCTCAAATATTTTTATTATTTATGTGTCTAATAAGGATTTTTGTAAGGTACAATGAGTTGAATATACTAAAGATATCTTTTCCCGGCTTTTAATATGTGCTAATGGAAGAGAAAGCAGGACACCCAAATTCTCCTCTTAGCTCCTACATTGCATTAGCTTCTAGATCTCAGTTTTCTCATTTTTGACTGAAGATGAAATCTACCCATCTGGTTCATTGAAAAATTGACTATAATAGTCTTTATATTATTATTTATTATTTATATTTATTATAAATATATATATTATAAATATATATAAATATATATATTTATATATATTATATTTATTATTATATATATTATATATATTATTATTATATTCTTGATAACCAGTTGGGGTTTGGGGGGAAAGCAGATTAGCTTAAATTAGCTGTCCAGCATGAGATAATGTGAAATTTAAGTAGAAGTTAGCAATATGGATCTGGAGGACATACAAATGAAAGACAATAGTGTGAGAGGAAGATTGAGCAGAGTCTTTAAAGGCAGTAGCATCATCTCTGGATCATCAGTCTTTTTCTGTAAAGGTCCAGATAGAAAATAGCTTCAATTTTACAGGCCATACAGTCTGTGTTGAACACAGCCCGAGAGCAGCCATAGACAATAGATAAACTAATGGGGTAGTGGTGTTCCATTACAACTTCATTGTTGGACACCACAATTGAAATTTGATAGAATTTTCACATCATGAAATATTATCCTTTAATTTTTTTTCAACTATTTAAAAAGGCATCAGCTAGTTTTGGCCAAAGGGCCTTAATTTGCTGACTCCTGCCCTTTCTCCAGTAAAAGCATCAAGGTTTCAAGAGGGAATAAGTAAACAGCGCCTGACACATGTTTAACGACAGGCCCTTTGAAGCTTGTTAAGATTTTGTTAGAACTAGGGGCACCTGGGTGGCTCACTGGGTTAAGTGGCTGCCTTCGGCTCAGGTCATGATCTAAGGGTCCTGGGATTGAGCCCTGCATCGGGCTCTCTGCTCAGCAGGAGCCTGCTTCCCTCTGCCTCTTTGCCTACTTGTGATCTCTCTCTCACTCTCTCTCTGTCAAATAAATAAATAAAATCTTTAAAAAAAAAAAAAAAAAAGAGTTTGTTAGAACCCAGAGAAGGAACAGTGAGATGTAGGAAAGGAGCAAGTGTTATACACAGTGTTGATGAAAAGCTCAAGAACTGGGTCATTTGTGGTATGTAATTAAAGATAATTAGAAGAGGAGATCGAAGACCATTGGTACTATGGTTCCTGGTGACCACTGGGAATTTTTTGTAAATGAATAGAATTTTAGGCATTAGAAAAGATAGTGTATAGTACCTGGGAGTGATAGTGTTAGAGCAATCTTTCATGGAGGTGATAGTTTAACTCTGAGACAAGTAAACAGACTGAGGTCTGTGAAGTTGGTTCCCCTTCTGTGAAAGCATGACTGACCCTTCATTAAGCTGAGGACTGCTTAGCTATGTCTTAAGAGTTTACTCATCTATGTGACGAATATATATGCTTACCACATATCAGATACTGTTCTAAGGACTTTATCAATAATAACTCCTTAAATTCTCATAATAACCTTGCCACATAAATACTTTTATTTTCTCCATTTTACAGATGAGAAAACCAAGGTATAGAGAGGTTCCTCCTGTAGTAAGTGACTAGTATACTGGGTGGGATGGCTCCAGTATTGGGCTCTTCACTCCAACCTATCCTATAATGTCAAATTTACCATGTTAGGGCCCCTGGGCACCAGGGTCAGATGGTTAAGCATCTGTCTTCAGCTCAGGTCATGATCTCTAGGTCATGGGATGGAACCCCACAGTGGGGCTCCCAGCTCAGGAGGGAGTCTGCTTCTCCCTCTCCTCTGCCTCTCCCCTTGCTTGTGCTCCTTCTGTCGCTCTCTCTCTCAAATGAATAAATAAAACTCTAAAAAAAATTTTTCCCATGCCTGGGATATTTAAACTTTTTTCCCCCTGCTATTTTTAGAGCTAAAGTTGGAAGAGGAGGTACCATGGATTTATTTATTTTCTGTTGAATGTATAAATGGAGCTATTAAAAAAATACTAGACACTTCCATTAATAAAACCTGGCTCTTAAATAAACTATGGCACGGAGACAGTGTAAATTATAAGCCTGTTCTCATGCTGATATGCCGGCTATAAAGTAAGAGATGATGAAATTATTGGGGAAATCTTTATAAGTAATAAGCTCTTTCAAAATGTAACCTGATGTGTCATGATGTGGTAAATACCCTAATTTATTTGGCTAGTATCTGAAGATCTGGACTTGGAGGGGGGGCAGCATGGAATGATGCCTAGAGGACAATGTGGCCTGGAGCCCAGCATGGAAGCCTGCTCCCGACTCCCAGCCTTACCACTGACTGGTGTGCAACCAAGTAGTGCTGTCATCTGGACGCAACTACAGCCGCTTACTATCAGACTTAATACCGAGTGAGGAAGGAAATTCCTCCCCGTGTGACTCCTGCTGCAGTTCATTTGCTTAGAGCACACCTCTGACTTCCTACTTCCTAGTGGACTAGAAGGGTCTTCCCTCCCTCCCCCACCAACCTTCTCCACCCCCTGCCCCTTCCCCACTACCCAGTGATCATATCCCCTGTTTAAATGAGAACCAGTGGATTCACTGTAGATTTTTGTTTTATTTCCATCTCCTCCTTAAGGTTTGTACTAACATTTCATCTTTTCCATGAGGTCTGCCCTGACTCCTGTTTAACACTGCCTCCTGGCCTGCTTCCCTAGCCCTACCATCTTTTTTATTCTTCTCAGCCTTTTCCTCTGTCCATTCACTTACCACCTTCTAACACGCGGTACAGTTGTCGTTTACTGTGAAATCATACAAGCCCCTTGAGGGCAGGGATGTCCTGGAAGTAAGGTACCCGAGATGCATGGTACCGAGAATGTTCTCGGTATTTACCTTTGGACTGAATGTGTGGATGCCGCCGTTGTAGACATGAAAAGCTTCAGGCTGTTTCCAACCCCGAGTATGTCGAGTGACATGGAACCTCCGAACCTTGGGGGTTGTGAATCGGAAAGCTTTTGTCTAGAAGCTCACCCGCTACTACTTGTCTCAGGCAGTGAGGCTGAGACGTGGCTCTTGAAGTAGAGCGAGGTCACTCTTGCTTATAAATCTGTTTTCCTAGGGGGAATTTCGCTTGCTAATTGAAGGCAGCTCTATAATTTAACTTGGGAGTCATTTCTCATTTGAGTCGTTTCTTGTTTGCCATCTGGCCATGTAATTACTTTTAAGTAAAACTATGTACAGGATGAAAGAGCACAAATTGGAAATCCGATAATGTGGATGGTGAGATGATAATATGTGTGTGGTTTTTGTTTGTTTGTTTGTTTGCTTGCTTGCTTTGCTTTTGCTGTTGTTCAAAAAATAAGATTAAGGGGGGGGCATTTGAGGAGGAATCATTCCAGAGCTTTCCTTAGAGGGAGCCCCTTATATAAATTTTCTTCTTTGACTAAGAGCTTTTGTTATAAACGAAATGTTTTGAATTAGTGGATTATTACATTTTTCCATTCATTTATAAGTCTGGCCCTAAACTGTGAAACCAGAGGTTGTCTAACATGTCTCCAAAGCTGTTCTGCTGCGAAGTGGAACCGGGCAGAGGTGTGAGCATCATTCTTTCCTTTCATCCGTTTTCTTAGTATTCTCCAGTCTGTATTCTTTTCCTTTTTGTTCCAGTCCCTTCACCCCGGAAGTTACTTTCTTAGTGCCAGCCTGAGTATTATTATTTCTGAAGCTTCCCTTTCACTTTGCTCCCCCAGTTCTTGGAGGTTAATTGCAAATGGACAAAAGAACCAGAACCCAGTACCGTATATTCAAGTTCAAGAGAAACCTAAATAATGTTTGTTTGGAATTACTGTTCTCCCTCTTGGGTAGGGGCGGGGGAGGGGAGGAGGCTGGAGTGTGGAATTTTTAAACCAGGTGCTTAGATGATAATTAAATTTAAAATACAGATTTAAATCATTAGGGTACAATTGTAATGCTGATGTTCAGTCACTGGCAAAAACCAAACCAATCCAAAACAAACAAACAAATAAAAAACTGGGTGAGAAGACCAGAGGTACTAATTTGCATGAAAATGCAACCAAGTCATCACTTAGAGCTCTGTGGAAATTCTGTTGTAAAAGTTTTACTGCTTGTAAACGTTCCTTTGGCGTGGGAGGCAGAACGTGGGGGCGTGGTCAGGGAAACAATGGTTTGGCTCTGTCCCCCCCAACCCCCAAATCAGTTCGAATGCCTGAATTAACTGGAGAGTCAAAGAATCAGAACACACTTGCTGTAAGACTTTTGGGCTCCAGTAAACAGATCTGGATGTTCCTAGTAGCCTAGTGAAAATGGGGAATACATTTGCTTCACCTTGACTTGCATGGAGAAAGATCTGCACTATTTTCACGGATTCCACAGAGAAGAAACTTTGAATCAGTTGAAGAGAAAGTGAATAAATGAGCACCGAGGCAGAAAGACTGATGTGGCTATCATGCAAATAAGAACTCTGATTGGCTTTCTCTTTCTTTCTGTACACTTTGTCACTGCAGCTCTCAGCCCTTAAAGATTAGGTTTCAGTGGGAGCTTTTCAGGTTCAAGGACTGTTAATGGCTTGTAACTGCCTGACAATAAACTGAGCCTCAACATTACATCAGCCCCCAGCAGATGTCTAAGGATTTGAGACTGGAGGGAAAAAGTTAGAATCTGGAGCAGAAGGATACAGCTTACTACCTGCCTGATGGGCTGAGCTTTTAATGTGATTTAAATTTCTAAGCCCTATGTACACATCCTGGAAATGGTGGCCTTCATTAATGCAAAGATCAAGTCTTTCATTAAACTTTTTAAGAAAAAAAGTAAGTAATTTCTCCTCCCCACCCCCCGTGTGTGTGTGTATGTGTGTGTGTGTGTGTGTGTTGTACTATTTCATCTTCTTGAGTGATGGAATTGGAATGTGAAAACATTAATTAGCACAAGTTAAACTCCATTCTCTACTAAGTTGTTCAAATACCTCTGACTTTTATAACTCTAAGGCAGAATTATGTGATTTTAGCATGTCTTATTTATTTATGGTTGGAATTTTAGGTGAATTCACTTCTGTGCTTCTCAAAAGAAGCCCTTTGAAAAAAAATGGGGGTGGGGGAAGCCTTGTATTTACCTTATCTCTGCCTTGATATATGTTTTTTTAATTCTTCAGCTTACCGTGCAGGGAGGCTGTGTGATCTATCCTGTATTTTTGATGGGGATGATCCTCTAAAACTCCCCGGAATTCTCTGTTACGTATTTCAGAGCTCTGGGACAAACTGTCTAGACTGATCAGTCACTGTACAGTACACAGCGTTTGTAGCATGGCTTCATTGTGTACTGACCCTTGGTTTACATGTCTTTGAGCCAGGTGCTTCTCCTTTCTCCGCAGAGTGTAAATATTACAGATACATGGTTTTGTTTTTACATAGCTGTTGGCTTAGTTTAGTTGAGCTTTTGGGCCAGTGATTTAAACTAGATTAATGTGGTTGGGTATGAGCATTGGTAAGAGAGACCTTGGAGGAAGCAACAAAGAAAAGCGCTCTAGGCTCATTTTCTGCTGCTCCCTCGGTGGAAGGCTGTCTTTGGATGGACTGATTAAAATCTGCCCTGGCATGAGTGAGATGCTCCGAGAAGAGACAACTGTGCTTTCATGGGAGCCAGTTGGTAGCTGTACAGTGGGGCCAGTGGCAGGACTGCACAGACGCAATTATCATTTCTTGGATTTGATTTGAAATTGGCAAATAGGAAGTTTCACTTTTAAATAGTTTTCAACTATGAAGTGTGGTAGTTCAGTCTTCCAAATAAATGCACACCAGCAGGAAACATTGCAATTAACTGTGGCTGCCGTTTGGAGGACATAGGGTGAGTTCCGTCTTACGTGAGATTATCAGGCACGTAAATAAGGGCCACATCCGGTCTTTGTGGATTTTATGTATTAAGATTGGTAATTACATGCAGCACGCAGAACAGTTTTTCAACAAGAGGTTACGTGAACTACCAGGTTCCTAATTTACATGCTTTTGTCAAACGTTAAAAGCGGAAAGCACACAGACGTTTCTGTTTTTAGTTTGATGTCTAGTTTGCGATGTTTATTTTCCCATTTAGCAATTTATGGGGAAGGTGGGATGATTTGAGAAATGAGGCTTACAGAATTTAGTAGCTGTAGAAAAGATGGGTTGATAGGTTAATGGGTTATGGGGGAGTGCTAACCTGTGACTCAGGTTCCCAGGAGTGCAAAGAAAGGCCAAGTTCCCCTTTAGCGGTACAGGTCTAAAGTCAGGGTCTCTGTTACCGTAGATGAATTTCACTCCTGCCACAATCATGCTTTACATATATTAATTCATTTGGTCTTTGTAACAGCTCTAATGCTGTGCTGTTGGGTACTGTAAGTGAATTTGAAATACATTAGAACAGAAAGTTTCAATAGTTGATGCATGCTTATTCATTTTATTGTGAGAATCTGTTTATGGTCTCGTTTCCAGGGACATACTGTGTTGTAAGAATGTGTATGCTCAGTGTGCGCTCTGTAGCCTACTTCAGAGTCAGGAAAGACTTGCCCCTGGCTCACAATTCTAGGATCTGCTGGTTTTATTTGTCACCCCCAGGAAATGCTTCAGCACAGGATTTTCCTCTAAAATTGCCTAGTCTCCCCTACATCTGACTTACAGCAGCAGATATGTAGAAAGGGTTAAAAACTGTTGATGCGTGTATTTGGTGCTGTAGCTTCATGGTGGGCTCCGCTGGTATCCCCTACTCTGTCTGTGTTTCAGGAACAGAAACAAAGTAGACGCGGAGATCCCAAGCCCTAGGGGGATCAAGGAAAATTATTTAGAAGATTTAGGATACTCTCATGATTACCTGTTGTTTCCCCTCTGATGTACTCTTTTGTACTGGGAAAACTCAATTGAACTGGGTTATGGTGGGAAGGGTCAATTGCATTGGAATTTAAAAAAAATTTTTTTTAATATAACAACATTCTTTGGGAAAAAAGTATTCCGTGAAAGCAGGAAACAGAGAAAGTTTGTAGCACAAATTGATTTCTACTTCTATTAGACATGCTATTTAAATATATTTCACTGAATGTTTATGCTTAATTTTTTTAAAAAGTTGAGTTTATTACAATGATGTTTTAAAGTAATGCTTTAGAGAGGAAACATTTGGTCTGTGCCTCTTGGTAGGAAATTTGTTTCTGTCTTGGCAATCTAACATTTACTGTTACAAAGGCAGTGTACAGTTGGATAATAAATATTGTGGCAGAGTTAAGTAGGAATTGGAGGTCTCTATCAGTTTTCTTAATTGTTTTCTGACTTTGGAGTCAGGGGAGGGCCTGAAATGCTGGGAAGCAAGTAACTGAAGAAATAATTCTATCAAAACGTGGTGGGGGATGATGGGCAGTTTCAGCTTTTCCTTCAAGAGACAGAACACTGTGAAGAACCTCTAGAGCCTAGTTAAACCTTACGCAGAATTTGCCCCATTTCCCCTTTTTTGGCCCTTACCCCATGGATGTGTTAGGCACCAAGAACCCATCTTGATGGAAAATATTTGGAGCCACTGACGCTTACTTGGGCACCAGAATTCATGCTGCCTTTCTTTCTACAGCGGTTTCCAACCTCGATGAGGAGAGTCGATGGACAGTCCACTACACTGCTCCATGGCACCAGCAGGAAAATGTGTTCCTTCCCACCACAAGACCACCCTGTGTAGAGGACCTGCACCGCCAAGCCAAGCTCAACCTCAAATCAGTATTGAGGGGTAAGATTGCCTCCCGCCAGCTTGCTGTTCTTGGAGTACTGGCAATTAGAATTGAAAGCACAAATGTGATCGCTCTTTGTAAAAGAAGATCTATTTATAATGAACACATGGTATGCTGGTTTTTTAAGACGAGATCATAAATACTTCCAGCCTAATACATGCTTAATAGGTTCTGGTCTCTGTAGAAACCTGCCAGTTTACAGACATGCAAATCTATCCTCACCGAGCCCACCCCTGCTTGGAAACTCTCTTTAGCCTGTTCAAACCACCAGTACTAATGTAATCCAAATAAACCCCTGCTGACATGCAGAATTTTGCGCCTGTCTTTTTTTAAACCATTGTAGGTATTCAAGGCAAATTTGTTAAAGCTAATACTTTCTAATGGTTTGTTCTGTTTAGTTCAGGTTGGGTGGAAAGGGGACCTATATATAGATTTTGAGTTCAAAGTGGTTTGTTTATCAGGACTTGGGCAGCACCCAGCTGCTCTCCTCTTAAGCATTGGTTCTGTCAACAGATGGGCAGAGTGCCCTGCGGGCAGTAGGAAATATATAGGAATAGTCTCCTCCTATATCTAGTTTAAAAGCTTCATTTTTCTTCAAATTACTATGGATGTTAAGAAGTGTAACTGTGTGGGAAGGAGGGCTTCTCTTAAAAGTGGTAAAGAAGTTGTTCTTTAAAAGAGGAAGGAATGTCTGTTAAGATTCAGAGACTTTTTCCTTAAAAAAGCAAACTAAGGTTCTTGTTCTACCATATGCTGCTGCCTCTACCAGTTTTCTCCTCCCAGGCAATATTTGGGACATTGTTTATTTAAAAAATGCTTGTTGTCGGGGCACCTGGCTGGCTCAGTCGGACGATCACGTGACTCTTAATCTCAGGGTCTCGAGTTTGAGCCCCACATTGGGTGTGGACATCACTTAAAAAAAAAAAAAAGCTTAAAAACTATTTGTTGTTTTGTTGTTTATCTGAAATTGAAATTTAACTGGGTGTTCTGCATCTTACCTAATTGTGAAAAACTTAAATCTAGAAGAAGTCTTTTTTTTTAAGTTTTTATTTATTTACATGATAGAGATCACAAGTAGGCAGAGAGGCAGGCAGAGAGTGGGGAGCAGGCTCCCTGCTGAGCAAGTGCCCAATGTGGGGCTCGGTCCCAGAACCCTGAGATCATCACCTGAGCTGAAGGCAGAGGTTTAACCCACTGAGCCATCCAGGTACCCCAGAAATCTGTTATTGATTCAAGGAAAACCCAGCATGAGGACCTCAACTGATACTTATTAAATACTTGTCTACATGCCAGATTCAGTTCTAAACCCATTACTCTTATTATATCATTTAATCCCCAGAATAATGCTGTTTATTATTATGCAGATTTTACAGGTGGTAAAACAGAGACACACAGATCTGAAACTTGCTAAGATCTCTAAGTTAGTTAATGGCAGAACCAGGTTTTAAACTTGGACAGTCCTAGGCTACAGAACCCATATTCTTAACTGCTGCATTATATTGCCTTTAACATTCATTTGTTGGAACTCTTTCCATTCTGGTAGAAGTGCAGGCTATAAAGCCAGGGGCTTGGGTCTCAAGGAATTTGTACGTACTTCTATAGTACAAATCAAGTACACATTCTCAAGAAATGTGCCCAAAATTGTTCTATTAGGAGTTAGAAAAAGCAGAAAATTTCTGCTTCGAGAAAGAAGGAATAGCTATTACTAGACTCACAATAGATAGGGTATTCTGAACAGAACTCTTTATAAACATTTTAGATGATAGCCTTATTTTTCTTCCTTGATGCTTTTCTAATGCTTAGAAAAGCAGTATGTATCTTCTAATATCTTATGTATCTTACAATATCGTACAGTATCTCATATCCTGTGGTCTTGGCTTTGGACTGTCCAGAGCTGAGATTATTGGGTCCCCCTTTTATGTAGCCTGCCTAACCTGTGTATTTAGTGACTGAAAGCTTAAATGGAAAGAATTCCATTAGTTGGCCCCTTCTGTATGGCCTTGGCATTGTACTTCAACCTTTGTTGCCTTCATGCTATACCTAAATCCAGCCAAAATTTCTTCTATATCCCTTCCCTATGATTTATCTTCAGTACATTTCGACCAAGAGCGTCTCTCCTTATAGTTCACCTTCTCCCCCAAAATAATTAATAAGAATATTAAATGGCACAGTTCCCAGGACAAACCCCACAGGCAGTGCCATTGTTAACATTTCTCTCTGAGCTAGGAACAACAGAGCTCTGCATGGCTGGCTTGTAGAGAACGCTTACAGGAAGGTATGTGTGAGTTTGAGGATTCAGGACTGGCTGTTCTTTGATTGCTCTCCAGGAAGTTGTGCTTCACGGCCTCTTTCATGTATTTGCAAGTATCAGATCAGAGTTTCTCTTTTCTTCCCTGAGAAAATTGACCATCTGTATATAGATTTTTCTGGTTTTATTTTCCTTTTGATTATTCAGTAGCTTCATGTGAAACATCATCACCACTGGTTTTGCCTACACTTGAAGGTCAATGCTTTAGTAGCTGCTCTCATGTCCTAAAACACCTCATCGAAGGGATTTGCTATTAATAAAGTTAATAACTTTGGAAAATTCTTGGAGCTCAACTTTTAAAGTCTGGATTTAAATACTCCTGAAGAGATTTTTAGATAAATAATAACTTTTTAAAGCAGTGATTGAGGAAGACGAAATGTGGAAGAGCACCTGAGTGGTTTCCTCTTCATTTATTTACTTTTAATCACATGCACAGAAACTTTACATCCCAAACTTCCCCTCCTACACCATGTTCACAACCTGAGTTAATAAACACAAGTGCGGAGCATTTATGGCCTCAATATCAGTGAAGATTAAAAAGAAGAAATCTGGTCCCTGAATATATGGCACTATGAAGACATGAGATTATATAAAGCTATCAGTTTAAGTTAATTTGCCCTCAATGTTCTTCACTTAAAGATATAGAAAGGTAGCTAATTATTCACTATGAGTGATCTGTTTTGTTCCTTCTCTTCTTACTGTGACCTTATCCATAATTTTCAGGAATGAAAGCTGTTCATTAATGTTGTAGGTTGGTGCTTTTTTGTAATCATCAAATGCCATCATATTAAGTTCTGCCAGGTTTAGGGGAGCTCAGCTATCCTCTGGAGGATCATAAAATGTGGAGGGAAGTGATGCAATGAGTACTAGTTAAATTAATAACTAAGTGTTGTAAATATTCGCTTATTAAAGTAATGCAGAAATGCTTAAGTTGGTAGAGTGAGGAAGGCATGGGTTTACTTAAAAATGTTTTTATGAAAAAACTGTTTGAGTTGGCACATAAAGACAGATAATAGACTCAGTTTAATAAGCATTTGAGCGTCAATTCTGTACTATGCCAGGAGTTTTTTGTTGTGTGTTTGCTTGCGTTTGTTTTCTTTGGGGGGTGGGAGGGGCTATGCCCAGAGTTTTTAAATGAACTAGGAAAAGTTCATGGGTCCTTTAAAGAGCTGAACTTGCTACTTTGTGTCAAGATTGAAGTAAATAGACAGTGATGTAGTGGAGATGTGTATGATGTGCAGTGTGCAGGCAGAGAGCTCAGTCTGCTGGAAAAGAAAAGCATTGGGAGAACCCCCCACCACCACCACCACACCACCACCACCACCACCACCACCACACCACCACCACCACCACCACCACCACCACCACCACCACCACCTGCCCACTCTCTGATCCCGCCACCGAGGAGGAGATGGGCATCGTGTGGCATATGGAATACCCGGAGCAGGTGTCTTCTGTGTGCAAATGTACCCTGTGCTGGTCCAAATAGGTCCAAATTAGCTCAGGTTCGTATCTGTTGTTGGCTAGTCTCTGGAGAATTTGGTAGAATTTGGTGACCATGCTCTTAGACCAAATGATTTGATTTTGGTGATTTGTTATGAGAGATGTAGGTAATGATTTACTGCTAATGACCTTACAAACATGGACCTAGATTTAAAAATATTACTTTGATATTTGGCTCAACAGGACATCTGGCTGGCAGCGAGTAGTTAATTTCTGAAGATGGATCCCATTGTCTAATAAGAATTCATTTATTGGGGCGCCTGGGTGGCTCAGTGGGTTAAAGACTCTGCTTTTGGCTCAGGTCATGGTCTCAGGGCCCTGGGATCGAGCTCCACATTAGGTTCTCTGCTCAGCATTCTGCCTGCCTCTCTGCCTGCTTATGATCTCTCTGTCCAATAAATAAATAAAATCTTAAAAAAAATTTTTTTTAAAGAATTCACTTATCTTTTAACTGTATTTCCAGAAGAATCCTACCCTTTTAATCTCCATGGTTGTGTGAACCATTCATGAACTTCATCTGAATTAGATGGGATGATAGGTAACCTTTACCTAAATATCTATGTGGATAATTTTTAGCATTAGTCAAAGGGCCACATTAAATGGGAAAAGGGGGGTTGAGGGATGGGGGTGGTTAGGTTAGGCTGAATGAAGTGTTCAGATTTTATTTCTTTTAGAGCTTTAGGACCGCATTCAATAGTTAGGAGCATGTCAAAGGCTGAAATAAAGACATGTTATTTTCAAGGCTCCATCCCCCAAAAGCCCAACCTGGGAGAGAGAGAGAAACACAGTTTCTCACAGTATGTTTAACAGACAGTTTAGTTACTGTGTCCACGTCCACTCCTGCCAGAATTAGTTCACAGAGCATCTGTTGTTGTATCGAAAATGTTCCCTAGTCACTGCTATCCTTCCTGAAGAAATACATTTTAACAGGTCAGCGCAGTCTGTGGTCTAGAATTAGAAGTGTGAGCACAGGGAGGAATGGCGGATCTGGCCTGTGTTAATTCAGTCAGTGGGTTATATTTATTATAGGAATTGAGGATTTACAGAGTGAAGAAATGACGGTTTGTACCAACCGGTTAAAAACAGTAGTTGTGGGACGCCTGGGTGGCTCAGTTGGTTAAGCAGCTGCCTTCGGCTCAGATCATGATCCCAGCGTCCTGGGATCGAGTCCCGCATCGGGCTCCTTGCTCAGCAGGGAGCCTGCTTCTCCCTCTGCCTCTGCCTGCCATTCTGTCTGCCTGCACTCGCTCTCTCTCCCTCTCTCTCTGACAAATAAATAAAATCTTAGAAAAAAAAAAAAACAAAAAAAAACCAGTATTTTTTTTTTAAAGATTTTATTTATTTATTTGACAGAGAGAGATCACAAGTAGACAGAGAGGCAGGCAGAGAGTGAGAGAGAGAGAGAAGCAGGCTCCCTGCTGAGCAGAGAGCCCGATGCGGGACTCGATCCCAGGACCCTGAGATCATGACCTGAGCCAAAGGCAGCGGCTTAACCCACTGAGCCACCCAGGCGCCCCTAGTTGTTGTTTTTTTTTTGTGCGTGCGTGTGTGTATGCTTCCCAACATGTTCAATGCTGGAGAAGGGTACACCTCTCTCAAAGTTATGGACAAGGTTTCCAGGTAGTTTCAGCAGGGTTCCTCTGACAGGTCGTGACACACAGGCTTTATCTAAGGCTCACTGCCTCTACCTTTTATGTCAGGAAGCTTCCTCGTTGGCTTTTGGCTTAGACAGATACGTCTGTTCTGGGAAAGGTTGCGGGATTCTCTCTGGATTTGATGAGGTGGCTTGGCTATCTTATCTGGCTGCTTTGGGCACATGGGTCCTGTGGTTTTGGCCATAGATGCTCCTCTTGGGGGTCCTGTGGCACTTCTCAGGGGACTGTTCGGGGATGCTTTTGGAGGTGTGGGCTTGTGGACATTGACCAAGAGCTCTCTCTCCTGGAATGGTCCATCTGCTCATCGCTGCGGACGCACTGAAGATGAACATCTGCTTTGCCCACCTGTGCTAAACATGGATTATTTTTCTTCTCTGTCACTTTTTTAAAACTATGACATAGAACACAAATACCTAAAAACATTGTACAATGTAACAAATAGTTATAAAGCAAATATCAAAAGAACCATTACCCTGGTCAAAAAGTAGACTAAGACCTAAACTCCAGAAGCCTCTTGTTCTTGCTTTCCAGTAGGGAAAAATTCAGGTTTAATGAAGAGAGTCTGGGTCACATCTAGGTTCAAATCCTGCCTGTTATGTACTAGATATCTCTGATTTGAGTTTAATTTTGATTTTTATTTATTTGACAATTTGACCTTGTTTATGCATCTGTAAAATAAAGACCATCATATCTGTGTTTATGGGGAAAAAATTAACGTCCCTTTGCAAAGTATCTCAGAGTACCTGCCCCTAAAATTGGAAGCAGTGTTTGTAGAGGGAAGGGTGCATTTTAAGTGCAACAGAATATGGATACGAAGTTACAAATCTCAGCCCTCTTTCCCAAATGGCTATCCTGATTTAGCTGATGCTTTCCTTCCTACCAGTTATGCTCCAGAGATATGCTGATGGGAGGAGGGAGAGGAAGGGAACCAGAAATATCAGTCAGATGACAAGGACAGCTACAGACACTTGGCACTCAGGGTCGTTTTGTCCGTATAAGCAAGGTGACTTTTTCTCCTACCCACCTTCAACCTCTGAAAGAGCCTAGATTGCTAGAGCTGGAAGGGACCCCCCCCACATCCTCTGATTAATAAACCTCTTTTCATTTTGTAGATAAGTAAACCAAGGCTCCTGGAAGCGAAGGGGTTAGTTTATAGCTGCTTTGCAATTGATAGATGACGAGGTTGGGATTTGAAATCCGGTTTCTTGCTCTGCCCACACCTGTCCCTTTGGATCTAAGATCCTGAGGGCCCTGAGGAAATGCTTTGATGTCTGCCATCAGCTTTCAGAAAGGTCACAGGGAGCTGGAATGGAGAGGCCTAGGGCAAGTTTGGTTTTGTTAGCCGATTCACTTAAGGAATGCAGATTAGCTTGTGGTTGCCCAAAGGAGGTCCTTCACCCTTGCTCTGGAAGTCTTCTCTTCACTCAGTCCTGATTTCATTGAAACTCAAGTATAAGAGAATAAAAGGAGGGAAGCTATGTCAGGGGACATCGAGTATGTTAAGTATCTATAACTATCTATAACTGCTGTTTCATTTTAATGGCATTTGGTGCATATTTTAGGGCTGTAATAGGTCATTAGTACTTCAGTGGACTTAAAAAAAAAGGCACAGATTTTAGAAGGGACAAGAGAAATATAAGGGGACCGGTGATTTAGCACTCCTTTGCCTGGTCCTTCCTTGTGTTCTTCCAGAAGAATCCTTAGGTAAAATTGATAGGTAGGAGGAGAAGAGGAAGTATCACTGTTTATTTTTAATTTTTTTAAGATTTTATTTATTTGTTTGGCAGAGAGAGAGAGATTACAAGTAGGCAGAGAGGCAGGCAGGGGGGGTTGGGAAAGCAGGCTCCCTGCTGAGCAGAGAGCCTGATGTGGGGCTCGATCCCAGGACCCTGAGATTATGACCTGAGCTGAAGGCAGAGGCTTAACCCACTGAGCCACCCAGATGCCCCGAAGTATCACTGTTTAAAGAAAGGTTATTTTTAATATCTTGTAAGTCAGAAATGTTAAATAACTTAGATTCATTCATACAGAATTTTAACTTAGTTTCTAGTTTAAATAAAAATAGGTCTAGAATTCAGGTAGGGAGAGTGGTACACCATTCTGGAAAAGCCACTCAAGAGGGGTAAGGAATATATTGTCCCATCTTTCCTAAAACATAGCAGCATCGGCATTTTGTTCAGTTGTCATAACTAGTCAGGAAATCGAGATGCAAGGCCAGAACTTGTACTCCAGGGCCGCCAGGAGCCTGTGAGATGTTGGAAAATCCTATCCCATTTTTGCCCTTGGCTTCCTGCTCTGGAAAACAATGGATGATGTCTAAGTTCCCTTCTGAACTCAAAGATTCTGCTTGGCCTCTCAGTACTTACTGCTTAAGGGTGACGGATGTGATGTTCTTTGACACCAGAATAGAACTTAGTGCTGAGTGTTAAGTCCCAACAAACTGGGTTATCGACGATCTAAGTTGGTGTTGCCATGAAATTTTTCTAAGCGCATCCTGCAGGTAAAGCACAGGCCGGGTATTGGGGCTAAGTCAAAGAGGAATGACGTTGCTACTTTCCAGGGCAGCTTAAAGCTGGCTGGAGAGATAAGATGTCCCTGTGAGTTAGAGGGCTGATGAGAGTGGTATTACGGAGCCTCACCCCTGCCCCTGGGTGTCGTCTTTAATACGTAAATCTGATCATACCTCTCCTTTGTTAGAAATTCCCTAGGAGCCCCTCTCATACACAGCTCCTTAGCATCTAAGAACCTTCATGATCTGCCTGCCCCCTGTTGGTCTGGCTTTATGCCTCCTACCACCTGTGCCTTCACTTGAAGGGTAAAGTCCTTGCATTGGAATACTAGCTTGCCTTGTGCTCCGTTTCTCTGCTGCCCGTCCGGGTCTCGTCCTTCTTCCTGCTGTATCGTAATCTCTTACGCCCGTTTCCCTGGAAGAGTCATCTTGTGGTTGTCTGAGAACCCTGAGAGGTTTTCCTGGGCTTTCCAGGACACGCCTTCTACCCTTTCCCACACATTCCCACAAAACCTTACAGCCCTCCATTAAACTGCGTAGTCTATGTTTACTCATGTATCTCCCTGCCTGATAGCGAGACCGTTGGGAGCAGGACCTTGTTTTGTCCTTTGTGTGACTCCAGCACACAGGCTGGTGCTTAACTTCACTAGGTTGACTTTTCAGAGACAAGTGGTAATGTTACGGAAAGCTGGTCTTTTTCTGTGTTCGGTATTTCATTGGATGGTAAACACTGTTGTGTTTGTGGAAAGGTCACCTAGAACTCAGGAGAGAGGTGAGGGCCGAAGCCGCAGCACAAGGAGTGAATGTGCAGGAGTGAAGAGTTGGAGAATGGCGAGGGATAGGGTTGAACCCTGAAGCCTTTACTTTAGGGGGCTGGAGAGGAGAAGTTGGTGAAAGAGTAGTTGGGGGAAGAAGAGAGTCAGGATGGGCGGTGGTGACGAGGCTCACAGATGGGGAGAGAGTCTGGAGAAAGGATACTAAGCTGGTCGTTAGGCCGCCATTGGTGACATTCAAAAGCGAAGTGTCAAGGAAGGCTTTGGATGTTAAAAAGCCAGATTTTATGGGAGAAGAATTATTTTTATAAGCAGAAAAATAATGCAAGACATTTTTTGAGAAACAAGGAAGTAGTATAAATTGATGTCAGCAAAACAAAGGGAAGAAGGGGACAGTATTTCGAGGTGTGGCAAGATAGAGGTAATATTAACTTGTTTTAAAAACTAGAGCCAATTCAAACATGGTTGTAGACAAAAGGAGCCCAGGAGGAGGGGAAAGATCACAGATACTAAGAGAGAATGGGGAGGATGTTCCCAGAGGATACGGAAGCAATAGGCAGTGAACTCAGGGCCACAGGTGGAAGTCAGGTTTCCACCTGTGTCTCCTAGACAGAGAATTGGGAAGAATTTTGAGATGGAGCAAAAGAAATGGCAGAGTTGTTCATGAGATGGAGCTGGAGGCTTGACAGAAATATGGGCCTCCACTCTATTGCTGGCGATTTGGTGAGAAGAATGACTTGATTTGGTGCTCTTGTTCAGTGCTTGTGAATTTAATTAGGTTGACTTTTCAAAGACAAATGTTTATGTTATGTGTTATTGAAAGCTTTTTTTTTTTTAATATTTGGTATTTCATTAAACTTCTTTTGGAATTTTTATCCTTAGGGAAAGTTAACCGACCTGATGAAACAATGGATCAAATTCTCTATTGAGGAAAGGGAAGAGCAAAGACAAAAATGAGGAATTAACAGAATGGAAATGACATGTGAACGAGCTTGTTTAACTTCTCTTTTAAGATTGGAGAGCTCGGGAAATTTTTTATAATACTGACTGCCCTGAGCGGGGTAAGGCTGAAATAGTTGCGGAAGTCTGATGCAAGAGCAAGAGAAAATGAACAATCACTCCTTTTTCACTAGGTTAAGAGACATGTTGCCTTTTTTTTTTTTTTTTTAAACGGTTAAGCAACACACAAAAGATAAACTAGCAAAGAGTCACTTAAATGATCCAGGTCTTAACAAAGCACTCGGGATTGTTTCAACAAAAGGCTTTTTGTTTTGTTTTTGTGTCCATGGCTAGTCTGCTGTTTCAGCAATTCTCTTTTAATTCCTGATAAAGTGAGTAACTTGAGTGGCCTCTGTGTTGCCCTCCGTGCAGCATAAAAACGCTACATTGAAAGTACTGTGGATAAGGTTTGTTACCACTCTCCGTACCACTGAAGTCCCTCGGTGTTGGTTTAGAATCTTTGCTGGCTATTTGATACTGAGTAACCTTGGTAATGCTCCACTATTGCCAATGAGAGGGCTTTCTCGTTCTCAAGTGAAATGAGATCACCTCCCATTCGGCTGTGCTCTGGTGCCATTCAACCAGAACTGGCAAACTCTTCACACGCTCCCATTAATCATGGGCACCAGAAAACGTTCACCTTAATTTCAGTCAGATTCAGTGCTTTGAGTCTCCTTGAATTAATTTGGGCATGTGAAGAGAAGAAGTATTAAAAACTAGTTTTCTACAATAGCAAGTCACCTCTACAAGTAAATCTTCCATGGTTGGCTGTGAAAAATAAAGCTAAAGTTTTTATCCAACTGCTTAAGTTTTAATATTTAATTCCTAATTTTTTGGAGGTTTTTATTCCACTCGTACAGAAATTAACCACAGAGGGATGATATTCGTCAAAATGACCTTTTTAAAACCCTTCCACATAACGGGAAGTTCCCTGTGGTGTTGAATGTCAGTTGGGGAGACGTTTGTCCTGGGATTGGGAGCAGGGTGGTGCTTTCCAATACATGTTTACCCAGTAGTCACAAACGCATTTCCTGTTTGACTTTGAGCTGATGACACAGTGAACAGTGTGTACACCGCCTTTCCAACCCTCATCACTTTATTTCCCCAAACCCACTATGTAGATTGAAATGAGAAGTCATTTGGAATTACGTTAAATAATTTTTAAGCATATGACTTCTGCAGTCTCCTTGTCATTCATCCCCGCCCCCCAACCTTGGCAAAGAAAACTATCCATTTCAAAGGCGTCCATTCCATCACCATTTCCTGTCTTCTGCCTTACTCCTACCCAAAACTTCTGGGAGCTTTATTTGATTCTATCTGATCAGAAATCTTCTGGGTATTATCCATAATACAGTTAGTTTGTAAATACTGGATTTAATCAGTTTCCCTGAAATTCTGCTGAGACTAAATTTCCTTGGATAGATAACCGTGATTGAGCACTGGACATCATCTTCCCTACCTCATTCCCTTCCTACCAGCTTTCCCTTATCCCTGATTTCCTGAAGATATGATTGCGGCCCCGCCCCCATTGGGTTCTGTGTTGATACTGGCCCCAGCCCACAGTTCCCAGCTGTGGTTAATAAACACTGATGCCATGGCCAGTTTAGATGAGACAAGTCATATGCCTTGGGTTTATTAAGGTGGAAAGCATGTTCAAGGATAAAGTACATGGGGGGGAGGAAAGGGACAGCACCTCTATCATGTAATCATAGACAAGTCATATGCCTTGGGTTTATTAAGGTGGAAAGTGTGTTCAAGGATAAAGTACATGGGGGAGAGGAAAGGGACGGCACCTCTATCATGTAATCATAGTACGCTTTCAAGTCCAGTCACAGTATGCTTCAAGTCCTTATCATTCATTCACTTAATGAACTCACTGGGTACCTGCTAGCCACCCACACAGAGTGAGATCATGCAGGGCTTAGAAAGCATTGGGATTTTACTTCAGGGCCTGGGAAGCCATTGGAGAGGTTTGAACTCAGGAGTGACATAGTCTGATTGGTCCTTTTTAAGTGGCTCAGTCGGGTTCTGTGTTAAAGTTCACCTCAAGGGGGCCGGGGCGGAAGCAGGAGACTGGGTGGTGATTACCACAGTAATCCAGTGAGAGGTGGTGCTGGCCTGGATTAGGAAGCTTCCTCCTCAGTTGGAGCTCAGTTGGGATATTAAAAGCAAGAACTCTCCCAGCATTTTAAAGGAGGCTTGACAGGCAAGGCACTCCCGCAGTAGCAAAGCTAAAAGCTTTTTCTGCAATAAAACAGTATTCTTTAGGAACTGAAAGTAGTACCAGATAGAGCATTTCTCCCCTCTGCCTTGACCCTACCCATAAACTAAATTCTTCTTCATCCTTTGTTTCCTGTTCCCCGCTGAAGTTACTCTTAGTGGGTGTGGATCATTTGTGACAGACTAAGACCTATCAACCCTCCCTTCCTCTTGGGTCTTTCGGCATTTTTCACTTAGAATATCTAGGAAATACCAAACTTCCCTAATTCTATTTCCGTCTTTTCTCACGCTGTGACTCCCAGACTAGCAGCATCACCATCACTTGGAAATTTACTAGGAATGCAGGTTTTCTGGCCCCACCCTGGACCTGCTGAATCAGACACTCTGGGAGCAGGCTCAGCAATGGGTTGGACAAGCCTTCCACGTGCTTCCAAGGCACCTTAATTTGGAAAGCTAGGGCTCTGTCAGTAGTCATGTGAACTTGTTTATCAGTCACCTACATTGTAAGCCCCCTAGAAGTTGGAACATAGCCCTTCAGCTCCACTAGCTCATTGCAAGCTAGGATTTGAACGTAAGCTGTTCTACTCTCAAGAGTTTGAGCTCTGAACTCCTGCTCTTCTGCTCTCTGGCTGTTAGCAGAAAGTGACTTAAGCAAATTGGAACTCCTTTCCTTCCGGGGAGCTCCCTTTCCCTTGACACTTGGGTGATAGTTCGCATACTTTCTGATTGGCCTTCTTTCTTTTCTTTCTTTCTTACCCAGTTTTAAGCCAGTTATTCTCTAGTACTTGGAACATGTTGTTGTACACACACCATTAAGAGAGAAGACATTTGCTTTCTGAACTTTAGAGGCGCTTAGGCTTAGTCATTAAAGCCATATATTTTCTCTTTATCCTTTTATGTTTTATGGTGCTTTGGATTGTAAGTATCATTGTAGTGATGACTGGTGAAGAAGCAATCTTATGGGGGCAGGTGGGTGGCTCAGTGGGTTAAAGCCTCTGCCTTCCGCTCAGGTCATGGTCTCAGGATCCTGTGATGGAGCCCGGCATCGGGCGCTCTGCTCAGCAGGGAGCCTGCTTCCTTCTCTCTCTGCCTCTCTCTCTGCCTACTTGAGATCTGTCTGTCAAATAAATAAATAAATAATCTTAAAAAAAAAAAAAAAGGAAGCAATCTTATGGACCCAACTATGTGTTTTTTGGAAGATAAATTTGAGTTTACTACTTCATATATAAATAATATGCTTTTATACCATATAAGTATTACTGTATAATGACATAAAAACTTCTACTCTAAAAGGGGGAGGGAAGAAAAGAACCAAACATTAGTTTAATATTAAACCAAAGAGCATGTTTATTTGAAATCTGTCACTTAAAATAGCTATCAAATTATCTAGGAAAATATCCATATCAGTATCCAACATCTATATTAAATTCATGGTATCTTTAGGATTTAACAGCTCTTCAGCTCACTTGGTAGGCTACAAATAACCAAGGAGCTTAAAAGGTTTGAACATCTATAATCTCTTAATTATTCCACTTACGATTCTTAAAAACAGTTTAAATTAAAGTTCAGCTATTTTGAAGAATTTTCAAGAAAATCCAAATGTATTTTGGGAACATCCAATATGCCTGATTGGCAAGGCAGAATCTGACTACAGTATGAGAATGATTTTTTTCCAGTGTTGCCAAACCCAGTAAATTAATGAGCTAGAAGGTAAATCCCTTCTGTTTTAAGATGCATTTTGGTTTAATTATCTTAAGAAAATAAATTCTCTAATGGTTACAAAGCATAATATTTAAGTGCAACAGATTTTTCCTATGTACTTTCTTGAAAGCTCAAATTAGATTAGCTATATAATACCCAGTACAGCTATTAGACTACAACTGATACTCTTTTAAGCATACATGTTTATAGCCTTATGTGTTCTCAATGCTCTATTCCTGGACAAAGATATATAATAGAACTGGCCTTTTACCCTGTTGTTGATAAATCTGATGGATAAGTAACTGGGATAGAAGTTTGAAAACCTGAATCTTCTAGAAACTTTAGACCTGAGTATCATAATCCATAAGACACAGATCTGTTCTACTTCAGTTTCCACGGAAATAATTTAAACACAAATCAAATAATGATGGCCAAGGGCTTTCAGTTTAGAAAATAATGCATTTATTTAGTGTCAGCGGTAATGACTTTAAAAATCAGTGATCTGAAAAAAGGACTTTTTTAGACTATGGTTCATCATAGGACATTCTCACTGAAGCAGCGCCTTATGACCATTATTTTTATAATTAACTTTGGAAGTAGAGTCCTCCCAATTTCAATGACCTTGAATTACAGTAGGAGGATTATGAAAGACTTAATACTTTTAAGAAGAAACCACATTCAGATTTTAAAATATGGTGCATCTGGAATGCTCTGCTGTTGTGAAATGCCAAAATTGTACTTTTGATTTGAATGTTTCAAAACTTTCCTAGCAGTTCATACCTGCACACACCAACATTAACCTGAAAAATGACAAAATTAACCTTCTTAATTGATCCTTCTGGTTTTTACTAGAGCGGCATTTGTTTCAAATTTTTCCTTCATCATTCCTTCCCTTGTTTTCCACATAGTCTAGCAAGGCAGCTACCTTCTCACTTTTTTCCTTTTAGCATCCCCATATACCACATCATTTCTTGGGGAGTAGAACACCCCATTATGCTTTCAGCGTCTCATCTCCTTCCACAGCTCTTCCTTTTCCTCATTTAAGCAAGTCAGACTTATTAGCCCTATATTGAAGGTAAGAATTTTCTTCTCTTTGAGTATAATTCAGAATTTTTATAATTCATTTAATTTTTCACTATTGTATGTTTTCTCTCACAGAATTATAAATATGAAAAAAATCAACTAGGGCAAGTTATGCCAGTCCACTGACTTAAAAATGTCCATGTACTTTTACTGGCATCACTGTGATTGGCTTTCTCCTCCCGTGGGTAACAATCAAACTCCTGTTGTGGGGGTGCCTGGGTGGCTCAGTGGTTAAGTCTCTGCCTTTGGCTTGGGTCATGGTCTCAGGGTCCTGGGATCGAGCCCCGTAACTGGCTCTCTGCTCAGTGGGGAGCCTGCTTTCCCCTCTCTCTCTGTCTGCCTTTCTGCCTACTTGTGGTCTCTCTCTCTCTCAAATAAATAAAAAATCTTAAAAAAAAAAAAAAAAAAAAGGCCCAAAAACTCCTGTTGTGGTTTATTTGGGATTTATGTGTCTGAGAAGTTTTCAGCTGAGTCTTAGCATCTTAGGCAAGAAGAAGATGATAAATGCAAATAAGATCATGTCACTTCTCTGCTCCAAGTCCCCAGAGGCTGTCCCCCAGCTTCATGGTGAAAGCCAGAGTCCTTACAACCTTCAAGGCCCCACATAGTCCCTCCTTTACCTGTCCAGCTGCATTTCCTGCTATTCTCACCCCAAACTTTTCTCTAGCTCTTTCTCAGGTGATGGAACCTACTTTAACTGCTCAAATATCACTACTCAGGCCAGCTCCAAATGCCGTTCCCAGTTCCTTTATTGGCTGTTTTTCTCTTAGCCCTTAGGACCTTCTAACATGTTACATAGTTTACTGTTTTTTCTGTTTGTTGTCTGTGCTGTCATTAGAGTGCAAGCTCCATGAGGACAGGAATGTTTCTTCTGTTCACTGTAGAAACTTCTTTGCCTATCAAAGCACTTGGCAGGCAGTAGATGCTTCATGAATATTTGTGAATTAATGATAAATATGGCATGGGGCTGCTTTGCCTTGTAGTCGTAATACCTGAGTTCCCAAGGAGAGAGAATTATCTTAGAAACTAAGGACTTTTTCTAACTATGATTCTGCCTTGGCAGTAGATGCTACCATACCTCCCACTCCTTCTCTTCATGATGCTCTCATGAAAAACATCAGTTGAACCTCTGTACTGTGTGAGGCATGACAGAGTTTCTGAGGAATATGCAGAATGGCTTACAATATTGAAAAATTCAGGCTAGCATGGAAGGCTGAAGTGACTGGGGAAGGCTTTGTGGAAGAGAGGATTTGAGGTAAGCCTCAAAGGTGGATGGCATTTGGATTAAGCTGTCTTGAGGTAGCACAGTGAGGTGAGCTCCCTGTAAACATGGCCGCCACCACTGTGGGCCAGTAGGACCTACACTGCTGCCATCTGTGGGATTTGGGGAGCGATAATGCTGATATACAGGCTGTGTTAATATGTATAATTAATATAATTTAAGAATTTATAAAATAACTTGAGAAAGGAATCAGAAGATTTTCTTTTCCGTCTTAAAATCTGAGTCTGCTAACATTTTCATTATTTCTGTGAGAGACATAGTATTTTCACCTATAGACATGCTTTGCCCTTAAGGAAAAGAGACTTTCCCTAATCTTAAGTCCTGAAGACCTTAAATATCAATATTCTTTAAGATAAACGTATACTGACTAATTTCATACTCGTTTTTTTAATGAAAATGCAAATGTAGAGGAAAAAAACTATAATAGAGCTAGTTGAATCTCTTTCCTTTCTAGGAAAGAGCTTAAGGGCACTAAATCCCCAAACCCAAAGCATTGATTTGCTAGATAAAGGCTAGTGTTCTTTTATACATTAAGTGTGATCCCAGGAGGATTGGAGGGGGGTAGTTTCTCATCACAGCACTCTTGTCAGCTGTGAGTTGTTAACCTCAGGAAAGAACACCAGTTCTGGGGTCAGAGTGCCTGGATTTAATGTTGGCCCCGTCACTCGGAGCAAGTTTCTTTTTGTTTCTCAGAGTTTTCATATTTAAAATGTGGAACAGCTTTGGGTCATTGTGAGGAATAAGTGACTCCCTGTGCATGAAGTGCTCATCGGAACGGTGGTGTGTTTGTCCGGAGCCCTCATCACGGTTCCTACACAACAGCGACTGCTCCGTCTGCTGAGGGCAGTGACCATCTTGCCTTTCCCACCACGGAGAATAACTCAGGACGTTAGAGATGAGTTCCTGAAGCCCAGAGCCTCACAGCTCTTCAGTATCCAAATTGGGCATTTCCCAATGTCCAGTTCCTGCCCTAGTTTCTTTCAGTGATGCTTTGACACTCTTGCTGAAGGGTGACCACCCTCTCGCCCCATTTCCTTGACAACACTCCTAAGTTTCTTCCACGTGTTAGCATCTCTTGGTTCCAGACTGTGTAAATTTCCTGGGCCTGCCATGACAAAGTACCACAAACTAGGTGGCTTTGAAAACAACAGAAATTTATTGGCTAGATGCCCAAAACTCATGTCAGCAGGACCATGCTCCCTCCAACCTGTAGGGGAGAATCTCTCTTTGCTCTTCCAGCTTCTGGTGGCTCTGGGCATTCCTTGGCTTGTGGCTGTATAACTTCTAATCTCAGCCCCTTTCGAAGGCTTCCTTCTTTCTGTGTGTGTATGTCCCTGTGTCCTTACGTGGTCCCATGGTCTCTGCTTTCTCTTCTTACAAAGACAGTACTCATAATGGAGTAGGGTAGGCCCTCATTTTAATACCCTCATTTTAACGTGATTACATCTGTAAAAGCCCTGTTTCCAAATAAGGTCACATTCACAGGTACTAGGGATTAGGGCTTCAACCAGCCTTTTTTGGGGACACAATTCAACCCATAACACTATCAGATCAAAGGACCTCAGTCCTTTTCCCCTCTTTCCTTAAATGCATTTACCAAGTGCCTGGCTGATACTTGACCACTATAATGACATCCCTAGGTATGAGGCTTCCTGTCATGTAAAACTGATTAGATAATAACTTTGTAAATATTTCAGTTAGATCAATTCAAATATTTTAGCTCTATTTTGGATTGAAAATAGTTAAGAAATAAATGCTCAGGCAATTGGGAGAAAATCCAGCTATCAGTGCCGTACATAGTTAGGCAAAGAAGTAGAGCCTCAAAATGTTTTGGTAAAGGTAGAGCCAAAGCCCTGGTGAAATTACAGAATCTTGAAGAACTGTACAGCCAAGCATATCTTGTTATGGAATTGCTCACTGGCTTTTACAGGTGGAAGAGTTCGAGGTATTCCTGGTTTATGTGGTAAATCCTGGCAGCCATGTCTATTTTCTGAGCACCCACCCTGTGGAGGTTTCTGTGCAAAGTTCTGGCATATCCCTACCTCAGCTCTCACATCAGAGAGCAGAGCACTCAGAAATATTTGTTGAAATATTTGTCTCATGTCTGCCTCCCAGATGGAGTAATGTCCCAGCCTTACAGAGGTAGAATCTGAATTTCCCACAAGGTTAACATGTTGTTCCCTAGACCTCATAGGTAGAAAGTAGGGGCCTATCCACCTTGATTTCCAGACAATCAACTGCTCCTCCATGTGGAGTCCCTCCAAATGGTTAGCTTCCTGTTCCAGCAACACAGAGAGTAGCCTTTCATTGCACTTGCAAATTCCACATCAAAAGCCTCTCAACCTCATTCAAGAGGGATTGGAAGTAAACATTAAGTAAGACTACTGAGGATCAGGAAAGTCTTTGTTTCAGTGTTGCCTGTCCATTTGGAAGAGTCATCGGAGCAGTTTTGAGTATTGTCATTTTGCCCTTTGCTCATGAGGTAGGGTGGTCCTTTCTTGTCCCCTCTGAAGTTAGGTGTGGTCATATGGCTTGTTTTGTCCAAAGAAATAGGACTCAAGTAACCAGGGGTTATTTCTGGCAGAAGTTTCGGGAGTTCACGTGAGAGGTGCCACATTCTCACTGTGCTGCATGTGATCAGTTAGCACAGGTACTTCCCTCTTTTCCGGTCCCCGAGGGTCTCTGGTGAGCAGAGCCCCTGCTAGTTCTGCTTATACCAGGAAAATGTGCGGCAAAGATTCTTCTAGTTTCTTAAGTCATGGATTTTTCGGAACTGTTTGTAACTGGTGCATATTCTAGCTCATTGTGACTGATTCAATAAATGCAAAAGCAAAACATGGAAATTGGAAATTCATCAAGAATTTCCAGCAGAGAAAATTATTTTGAAAATAACTCTTTAAACTGTCTTAATCTAACATATAAATATGAAAAGCCTAACGAATAGCCAAATGCATGAAGGTTTGGAGGCCAAGGCAGGCTAAATTCAGAAGATGGTTAGATCACCAGCCAGTGGTATGACATTGTTTGTTTTTTTTTTCTTCTATATTTAAAGCTTTGGTCTACCAAGGAACGTTCACTCAGTGTTCTTGTGCTAAAGAAAACCGTTTGACATGAAAGGGAAGAGGAGGGAATTTGTTGTTGGAAAACCAGAGGACACAATGAACAGTGATAACTTTATCCAATCAGGACTATGAGAACAATAGCTCGGTTTTACTCCAGATTTCTATTGCAAGAGGAGTATGTGTTAAAGATAGATCTTCTGTTATATTTAGTATCTCGTTTCTAGCCTGTAGCCGCTGGCATAACTGGCTTTAAATTATGCTTTGCCTTGCAGTTACTCTCAGGGTAGTATTGGAAAAGTCTTTGTCTGTTTATGAGGGCTCGCACCTACTTACATCTCACTCTCCAGACAGTAAACTCCATTTAATGAACAAAGCCATGGTTCTAGAAGCTGAAAGCTGTTGCAACTTGACAAGAGGAGATTATCCTAGATTTTTCCTAGTTGGAGTAGGATAAGAGAGGATGGAATTTGATGACTTTACTGGATTTCAGAAATTTGATAAGAACAAAAAAGTGGTCATCCGCCATAAATATATGCTGTCTAGTTTCACCTTAGACCCAGCATCTTGTTTCATGGACATACTACTATTTAAACATTTCTGTGCTCAAGCTTCATGGTGGCAAAAAGAGGCACTGTCTTTTAAACTAAGGCTCAAAAGGTAATGGTAGAAGTTCTGATAACTGGCAGATTTTTCATAGTTTTATGGATAATTTTGCAACATTCTGGTCTTTTTTTTTTTTTTTTTTTTAAGATTTTATTTATTTATTTGACAGACAAAGATCACAAGTAAGCAGAGAGGCAGGGAGAGAGAAGGGAGGAAGCAGGCTCCCTGCTGAGCAGAGAGCCCGATGCAGGACTCTACCCCAGGACCCTGAGATCATGACCTGAGCTGAAAGAAGAGGCTTTAACCCACTGAGCCACCTAGGTGCCCCCACAACATTCTGGTCTTTTAAGATTTAACATGTATCAAGTCATTTTAGCTATTTTTAATATTGCTACCAACATCAGAACTAATGTCACTTTTAGAGATGATCCAGCCCAGCAGCCCCTCCATATTTTCTAGCAAGGAACAACCTCACATGATAAGTGCTCCCAATATGTAAGAAGATTTTCAATATTATAAAACAGTGTAACTTGGGGCAACTGGATGGCTCAGTGGGTTAAAGCCTCTGCCTTCGGCTCAGGTCATGATCCCAGGGTCCTGGGATCGAGCCCCGAGTCGGGCTCTCTGCTCAGCGGGGAGCCTGCTTCCCTTCCTCTCTCTCTCTGTCTGCCTCTCTGCCTTCTTGTGATCTCTGTCTGTCAAATAAATAAATAAAAATAAATAAATAAATAAAACGGTGTGACTTGAAACTTCTACTTCTTGTAGGGACGGTTAGTGAAGGATGAAGACTAATTTGAACAACAGAAGGATTTAGTTTAAAAGGGCCTTGGTTTGAGGGGCCTGGCTGGCTCAGTCGGTAGAGTGAGTAACTCTTGATATAGGGCTTGTGAGTTTGATCCCCCCATTAGGTGTAGAGATTACTTAAAAATAAAATATTTGAAAAAATTAATAAATAAATAAAAGGGGCTTTCACTTTGTATTTTGTTTGTCAAGTATTTGAAAACAATGACTTATGAGTAGCTACAAGTGGTAACAGTTTTTCTTGTTTTTGTGTGTATGTGTGGTTGGCTGCATTTCATTTTTTACTACTTCTTTCAAGTATAACTAACGTACCATGTTTTATTAGTTTGAAGTGTACAATATAATGATTCAACAATTCTATACATTCCTTCAGTGCTCATCACAATGAGTGTACTCTTAATTCTTTCATCTGTTTTAACCATCCCACCCCATCTCCCCTCTGGCAACTACCATTTTGTTTTCTATTAAATATGGAATATATAGTCTGGTTTTTTTGTTGTCTTTTGTTTCTTTGTTCATTTGTTTTGTTTCATAAATTCCACATACAGGGGCGCCTGGGTGGCTCAGTTGGTTAAACATCTGCCTTTGGTTCTGATCATGATCCTGGAGTCCTGGGATCAAGCCCCACGTCAGCCTTCTTGCTCAGTGGGAGACTGCTTCTCCCCAGCCTGCCGCTCCCCAGCCTGCCGCTCCCCCTGCTTGTGCTTGCCCTCTCCCTCTCTGTGTCCAATAAATACATCTTTTTTAAAAATTCCACATATAAGTGAAATCATATAGTATTTGTCTTTCTCTAACTTATTCAGTTAGCATTATACTCTGTAGCTCTCTCCATGTTGTTGTGAATGGCAAGATTTCAGATTTTTATGACGAATATTCCATTATACATTTATACACACACATCATTTCTTTATCCATTCACTGCTTGACGGACACTTGGGTTGCTTCCATAATTTGACTGTTGTAAATAAACCTTCAGTAAACATAAGGGTGCATTTATTTTTTCAAATTAGTGTTTTTATTTTCTTTGAGTAAATATTCAGTAGTAGAATTACTAGCTCATATGGTAATTCTATTTTTAGTTTTTTGAGGACCCTCCATACTGTTTTCTACAGTGGCTGCACCAGTTTGTATTCCCACTAACAGTGCGTGAGGGTTCCCTTTTCTGCATGTCCTCACTAACACTGTTTCTTGAGTTTTGATTTTAGCCATTCTGACAGGTATGAATATCTCATTGTAGTTTTGATTTGCATTTCCTTGATGGAGAGTGATGTTAACACCTTTCTGTGTGTTTGTCTATCTATGTCTTCTTTTGAAAAATGTCGGTGCATTTCCTCTGCCCAATTTTAATTGGATTATTTGGGGTTTTTTGGGGGGGGAGTTTTTATTGAATTGTATAAGTTCTTTATATATTTTGAATAACGACTTATCAGTTATATCATTTACAAACATCTTCTTCCATTTAGTAGGTTGCCTTTTTGTTTTGTTGATAGTTTCCTTCACGGTGCAAAAGCTTTTTATTTTGGTGTACTCTCAAAAGTAATTGGATTTTTTTTCCCCTTGCCAGGGGAGACATATCTAGAAAAATATTTTTATAGCCAATGTCAACGAAATTTTTTTCTAGGAATTTTATGATTTCAGGTCTCACATTTAGGTCTTTAATCCATTTTGAGTTTGTTTTGTATATGGTGTAAGAAAGTGGTCCAGTTGCATTCTTTTGCATGTACCTGTCCAGTTTTCCCAGCACCATTTGTTAAAGAGACTGTCTTTTGCCCATTGTACTTGCCTCCTTTGTCAAAGATTAATTGACCCTAAAAGTATCGGTTTGTTTCTGCACTGTCTATCCTGTTACATTGATCTATATGTCTGTTTTTGTGTCAGTACCGTTCTGTTTTAATTACTATAGCTTTGTCGTAGATCTTGAAATCTGGGATTGTGATGCTTCCAGTTTTGTTGTTCTTTTTCAAGATAGCTTTGGATTTTTGGGGTCTTTTGTAGTTCCATGCAAATTTTAGGATTATTTGTTCTGTGAAAAATGCTATTGGTATTTTGAAAGAGAATGAACTAAATCTGTGGATTGCTTTGAGTAGTGTAGACATTTTAAACAATATTAGTTCTTCTAATTCATGAACATGGAATCTTCCCCTTTGTTTTTGTCATCTTCAATCTCTTATCAGTGTTTTATTTTCAGAGTACAGGTCTTTCATAAATTTGATTAAGGTTAATTGCTAGGTATTTTATTCTTTTTTGGTGCAACTGTAAATGGAATTGTTTTCTTAATTTCTCTCTCTGCTACTTCCTCATTAGTGTATAGATATGTTGTAAAGATTTCTGTATATTAATCTTGTATCTTGTGATTTTATTTAATTCATTGATCAGTTCCAGTAGTTTTTTGGTGTAATATTTAAGGCTTTCTGTATATAGTACCATGTTTTCTGCAAATAGGGGAAATTTTGCTTCTTTACCATTTTGGATGCTTTTTATTTCTTTTTCTTGTCTGATTGCTGTGGCAAGGACTTCCAGTACTATGTTGAATAAAAGTGGACATTCTTGTCTTGTTCCTGGTCTTAGAGGAAAAGCTGTCAGTTTTTCACCATTGAGTATGATGTTAGCTGTGGGTTTTTCATATATGGCCTATATTATGTTGAGGTATGTTCCTTTTACAGTGGTAACAGTTTCTATTGATTTGTGAGACAAGGTTCACCCTGGATCCTTAGGAGACTATAGTTTATAGGACCACAGAAAAGTTAACTTGCAGCACCCAAGTTAATGAAATGTAAGACGAGTATTTTTTCCATCCCAATTTTAAGGTAATTAAAAATCAAATCAATACTTACAGAATCCCAAAACTTTTCACAGAACACTGAAAACTACTGATCATGCTTTATATAATACTCTCTCTGTAGAAGGAGAGTATAATTCTGTTACATTTAAATTTTTTAGAGAAATTGTAAATATTGGAGAAATGAGAAAATATTTCTCACTGGAAAGGGTTAGATTATTATGAGCAAATCCTCATTAAAAAATAAACTGTGTTCTGGAAATTTCAGAATTAAAAAAAAAATCTTTCCATTTTACGCAAGAGTGGTTGACAGACGAGCCCACAAATTAGCCCCTAAGTAACTGAAGTAAAAGTAATTACATAGCATGTGATTATGTCATGCATTTTTTAAAGTTAGTTTGGCATTCTGAAAGATTCTCATGACTATTTTCCTGAGGTTTTTACAAATCTGATTTGCAGTTCTGGATTGGAAACTCTGTTCACTCCCACTGTGAGGTAGCAAAGGAGAGTAAGGATTTTTTTCCCGCTGGTTGGAGAATTTTTATCCTTTCATTAAAGCTACTGTTCATCTCCTCTCTATGGGGGAATCATAGATCCTAGTGTTATAAAGGCAGTCTGAAGATGCCCTACTTTAGTTCTGTGCCATTACGTGCATGGTTTTGTCAAGCTGTGCAGAGAGGAAACTTCCAAAACCAAACACATTTCATACTCCTTCAGAAAGCTGGATATTTAAAGGTACCCTGTGGTGAGTGAACCCCTTTTGCAAGGCAAATGCTTCCCTAAGGTGCTGTCTGGGTAATAGAAAGTCTCCTGGGGCTTTAAAAAGTCATTAATACTTTTCTTGCTGCACTTGCCCCCACTGATCCAAGTAATTAGCACAATGGTTCCTCCTTGAAGGGAGTCCCTAGCCTCTAAGCAGCCAGTGGCCCCAGCCCCTCTGTGAAGCAGAGCATCATGCTCCTGGTTACCTTCCAGGAGCCAGGCATTTCTCTGTAGACTGGCAGACGTCTCGACTGCCACTGGCCTTTTACTAAATTCCACTCAATGATTATAGCCTGTTTGGCATCAACGTTAAGTTGAGAACTAAAAATATAATGAGGGCATCATTACCCATGATTTCTCATGTCACTTCCAGCTGATGAGTCTTGGAAAGAAGCATAGCATGAGAATTGCTTGTATTTTTTGATGAGGAGTTACATAATCAATTGCTATATATCAAAAATAATAGTAATTAAGCCCCTGGGTTTAATGTCTGAGGTCCATTGCTTATCTGCATAACATTACTGAGCAAATAATTTAATTACTTTAAACTGATTCAGAGGGCTGTTGTGAAGTAAAGGAAATCCTATTAAAACACATGAACAGTGTATATAATGTGTAATCAGTGTTTTAGTAATTCTTTGGGTTTTTTTTTTTAAGATTTTATTTATTTGTGTATGTATGTATGTATGTTAGAGAGCATATAAGTGGGGAGAGGAGCAGAGGGAAAGGAAGAGAAAGAATCTCAAGCAGACTTCATACTGAGTGTGGAGCCCAGTGCGGGGCTCAGTCTCATGACCCTGAGATCATGACCTGAACTGAAATCAAGAGCTGGATGCTTATTAGATATCAGGGAGATTCAAATCAAAATCACATTGAGATACTACCTTATACCAGTTAGAATGGCCAAAATTAACAGGACAGTAAAAACAAGTGTTGAAGAAAATGTGGAGCAAGGGGAACCCTCTTACACTGTTGGTGGAAATGCAAGTTGGTGGAACCACTTTGGAAAACAGTGTGAAGATTCCTTAAGAAATTAAAAATAGAGCTACCCTATGACCCTGCAATTGCACTACTGGGTATTTACCCCATAGATACTGATGTAGTGAAAAGAAGGGCCATATGTACCCCAATGTTCATAGCAGCAATGTCCACAATCGCCAAACTGTGGAAAGAGCCAAGATGCCCTTCAGCAGACAACTGGATAAAGAAGATATGGTCCATATATGCAATGGAGTATTACGCCTCCATCAGTAAGGATGAATACCCAACTTTTGTATCAACATGGACAGGACTGGAGGAGATTATGCTGAGTGAAATAAGTCAAGCAGAGAGTCAGTTATCATACGGTTTCACTTACTTGTGGAGCATAAGGAGTAACACACGGAGGACATTAAGACAAGGAAAGGAAAAGCAAATTGGAGGAAATCGGAGTGGGAGACAAACCATGAGAGACTGTGGACTCTGAGAAACAAACTGAGGGTTTTAGAGGGGTGGGGGTTGGGGGATGGCTGAGCTTGGTGTGTGTATTATGGAGGGCATGTATTGCATGGAGCACTGGGTGTGGTGCATAAACAATGTTGGAACACTGAAAAAATAAAATAAAATTAAAAAAAAAAAAAAAGCTGGATGCCTCACTGGGTGAGCCCCAGGCTCCCCTTTTAGTTGTTTTTATCATCATTTTCATTATTAATAGTGTTTATTTGACATCTTATACTTAGGGCAAATATTACTAGAAAAGGTAAAGAAAGAGGAGTAAACAAAAAAAAAAAAAAAAAAAAGAAAGAGGAGTAAACAAATCCTTTTTTTAATGCCCTTTCTCCCCTCCCTGGCCTATACCCTCTGTAGAATGTGACAAACTGAGGCGGGATGGCTACCGAAGTTCTCAGTACTACTCCCAGGGACCCACCTTTGCAGCCAATGCCAGCCAACTCTGTGATGATTATCAGGATGAAGATGAAGAAACAGATCAAAAGGTAAGGCTTCCCAGTTCAACATGGGATCTTGAATTGGGTCTCAGAACAGGAAGAGGACCTAAGTTGAAAAACTGGTGAAATCAGAATAAAATCTGGTTTTAGTTAACAATGCTATCCCAAATTAATTTTTTAATTTTGACAAAGGTACCATGATTATGTAACACATCCACAATACAAGAAGCTAGATAAAAGGTTCACAAGGGGTTCTCGGTGCTATCATTGCAACTTTTTTGCAATTCTAAAATTAGTCTAAAATTTGTTTGAAAAGATAAGGTCAGGATTCGAGGATCTCATTAAAAGGTCACAATCATTGAATATTCTCTTTTGGATAGAAAAAAAAATGAAAAGTCTTTTATTTTTGTTGTTTTGGTTTTTCATATGACTTAAGAACCCAGTCATATTTAAAAAAAAAAACAAACAAACCTCGAAGTACAACAGGCACATGTCACTGTTTCACAAGTGGTCAGTGTTTTTCAGAAAGATTGAATAGAGGGAGCCCTTTAATATTACGGCACCCGTCAGTTCACTGTAGAGATGCTGTTTCATATGCGTGGTCCTTTTTCTCATGCCATCTCTTACGGTAAGTGCAAACTACTTAAGACAAATATATTTTCTCAGTAATAGAAGCCTATGAAAGAATAAAAATGTAGGGAGATTTTGACTTACATGTTTGTGGGGTTTTTTTTTCCTTTTCCTTTTTTTTTTTTTTTTTTTTTTTTTTCATTTTATTTAGTACTATGGACTTAGAGTTTGGACATGTTTTGGTTTAGAAACCACTTTTAATTTAAGAAATATCAGCAGAATTAGGTCAATATATAAATGTGTTCCTGTTTAGGGAACATTATTCAAAGTTTATTGTCTTTCCACAAATAAATAACATCAGAGAAAAGGGTGGATAACAGTTAACTAAAAACGGGAGAGTACTACCATATGTTTTAGTCTTCTGGTGATGATGGGACCCCAGGTGTTTTTTTTTGTTTGCTTGTTGAGAATGTTTTTTCCTGTTCCTTTAAAAATATTTTCACACATTAGTTTAGTTCTTTGGGACTTAAAATACACAAAGAAGTTCTCTTACTCTAATAGGAAAAGCAGCTACTTCAAAATTGATCTGGTTTTTAATTTTAAAACTTTTTATTTTTCTCTCACTGACATGAGTAAGAAAAATAGAAATTAGAAGATGAATTATGTAGTCAGGATTTTTTTCTGTTCTTATTTTAAATTTTTTTCAGGCTTATTCAAATTATAATTGACAAAATAATTATATGTATTTAAAGTGTGATGATACGACATATGTGTGTGTGTGTATATATATATATATATATATATATTTTTTTTAAGATTTTATTTATTTATTTGAGAGAGAGAGTGTGTATGAGCAAGAGAGCACAAGTGCCAGGGGCAGGGGAGAGGGAGAGGGAGAAGCAGGCTCCCCACTGACCTGGGCTCCTGACCTGGGCTGAAGGCAGATGCTTAACTGACTGAACCACCCAGGTGCTGCGACATATGTATGTGTTTAACACGCCTATCACCTCACATAGTTACGTTTCTTTTGCATGTGGTGAAAATTCTTAAATTTTACTCTCTTCTAGGATCTTAAGTACACAACACAGTAGTATTAACTGTAGTCACCATGCTATACATTAGATTCCCAGAGCTTGTTCAACTTACAACTAAAGCTTGTACCCTTTTGACTGGCATCTCCCCAAATTCCCCACCTGTGAGATTTGTCTTTCTTTATTCAGATACACTTCAACCTTTTACTGATGCTAAAAGGAGGAAAATTGAGTTTAGAGTGGGACCCAGTTATTAGACAGAGCTGGTTTGGGTGCAGTGTTGATTATGTAAGTTGTGAATATCCAGGAGTGTAGAGTCCCTTGGTGGCAAATTGACATTATGGAGACGACATCCAAAGGCCTTCTGGAAAGTGGAATTGTAGTTTCTAAATTCTCACACAGCTGTTTACTTACGATGATGCTCACATCTGAGGGAAGTCTTGTCTGTGGACTAGTTTCTATTCCTGTGTGCATTGCAATGGGCCCCTTTGAGCAGCCCTCTCCCAAATGTGTGGAGAAAGTAAAAAATCCTTATCTCTGAGAACACAAGGCTCCTGTCACACTGAAAATGAGTCAGCAGATAATGATAATATGGGAAAGAATATATGCATAAATATCATCCTTTAGATGATAGGACATGACATATGACATATCCTGTTAAGTGTAAGAAGGACCATAGCGTGACTTGGTAGCCCTGGGATCCACTAGAGCGGAAACCAGAGTTGGCTGTGGAACCTTAGAACTCTTTTTGGGGCCAAATGCTGCTTCTGTAAAATGGAGTCATGGGAGCAGCGGAGGAGCCTTCGCTGGTGTGTGTGTGGGAGGGTGAACTGTTTTGGGGGCTCCCTGAAAACCCCCTCTGGGTTATAGGCTCCATCACAGTGTCTGGACTCACGGCCTTCCTACTCTTGGACGTTTATAAAAGCGCATAGTTGCTTTTAAACCTTACCTTCCTTTACTGCTATATGCCTTTGGGTTAAAGTGTTTTTGAAATCCTTAGAATATACTGTTAGTGATACTTAAAGGGAACTTTTTTTTTCTTAAATATATAGAACCATGTAGAAGTATGTTCAGAAATTTTTAAATTATCAGGCCTGAATGTCTTCTCAATCTAAGAAATTTTTTCAGAATAAAATAAATACCAAGTTATATAATGTATTAATCATGAATGATTATATATTAATTAAACATCCGCTAACAAACTATTCCGTCATGTTAACAAACTGACTTCCAAAAAAAAAAAAAAAAAATTGACTTCCTTCCTTCCCTCTTGCCCTCCCATCCCGTTCTCAGTTAGGCTATATCATTCAGTGTTGCTTTAACTTCTATAACTTCTTGGTTCCACGGAACATCCAAAATGCCACTTGCCTCTCACCTTCGCACATCCAATTTGATGGTCTTGGAGCACATTCTCCACTTTTTGTTTATTCATAGCTATTGGATTAATTACAGTGTTCTGCACCAGACCATATGCTTTTTTTTTTTTTTTTTTAAGTAACTATATATAAGTCAACAAGATCTAGTACTGCTTTCAGTCACAAAAGCCTAAAATTGGTGTGGAAATTAACCTTTGTAGGTCATTGTGCTTTTTCTGCCACTTCCTATGGGTCCCCCCCACCCATCCCGCAACTTAGTGCTGAAGTAGCTTCCATTGAAGGAGAAGGTTTCATTGGTGTGCACCCCACATAGTGCCTAGTGCATGATGGGCTATGTAGCTGGCTCATTCATTCAACAGTTATTTCCAGAACAGTCAGTACTAAGTACATCCTGTGAATCAGGAGTCCTTATTAAAAATCTCTGTGTCCCTCCCCTCACTGCTCACCAAATCACAGTGATGCACAGAAGTCTCTACGTGGCACAGCCATCATTGGTAGTCACTGGGACGTATTCCTTTATCCCTCCTCAGTGTGTTCCTGAACATAACTACTTTAAGCACAGACTTACAATTCATTTTCAAGTTAACTATTACTCAGGTCCTGTGTGCCAGGGACTATTCTAGGTGCTGGAGACATAACAGTGAAGCAAGCAGAAGAAGTCCTTGCCCTTAATAGTGGTTGATCTGACAGTGAGACACGAGTAAATTAGGAGTGATGCTGTATTAGAACATGATAGACACTCTGGAGGAAAATAAAGCAGAAAGAGACAGAGGGGAGGTTGCCGGTGCAAATGAAAAGGGCAAGTCTTCCTGAGCAAAGAGGTGATTGGGATGAAAAGAGTGATCCAGGCGGAAATCTTGGAGAGCATTCCGTGGAGTAGAGCAGCTGATGCAATAAATGTTTCTTAAAAATACATGACATATACCAGATACTGCAAAAGGCAATGATTAGTAAGGTATCTGTACTTGCCTCACGGAAGTTACAGCTCTCTGGTAGGGAATAGCCAGAATAAAAAAGGTTTTTACATATTACCTGCTGCAGGAAGTGTTTGTCATATAGTAGCAGTGAAAGAGAAATTCTTCTGGCTTGGCAGTGGGGAAGTGGGGGAGGGTTGGGGAGAGGATAAGGATATGCAGGGGGAAGAGTCATAGGGCTGTTGCAGTGGGCAAGTCATACCGAGGACTAGAGCAAAAGAGTGGCTGTGTCAGTGGCAAGAAAGGGAGATTCTAAGAGGTGAAATTAAGAGAGGGTGGTATCCTGGGAGCTTGGAGACACATTTCACGTCTTAGCTTTGCCACTTGTTGGCTTTCTTCGGATGTATCACTTGGGCCTTCCAGGCATTCATTTCCATATCTAGAAAGTGGGGAGTGGATTAAGATCACTCTCTGAGATCTTTTTAAAAAGCTGCTCTCATTCATTCATTGACTCAACGAATACTTATGCAGCATCTCCAACAAGGCAAGCTCCTTTGTAGGTTCTGCCGACCCATCAAGTGAAAAAGACGAAGTCCCTGTCAGCAAAGGGAAAACATCAGTAAGCGAACTAGAACACAGAGTGGTGATACATGTTATGAAGAAAAATACAACAGTAGTAAGGAGAGTTTTAGAGTGACAGGGCTGCTATTTTTAGATAGTGTGCTATTTTTAGAGTGTCCAAGAAGGGCTCCCTGAGGGTGTCATTAGAGTAGACCTCAGAATGAAGTGAAGGAACACCGCATGTGACTGTCTTTGGGAAGAAGAGAGAGTAAGTGCAAAGGCCTGGAGACAATAATATGGTTATCCTGTGGGGGAAATAGCCAGATACCACCAGAGTGGCTGGATTGGGCATGGTGAGAACTTTGGATTTGTTGTTCCTACGTGAGATGGGGAGGTCCTGGAGGAACTGAAGCGGAAAGTAGTATGATCTGATTTACTATTTAATATAACAGCTACTATATGGCGGTAAGACTGTGGAGAGTTGAAGATGGAAGTAGAGAGACAAGTCCCTAGGCCATTGCAGTAATCCTGGCAAAGATATAGATGATGTGGGCTGGGCCCAGGGTGGCAGTGGTAGTATTTTATTTTATTTTATTTTAAGATTTTATTTATTCATCTGAGAGAGTGAGAGGAAAAATGGGAAAAGGGAGGGAGCCAAACATAGGACTTGATCTCAGGACCTTGAGATCATGACCTGAGCTGAAGGCGATGCTTAACCATCTGAGCCACCCAGGTACCCTGATTCTAGCTTTATTTTAAAAGTGGATCCTATAGAATTTCCTGAAATTATAAGAAAAAGAAGAGTCAAGGGTAATTTCATTTACTGTCTTTCCAGCTTGATCCCTCTAGAATGTCATTTCTTCCTCCCTCCCTCCCTCCCTTCCTCCCTTTCTTGAATCCCATTTCAAAAATTATATGACCCTTGAGAAATTCTCTTCCACTGACCCTACCCTTTTCATGTTGTCAGTCATCTTCCCCTGCTTAGATTTCATGGCCCACACTTATATTCTCTTCTTTGCATACACTTTGAACTCTGCTGGCCCCTCTCCCCTTCTGCCAGTTTCCTACAGAAATCTGTCCCCCAGTTTAGTGCAGCTTTACCCCTGCTCTGTACTAAAGCCTGGTTAGCTGAACAAGACTAGAGGAAAACACCAGCGTCTATAAGCTAGCTGTACTGTAAATTCCTGACCTCGAACCTAAAGTGGCAGCAGTCCTACCATACCAGCTCATCATTCATTCTTCCACTCTACCAAATTATATTTCACACCTTCTTCTCAAATCTCCAAACACCATGTTCTCTACTTTACTCTCAGATACTTAACTGTCTTTGATATTTACTACCCTGGGTGGGGGCAGGGGGGTGGGGTGGCACAGTCCAAAGGTACATCCTTTCACAATCAGACCTATTGAACTGCTTGCGTCTGTTCCACCATCTACTCACCCTTTCCTGCCACTGTAATGGGTGAATAGTCCTTGCTTCTTTCTACGCTGTTGTATCCCAAGTGCCTAAATTTGGGCTTGGCATGTAGTGAAGACTCGGTCGTTTTTCAGTGGAATGATTAAGGCCAACTTCTCAAGGACTTCATAACTGCAGTTGACCCCTCTCCCTTTTACCTAATCAGTTTTCTCTCTCTGTTGCATCATAACCATCATTATTTGAACATGCTATGTTTTCTTTCATCTTGATGGAACCCTCCTTTGACCTTTCATCCCCCTCCAAAGTCTGCCATGTTTTCCAGTTCTTCCTTTAAAGAACTTCTCCAAGGAACTGTCTAGACTTGCTATCAACACCGCCTTTTCTCACGGTCTCCTTTGAACCCCCTCCAAATAACCTTTTATCCCCACCATGCTACTGAAATTACTCTTGTTAAGTCTAATCATCATGTCTACCTTGCCAGATCTAATAGTGAGTTCTCAGCCTTCCTCTGATTCAACCTCTCAGCAGCCTTTGACATAGTTTACTATTCTTTTCTTCTTAAAATACTTCCTGTGCTTGGCTTTCAGGAGACCACACACTCTGGTTTTCCTCATTGCTCATGATCCATTGCTTCTCAGTCATTTATTGGATGCTTTTCCATGTGTCTGAACCTTGGTGTAATTCTGCTCCTCTGAAACCCGCTCACTCCTTGGGTGATTTCACTGAGTCCCATGACCTTAAGTTCCATGCACTGAAGTTTCCTAAATTTCTATTGCTAGTCCAGACTCATGCATTTTTCTGCTTATTATCCATTTCCACCTAAATGTCTTATGGGTATTTCAGATTTCTCAAATCCTAGCATGTGATTCTCCCAACCCTTCCTGCTCCTCTCATAGTTTTCCCCAGCTCTGTAAACCATAACTCCATTCCACTAGATGCTTAAGTGAAAAACGTTGAGAACTTTCTTGATTTTTTTTTTTTTATTCTCACACCATAAGTAAATTCTATAGAATTACCAGTGATTGAACCACTACTAAGACCTCATATCTGACATTATGTAATGATTAAGTCGAGGGCATGTTTCTGAGAGTGGGTGGTAGGGGCATGTTGGAAGTGAGGTTGTGAAGGACCAAGGCAGGAGAGAGATGGATTAGCTCTTTGTGTTGAGTTCACCAAGAGTGTTTACTGGGATAGTGGTGGAGGGAGATTGAGGTGGGATCACAGGAGGGCCATGCTAAATGAAGGAGTTAGCTTTTATTGCATAGTTCTTAGGAAGTCACCAACATATTTTTGAAGCAGAGCACTTTGTGATTATGTATTTATAACAAAAGTTATATATACCATCTTTTGTTAGATGAAACTGATTTTTAATTTTACATAATGTATCCAATCTAACTGTAGAACTTCTAGAAAGGGAGTATTTTAACAGACTGATTTCTATTTTTAAAAATAGAGAAATTTTCTCAAAAATTCAGATGGGATTGATCGGGAAAAAAAAGATAATTAAGATAATTATGTTAGGTAGTGGATGGATTTACTAATCATATTGTGGCAATCATTTTGCAGTCTATACATATATCAAATTATCACATTGTATACCTTAAACTTACACAATGTTATATGTTGATTGTATCTTGATAAAGCTGGGTAGAAAAATGAAGTCCATTAAAAAAAAAAAAAAAAAAGGACCAAGTTGTGAAAAGCACCAAGCTTGGATGGTTTCGTAGAGAAGGTTCTATTAAAGCTTTTAAAGAGTAAGTAAATCCGGGCGCCTGGGTGGCTCAGTGGGTTAAGCCGCTGTCTTCAGCTCAGGTCATGATCTCAGGGTCCTTGGATCGAGTCCCGCATCAGGCTCTCTGCTCAGCGGGGAGCCTGCTTCCCTTCCTCTCTCTCTGCCTGCCTCTCTGTCTACTTGTGATCTCTCTCTGTCAAATAAATAAATAAAATCTTAAAAAAAAAAAAAGAGTAAGTAAATCCAATGCTTGAAACCTTCGCAGAGCAAAGAAAAAGAATATGGTGTGATTTTTTTTTTTTTTTTTTTTTTTTAATGAATGAATTAGCTTAACCCTGAGGCCACCAAACCTGACAAAGACTACACAAAGCAGAAAATCAACTGGCCAATCTCACTCACAAATATTGTCATTGGAAGTCATAAGTGGAATGTTAAGAAACATAATCTAATAGCTCATTACAAGACAAATACTAAAAAATCAACCTGGATTTATCCCAATAATAATGCAAGGATCTTCAGTATTGGTTAGTCTAATCACATGGCAATCATATTGAAGAGAAAAATCAGGTCAAAACCATAAATACTGACAAGGTATTTGATACAATGCAATAGCTATTCTTGATTTAAAAAAAAAAAAACCTATAATATAGGAACAAGTAAATACTCATAAGTTAAAATGTATCTGCATTGTCACCAAATCCAACATGATTTTTAATGAGCCATTCTTGTTAGAGTGAGGCATAAGACAGCACATTCACTATCACTATTATTGGGGAAGACTAGGCAGAACGATTAGAAAAGGTGTAGAAGAAGAGGCTCAAAAATAGGAAAGCCTGAGATGATATTATCATTCTTTGTACACGGTAAGTCTGTATACTTGGTGAATCCAGAAAATAAAAATTTGAAACCGCGATCAATAGTAGAATTCAGTGACAGAGTAAGGTATGAAATTGATGTATAGAAATCAATAATTTTCATATCTACAAAAGAAAGTTATAAGATGTAGGAAAAATCATAAGTTGTGCTAGCAGACAAAGTAGAGATAAATGAATAAGTGTAACATTTTTGTGCAAAAAATTTTAAATACTGTAGAAGAACACAAGATTTGAATAAATGAAAAGACTTATGCTCTTAGAGGACTCAGTATCAAAAAACTCATTTCTGTCCAAGTTAATTTATAAAATTAACACAATACCAATAAGAAGTTGACTAGTTTAGTTTTGGTTTGGTTTAGAGTTAATTTGGGGGAAGGGAAGAGGAGGGAGAGAACAGAGAACCAGAGAGGCTGAATCTTAAGGGTCAAAGCTAGGAAAGCTGTAAGGTCGAGGAGCACTAAGAAAGGAGAACTGGCCTCACCAGGTATTCAAGAGTCAGGAATGACTCAGTGTGGAACCTGGGTATACAGACCAGTGGGACAGAATGTTAAATATAGAATATAAAGTTCAGGAGGAGACCTAAATCTTTATGGTATATGACCAAGTTGGCATTTAAAATCTCATGGGAGTCCAGTAACTATAAAAGGGGCTCCCAGCCAGCAGTTTATGGTTTCCGTGTTAAGACCAAGACCCTTAAGTGCAGTTCGTGTTCTTAAAAGTCACTCTGACAGTTGGGGTTATTTTAGATACAGACTATGTAGACGTCGATGTGAGGGTAAATTCTGGGGAAATACTTCAGTTTGTATTTTCCTTGGTAAGCCGTATGGTGGGAACAGTGGACTACATAGACTTTAACAAGTGCTTTAGGCTACAAATACTCTGACATTGAAAGAAGCATATAGAGTGAAAAGCATCTAATTTGCATTCAACCATATGAAGCATTTATTACATGCCCAGGATGGAGGCACTCTTCTAAAATGAGAGTTACTAATAAGGTAAAGGCTAAACACCTAAATTAGAACAGAAAACCTAGGGGACATGTGTTCTGGGTGTTTATTCTAGAGAATTATTTATTCTACAGTCTATCCTAATGCAAAACATTTACGAAGTAGGACTCCTGTTCTTGGTATAAGGAATGGTGTTTTGCTAATGATACCTATATGTATCTTTCAAAGTGTAACAAGAAAAATAATTAACATATCCAGTGATAGAAGTTATATATAAACCTGCTGATTGAAAAATGCTGTCTGCAAAGGGTTTTAGAAATCTCACAAAATACCTTTTTTTTTTTTTTCCCTCAACTGTGAAATCAGAGAGTCAGTCATTGCTTTAGTACTGGTGGAGTCTTGAGGGGTGGAGTCTTGAGGGTTTTTGTTTCTTTCAGTTTTCAGTGTGTACCAGGTACTACCAAACAGGTTTTTCAGGTATTTGAAGGAAGTTCAGTTAGAGATGGCAAAACATTTCCTGTGAGTTGATAGGGCATTTCTTCAACTGCCGTTGTTGGAGGTTGTATTTGATGATAGATTCACTGCATCAGGGAAACATTCATAGAGGCCCCATTGTCTCAAAAGAAAGGATGTCAGTCATGGGTTACTCAATCTCTTGTGTAAAATTAACCCCCAAACACATAAATTAGACTGGGATTATAGCAATAAAAGGTTGTCTTTAATAGTATTGCTAGAACCCCAGATTTTCCATTTCCTGTTATTCTTTGAACTGGCATCTCAGGTTCTGTTTTAGTCCTCATTGATGAGGCATATTTAAATCAAAGAAGGACTTTGAAGAAGACAATAGGACAGGAGCCTTGCTCTGTAAGTGCACAGGTGGGAGGCTTATATCACATGATGCTTGAGAACACTGATTTGGGGTGGCTTTTCCACCTGTTGAAGCCGAGTAGTCTTGCGTAAATTGCTTCTCTCCATGAGCTTCAGTTTCCACACTATAAAGAGTTATAAGCCCTGTGTTGTGGTTTGCTCAGGACAGGACTGGTTTACAGCTGCTAGCGTGTGTAATTATTCAGAGCACCCCCTTTCACTTTCTAAGGAATTCTGGCTTTGATAGTAAATTACATGGCTACCTTACCTACCTTGGAGAGGGATGTGGTGAGGTTGAAATGAATTAAGGTTTATGGAATTCTTCGCTGGTGCCTGGCACACAGAATATGCTCAAGTAATGATTAGTACAGTATCATTAAACTGCTTGATTTTTCAACCAGACTTGAAAGAAAATGACTTCATGGACAGTGACATTTGGCCACTCTCCCCGTCATCCTCAGTCTCTTATTCCACCCACATAGAATTTCTTGCCTAAAGCAATGAATTTGAGAGGTTTGAGCAACTACTAAAAAAATTCTGGTGGTTTTGTCTTTGTAGGTTATCGCCAAGTAGAGCTACTAACGGTCATTCTAGTATTAACTTTATAATAACGGTACAACATTTTAGAACATTTTCCAAACTTTTTACACAGTATATCTCCTTTTCCATGGGAACTCCTGTGAAAGAAGTGTTTTGTAATCATTACTATCATTTTAATGATCTGAAGTCTGAGACTCAGAATTTATGAAATTACTTACTTTCCTAGGAGCACATGGCTAGAGTGCGTCAGGGAGGACATGAGTGCAAAGCCTCTTACTTTATACTCCATTTCCTTTTCCTTGTGCCATGTTGGTGAAACAAAAGGGCAAGGTTATTAAATGAACCAAATTCCGTCTCATTATGCCTGCTATTGTCATTTTTCATTCTACTGTTGACTTGTCTGATAGTCATTCATTCATGATTTTTGTTTTTTTTTTTTTTTTTTTTTTTAAACCATTTACGTGCTCCTTGGCCTCAGTACGTACACATAGTACCTGGCCTCATGTGGTTTATGGTCTGGAAAAAACCCATGATACCTCTAGATGCAGTCATTTGTACTGGGCCTCTCTTTGTGAGTCATTTCAGGGCACTGTGGGAACACAGAGGAGTCCGCTAGCTCCGTGTGTTCAGTGTGCTACAATTTGGGACACCTTGTTACTCTGTGTCTTGCAGGAATGAGAGGACTGGGGACGGTCATTTTTCCAGGCCTTTATGCATTCAGACCAGTGAGGGTGTCTCTAGTAACTTGTCCCAGTTTCTCTTGTTGTAAACATCCCATTACACTGGAATAAGGCTCTCTTCACTTCTGCCTTCCCCTCTAAATGGGGACACAGCATTCCTGTCTTGTTGATATTTCTATCATCTCCCAATATGGAATCAAGTGCCAGCATGCGGAGAAGTTGAGGAGCCAAAGACTAGGCTTAATGCTGTATGTGAATCTATTTAGTACTTACTGCAGCCACAAGAGGTAGCTTGGATTATACACAATCACAGATGAAGAAACTATATTTTGGGGAGATGATATCATTGCTTCAGATCACATAGTTTTAAGATACTGAAACTGAAATCTCTCTTTTAGATCAGTGTTACTGAGATTCAGTTTATGTAAAATAAATACACATATTTAAATTATACAATTTAACAAGTTTTGACATATGTTAATACACATGAGCCCATCACAGTCATGACAGTGAACACCCTCAGCATCCTTAAAAGTGAGCCAGGATTCAAATCCAGATCTGTGGCTCCAGAGCTCCTGCTTTCCCATGGGGAGTATATGGGGGAATTGAGTGTTAGTAGTGTCAGCCGTCTCCTCCTCACCTCTTTCTCTTTGGGCATTCTGAATTGTTGAGATGACAGAAAGAACAGCTTTTGCAACCCAATTATTCATCGATAAAAGAGGGAATAGATAAATATGGCATTGGAATGGAATGTATGCCCATAAAATGAGTGAATTGTAGGCTCACACAAAAACAGTGTTCTTATATCTTAGAAACATAAGAACACAACACAGAGAATGAAACCATTTTTATTAAAGCCAAAGCAAATATAAACATGTAATTTATACCTGTTTGTACACACATCACAAAAAGTCAGGGGATGATTAGTGCATAGCTCAGGAGAGGGGTTACCTTGGGGGATGCAAGGAGGAACATGGAGGTAGATGTGGTTATTGGTAATATTTTATGTAAGTCATGGGTTGGTAGTAAGTTCTGATATAGTCATTATGTTACATACTTTGTATATATCATTTATGGAAATTCAAAGATTAAAAACAAATGCTGAAAGATTTTAAACATTTATGTTCTAATTAAGTATCTTCTGTTATTTTAAGGGAAAGATCACTTAATGTAAGAGTTGAAATCCACAGTATTTTAACTCAATAGGTGACATTGATAAAGGGGCTAGCTTTGTAGTAAATGGAATAATACACTGATGGGGAGAAAAGGAAGATAGTTACTTAATAATGTGGACATGGTCACCACTACTGGGCCGTCATGGGAGTTGCTGGATGAACCATGAACTGTGTTTCTGTGTGGATCCATGTCTACCATCCCTTCTTTTTTGGTTGTTGTTGGTCTAGAGGGGGAAAGAAAAATAGGAGAGAACAGAATTAAGTCTGATTCTTTTTTGTCTGAATACACTGAGGGTAGAGGAAGCACAAGCCAAAAAAGACTGCAGAAGTTTTGACACCTTATGAAACCATCTAAAATCTTGAAAACCAAGAGTAAAGAGAGGTGTAATTCTGGGAAGAAAATAACCAAAGACTGAATAAGTGTCCTACAAAAACGAGTGGATTACATGTTGACATTCTCTTAAATAATGCTCTGTATAGTTTCATCTGTTCTGTATTTTCATGTAATAATTGCTACATGAGTGCTAAATTTAGCTCTGGTTATAATTCTAGTTTCTAATTTCTAAGAGCATAGCAGATTTTAAAAAAAAGAAAGAAAGAAAGAAAGAAAGAAAGAAAGAAAAAGAAGCCTGGGCTAGTCTATGATTCACAGTTAAGCTCACTTTTTGATAACTTGGCCAGCTGCCAAAGACATCATATTTCAGGCTCCACTGTCCATCTGGTGGGAGCTTGTCTGATTTCCAGACAGAGCCTAGTAGTCTCTGAAATGCAGGTTTGCAGCATCCAAAATCTACAAAACAAGTGCTGGGGTGGCTGGTGACTTCCCTTTCTAAATTAAGTATTTTGGTGCAAGATATTGTGGCTTCTTGGTTCATTTGTGACTCTCCATTCCTTCCAGGACTAAGATATGGGGAATTGATGCACATTATTGACCAATGGACATGTCTAAAAACTGCATTTAAGTTCTGAAAGCAAGCCAACTTTAAACTCAGTGTTTAGAAAAATAATTGAGTCCATATTGAGGGATTCCATTAATACGAAGTATGGTGAAGCTATTGGAGTTACTGTCTTCTGAACACAGGGAGCTTGAGTTGCTCAAAACCTACAACTATGAGATGACAGAGCCAGGGTGCTGATGCTTAGTGTTTCACTCTGGGGAATAGTGCTTCTTTTATTAAGCCACACGTGGGGGCTTTTATAGATTTGCAAAAGGTTTGTTCTTAAATAAGAGATACAAATGGAGATTTTTATCTTTGCATCAGACAACCCAGTAATTGATTGCAAATATTGCCGGGTTGATATTTTACACTGTTTAAGAGACTTTGAGGGGTCAATTCTGGGTTCTAATCCCGGTTGTTCACTTGTGTAGTTCCCAAAGGTAAACTTACTTTGCTCCATTTCCTTATTTATAAAATGAGGCTAATGCTCTAAAGATGAAAATGAGGTACCAATTTCTTTAAAGCCTGCAACCCAGAGCAAGGCATGTAGCAGTCAGTTACTAAATGGTGACCCTTTGTTAGTGAAAATTCTTCAAGGGTTCTCCATGCAGTTCTGATTTAAAGCTTCATGGAACTTAAATTCTCATGGGAGAGATAAACAAGATGAGTAACTGAAATTTATGGATACAAGTGATACGTGCTAAAGAGAAAGAACAGAGAGGGGAGAAACAAAATATTGGGGAGGAGTTAAAATTTTAGGGATACTGAAGAAGTATCTGATACTGAAGAAGACCTCAACAAGAAGGGGACTCTTGAATGAACACCCGAAGAAAAATAAGATGTAGATGTCTAAGGGAAGAGCACGTCAGCAGATGGGAGCAGCAGTTGCAAAGGCCCTGAGGCAGGCAGGAGGGTACATGATGTATACAAGAAAGTGCATGGAAAGGGTGGTGTGGCTGGAGTAGGATAAGGGATAGAATAGCAGCAGGTCAGAGATAGCAGAGGGCCAATGGCAGATCACGTAGGGCCTTGAAGGTCATAGTAAGGATGTTCGGGAGCTTGAGCAGAGGAGCAACATGATCAGATTTACATTTTAAAAGAGTCCCCTGGCCTCTGAGAAATAGACTAGAGTGGGAGGGTAGTCAACATAGACAGAAGCATGGAGACCAGTTGAGAGACTAACATAATAAGCCAGAGCATTACAATATCCACCTTACTGGAGTAATTATGATGTGTTCTGCTGTTGAGATGCAGGAGGTTTTTTCCTGTGCCCCTTGCTGTGTTTATAAATACTAGGAGGAATAGGAGTCAGATTGTTCTGGAAGTCATTACTGTCCTGGCTTTAATTTTTCTTCAGTACGTTTAAGCACTGCATAATAGTCACATTTATATATAACGTTATTCTGTGCTGTGCTTGGGAAATTTTCTTGCAAATGAAGGGATCACTTTATAGAACAGATTACCTTTGAAAGTTGTCATACTGGAGCTATCCCTGGTGATTATCCCATGGCAGCAAGACTAAACCGAAGGACTGTTTCATTGTGATCAGTTGTCAGTCCTGATGCTGTCAGACAACTAAAAGCAAAGTAGGTTACTGGGGCTGATGAGCACCACTGAGATGCACACAGACTGTGAGACAGTGCTTCATTCACCATCTCCCTTGGTAGATGTCGCATGGAAAAGGGAACCCTCTCTGCAGGATGTCACCCTGCTATTTATCCTCCACGAAGCTGCGGCTTTACTTTTCTCACTGTTAGGATGTGCTTCCCATGGCCTTCAAAGCTTGTGCCATATTTCAGGATTACCTGAAAAATTACTTCTCTGTGTACATCAGAAAATTGGAGTAACCCAGTTTACTAGGTAGAGGCTCAGTCTTCAGTGTCCTGAAACTTTCATGAAATTCTTGTATAAATTTAGTTTTAATTTACTTTGTATGCGTATGTGTGGGTCTGTGTCTTAAGGGTAGAGAATATATAAGTCAAATTTAACAGGAATGTTACAAGTGTGAAAAGGCTGGAAGTAATGTATTTATATCACTCTGGCTTAGCTACTGCTGCTGACCCCAAAATTCCTTTGATTGTCTTTCAAGGATCTGTAGGAGTTGTAACCATTTTCCCAGAAGTGGATTAAACATGAATGGATATGGTATAATTTAGTACCATAATCAGATGTCAGTAACATATGCTCATCATGTTGACTATATTTATTTGTCAGTTTAATTACAAATATTATTTCACATTTTCCTTTGGTGGGAAAGAAACTTGAATATCATTTTACATGTTTTATGCATCAGGAATATAAAGTCAACAATAGAGATGTTTAATTATGATTTATATCATTTATTTCCACAACACCTTTATTATTGGTAGTGTTTTTTCAATAAAAGAAAAAATTGGGTACTTTGTCAATTCATGATTTTGCTTTCCTAAAGTCACGTTTTATGACCATTACCTTCATTTCCATGATATTTGTCATAGACATTTTTACAGATACCAGAGGTCTTAAGAGTAGCTCTTTGGGGGGTTTCAGGAGGTAAACCTATGGCAAAGGAAACTTTAGTGTTCAGGAATAGCCTGGAGATCACCTGACCAACAAGGATAGAGTGAATGGACTCCAGTCTTCAGATTATTAGTCTAGACCCTGTCCCCAACACCAAACCATTTCTGTTGGCTCTTCTGCAGTCTTTTTCAAATTTGTGGAGGGCTGGTAGTTGTAGAATAAAAACAGATATTTTGTAATAAGATGAATCCAATAGTAATAAGCAGTGGTGACAGTGTTCTTCTAAGTGAGTGAAATTTCTAACTGACACATTTCTATAAATTTCTTACCAGTGTCCTCTTAGAAACTTGCGTTAAATCCAGAAAGATATCAATGCCTGCCTTTTAAAGATAGATGAATCCTCACAAACATGATGTTGAATGAAAGAAGTAAGTTACAAAAGAGAATGTACACCATGGTTCCCTTTGGTCGAATATAGGCAAACAAAGCTATGGTATTAGAAGTGAGGAGGGTAGCCCCCTTTGTGGTTTGGGGAGGGAAGTGTTGAACTGACTTGGGTGCTGGTGACACAGATACTCCTGGGGAACCTTGGAAAAGTAAAACTCTTTTAAATGCCTTATTTTCACAGGTGGAAGTTAGTTGAAATGCTTTCAACTCTAAGAGCCATTCTTAGACATTTATTGTGTTATTGCCATTTCCCAGCAAAAGCCAGCTACCCTTATTTGGTCATCGTTGTTTGTGAGCACACTGTATTTCTTTGGAGGTCTTGGATCTGCTCTGTCGAAGAACCAGCTGCTCAGCAGCCACGTGAAGTCGATCAGAAAGTGCTTGCCAGGGGCGCCTGGGTGGCTCAGTGGGTTAAGCCGCTGCCTTCGGCTCGGGTCATGATCTCAGGGTCCTGGGATCAAGTCCCGCATCGGGCTCTCTGCTCAGCAGGGATCCTGCTTCCCTCTCTCTCTCTCTGCCTGCCTCTCTGTCTACTTGTGATCTCTCTCTGTCAAATAAAAAAATAAAAATCTTTAAAAAAAAAAAAAAAGGAAGTGCTTGCCAGCTTTCTTGCTTATGCTTTTTAAGATGGTTTGGGAAGAAAAAGATGGAAGACGGGCTCCCCAGTTAGGATGTTAGTCTGTATCAAAACAGACCCTGCCAGAAATGTTTTCATGGAATTCTGATAAGGCTCAAAGCAGAGAGCTTCAGTCAGCTTCTTAGAATTTAACAATTTCACACTGATTTTTTTCATATAAATGGTTTCAGAAGAGCACACACAGTTGAGTAACAATAGCCTTATGATTTCAGAAGTGTTCCTTGAAGTCAGTGCCTAAAAGAAATAAGATTGAGAAATAGAGATTACTGTGAGCAAATAAAATTTTAATAAAAATGAAAACCGATGGCCACAGCCATGATGTTTCTCTAGGCTTCTTGTGGTAAATGAAATCCATAAGCTTTCTGACCACAGTAAGTATAGGAAAAGCAGGAAGAACTGAAAAGATATTGTGGGTCAGCAAAACCTTTTGCAGTCCTCATGGTTTAGAGACTAAGGCCACTGTGTAAATCGTTTATATGTAACTGGTCAAGCTCAAGGTGAAGAACAGTTTTCTTGCAAACCATTGCTTCTTTCTTAAACGTGACCTTTTTGTTTGGTTGCTTTAAATCAGTTAAAAAAAATTTTTTTTTAAATAAGAAACGTGTTTTTAAATGTTTCTGCCAGCTGTTTACACGCTATACCTCTTCTTCCTTTTCCCCCTGTAGTGTTCTATTTCTTCATCAGAAGAAGAAAGACTTATTTCCATCAGGAGACCTAAAACGCCAACCTCAAGTGACTTCTCTGACCTTAATACTCAAACAAATTGGACTAAGTCACTTCCCTTGCCAACACCAGAAGAGAAGATGCGACAGCAAGCCCAGACGGTCCAGGCTGATGTGGTTCCCATTAACATAACTGGTATGCTTTGCTATGCAGATAGGTTTCTAAACGCACTTGGGCTTTTGTTTGTTAACATGCTCTTAGCATCTCATTTATAAATCAGCGGTAAATAGCTGTACTCTGGCTTCCTGCTCTTTGTTTAGTGAAAGGAATATTAAAACTTGTGCGTGCATATGAAATATTTCTTGCTTGTTAGAACACTGTGTTACCAAAGGTTGATACCATGCAATTCATCAAAAGTGTGTGTGTGGTTTTTTTTCATTGAATTACTTAAAATATCTTACTTTAAATATTTTATTTGAGAACATCTTCTAAACATGGTCCTGGGTAAGAAAACAATGACATGTTTCCCTTCTAAAGGGTTGTTTTATATAGTATTTATAGAAGTGAAGAAATAACAGTTTTGTGATATTTCTAAATGATACATTTTCTTACCTTTTTGTCTTAAGTAGAAAAAGGGAAAAATTGCTTAAAATAATATCAAGTGAATTAACAATTTTAAAGTTAATAGGATGGCAAAATTATATTTTGATTCCCATAAATTTGAATTCTGCACTCTTCAAATAAAAATCGATTCCTTCTGAATATAAAATTTTTAGAATATGTTATATTAAGTTGGAATATGAATATTGCCAAATATGAAATTCAAGTTCTTTTAGAATATTATGCTTAGATTTTAATCATCTGTGATATTTAAGGGGACAAATAACAAGGTACATAAAGCTCAAAGGCAATATTTCACAAACTTAGAGGAGTTGTTAAAAGATTAAAAGTCAAAATTTTCCTGCTTTATCAGTTCCAGAGCTCACAAAGATTGGTCAGTGGTTTTGGCGGGAGGGTGTACTAAATATAAAATAGATGTGTTAAGAGTTAACATTGGATAGGGTGTTCAAATGAAACAGATTATTAATAATCATCATTGATTATCAGTCCTTACAGAGCAAGATCTATAGGGTAGACCCCCAAAAAACAGGTGACCGGTAAGGATGAATTTTCATAAAAAATTAGGATGAAAACCCATAGCACCCTTGCTGTACTTCTGAAGGTACCACTGTGGATCACTGTTAGAAAGGTTTTTACATTTTGATAGTTATTGCAGATTTTGTAAAAACCTTATAGACATTTAAAACTTCCACTTAGAATAAAAATGACATCTATTTTGAATCCCAGAGAAATTTAGTAAATAAGTGCATGAATTATTTTAAATTCCATGTACATTTTTCCATACCTATTGTACTTAAGCCTAAAGAAATACCATAGTATTTTATTCCATTTTTCTTAGCAACTAACATTGTTGATCTTTCCGAATGTGATTCTCAGGCACCTAGGTCATATCTTTTTAAGATTATTTTTCAAAGTAGCTGTGTTTCAGAAATAAAGTGTGTTTATTGCTTGGTGGAATATGTGGACACATATTTTCTGTAAGAAAATGCATTACATTATTTGATTAAATGCAGCAGAAACATAATTACATTATATATGACTAAATGCCTCAGCAGTAGTATTATAAGATAATATTGTGCTATGAAATATGACAGTCCTTAATGGAATTAGGATAAATGTATTATCCTGAGATTAGGAAATTTAAAACAGTAACAATAGCTTCAGAAATAAAGAATTATTTGCAATGAAATGCATTGTAAAAACAGTAAACAGTGCTATATCTTTGAGCTCTAATTCTCTCCTGTTGATGACGTAAGTGGATATGAAGTACATAGAATTTAAAAGGAGTCGTTCAGATATCACAGAGGAAAGGTGAATGACAATAAAGAAGTGAGCAGTATGAGTTATGTCAAAATGCAGTTGACTTTTGCGTGTTAACATTTTCCAAAATGTAATAATTAAATATAGTACCTAATTATGTATTTCTGGATCCAAGTGTTCACATATGTACACTTACATTTCATGAAGAGATGCTTTTTTTCATATTCTGATATAAAGAAGTATTGTATTTAAATTTTTCACTTTCAGCAGTCAAATTGACATAGGTGTTATATAGCTTCTGCTACTTAAATGTTGTATTTCTGAAGCCCTAGAAGACTTTTGAAACTAAAATGTAGCTTCCCGTAGGGAACTGTCATATGTTCATTTATTTGGATGAACATTGACCGTCTAGTTTGATTTTCAGTCAGGTTCGGCGGGGGAAGAAATGTCGATAAATATACTGTTTCCCATGCAGAGTGAAGCCGGCCAGGCATAGAGGTAGAACATTAGCACAATGAGCTGCCGGCCGGAAAATCAATTTAATCCCTTTAGTCATAGTCCTGTAGGGACTCATCATTTTCTAGGAGTTGAAGAGAAAAAAGTGTTTCAAATGAAATGTATCTATGCGTAGGTTTCATATTCTGCCATGTGGGATAATAAGCTTCCACCTGGAAGATAAATAGAGGGGTAAACATGCTTCAGCGGTTTTGACAAACTGGCTTTGTACTAATGTCTGAGTTAGCTATGTTTATTTCTAAGTAGTAACCATGACTAAGGCTGTTTTTCAATGAAAGGGAGGGACTTAGTTCCTCTCAGCAAGTATTTATTAAATACCTACTTTGTGTCTGAGTGACACAGGGGGTGCTAAGGTATGTGAGTCATGATTCCTACCCTCAAGAAATGTTTAGTCCACCAGGAGGGACAGACCTTTTAGGTCCTGATGCAAGATGGAGAGTTTGGTGCCTTTAACGGCATAGATCTTCGATGTCCATTCTCACGGTTTGTTTCTTAATTTCCTTGGAGTTTGGATGCCTTATCTTTTGGTTTTTTAGGAAGCAAAACTAGAGGGTAAATGAAACTATCAATGTTTTGTCTGTTCTTAATGCCTTGATACAAGGAAATTGTTTTCCTCTGCCGTAGGAACTCATGGACCACGGAAGTCCTGACTTGCCCCTTATGAGCACCATGTATGCTCTCGTAGTGATGCAGTTATCACAGCGTTGGCTCCTTCTGGTGTCTCACTGTCTTCTCTCAGTCCTTTCTGGTTTTCTCCATTAGGAACAAAGTTGCAGGCATTTTCAAAGTTGCCAGTATTTATTTAAGTTTGTTGCTTCCTGGGTGAACTGCGTTTTGATTGTTCAGATCTTTTATCTTCTCTTTAGATAAGTTTCTATTTGCAGTTTATTCCTATTTAAATAGAGGGTACACTGTACCACTATGAATGTGCATCAGTATTGCTAAAAAGAGTAAATGTTTTCATACTTATTTTTTACAACATAAGAGTGATGGAAGTGTATAATTTGTGTACCTAATATATTTTTTAAAATCTCTTTTTGAGGAGAATAACCATTTAACAAAGACAGTGGTATAGAAGTTTATTTAATTAAACTGGCAAATAATTTAAAGCAGACCAATCAGTAACTGATACTGTATTATTTTATGGTTTCCCATTGGTGTGTTAATCACACAAGCTCACGATGTAGAGATAAAAAAAAGTCCTGTTGATATGGCATTCTAGGTTTGATTGCAAAATTACGGGAAATGTCTGAATTAAGATCAATTGTAAAAGGTGATTATAAAACAGAGAAAGCAATTCAGCTTTAACAACAGCAGTGCTACTGGGTCTCATTGTGGTAAAAGTACTTGATCATTGTAAGGCTTTTTATTGGTCGTGATAGTTGTATCTCACACCATAGCAATAACCACAGCCTGTCCAAATTGTCAGCCTTCCTGACTGAAAGAAAAAGCTCTTCATCCAGAAATCCTTGATAAGTTATTTGTATCATTCCAGAGGACAAGACATAAGACAAGAGATAACCAAAACCCAATATGCCCACTGCCATCTCACGTACGCTGATTTAAGAGAGATTCAGTGACCAGAGGGCCTATGTAAAACACTTCCAAATGAGCCATTTTTTTAAAATAACACAGAATCACTCTTCAAGTGTGTTATTAACAGATTGGCCCTTGTTACCCCAGCATGTCTGCAAATGAGATCAAGGTGTTTCCTTTGGAAGGACACACACCTGGAAATGAAAAAAAAAAAAAAGCCTTATGATGATAATGTGCTTTCCTTCCTTTTTTTGTCCTTCAGCATTCATCCATCATCATATGACTGGCTAACATCATTATTAATACCTTCTTATCATTTTACAACCAGCTTCTGGAAGAAAGTGCATGGTGTCGGCTTGCTTGAAAATAACATTGCTTTGCTTGTTCTACTACTCTATATTAGGGGAGAATTTCGATCGCCAGGCCAGCCTTCGGCGGTCTCTAATTTACACAGACACTCTGGTAAGACGACCGAAGAAAGTCAAAAGGAGAAAGACTATTACAGGAATCCCTGACAGCATACAGAAGGAGCTAGGTATGGCTCATCAGAACTGTATTCTGTTGCCCCTGGTTACTGCTCAGCATTACACGCTAACCTCGTTACCATGCTTATGAGATCAATACATTCTGATAGCCGTGTGGTGTCCCCAGAGGGACAGCTTCTCCTCCTGAGTGAGGCAGTGGGTGCAGGTCTTCACATCCCATGCAGATGATTTGTTGAATTTGGAGAAGGGAACAGGAAGAGCTTACATGAAAACTGTTAACTGGGATGATGGAAATGTACAGTCATGTCCTCATCTCTGTGAACCTTGCACACCGGGTATTTCCACAATGAAATTTACCTTTCATTTCGATCTTAAGTTTTCATAAAACTGAAAACTCATTCTAGGACTTCAAATTATGAATATAGACTCACTAGTCATACTGACAGCGTTGGTGGCATTTTGTCACCCAAGAGACAGTGGTGGGGGATATTTAGTAAATTCCAGTACACTAGAAGCAGTCATTTGTGTTGGATAGTGCCTTAGGAGAGCTTCCAACCAAACAATTTCATAGGTTTCTGGTCAGTATTTTCCAACCTGTGATAAAAACAGAGAAAAGACACCTTCCCCTTTTGGGGGGGGGCTAGTGGAAAGGGTTATTTACTTCATAATTCATGTATTCAAATTATTTCTGCTTATCTTTATATATACTTCGGATAATCCTATCCTTCTATATTCACTTCCTCTCTCTGGTTTTTATTGGGCCCATTTGGGAATGTCTACAGAGGCAGCAGAGAGCATGCTGGGTAAGGGGCAGGTGCTCTGACACCACGCTGCGTGGATTTGAACCCTGCCCCTGCCACTTACTCTCTGGGTGGCCTCAAGCTGATTACTTGACCTCTCAGAGTCTCCTTCTGCATTCAAGTAGTGTGGGTGCTGATGCTAACAGGGCGTATGTCACAGGGTGGCTTGAGGAATTCATGAACTTAGACAGGTGAAGCACTTGGTGCCTGGTGCTATATGTTCACTATATGTTAGCATGAGAGCTGCTTTGATAATTACTGTTGAGAACTTAATACTACCTATTTTGAAATTTGCCTCTTTCTCTTCAGCCTGCCTGTGGAGTGATTTCCTTATAGTTACTTTCACCTGATGTGTTTACTTTCATTTACTATTGAAGTTTATAGTCTAGAAACTCAGAATAATTATTTCTGAACGTGCCCAGGAGTCTTTGAGTCAAAATGAGCTTATCCTCACCATGGTGATCTGTCTGTTACAGCACTTTGAGGTGGCATTGCAGCTGCCGACATTGTTCCTGTGCCTTTTTTCTCAACACCCCTGCTTAAATGCCTTGTATTAGCGACAGAAGGCTCTTCTCTACCTGGTATTCCCTCTTACTGCCGCCCAGTTCTGCAGTACGTACGCTCCACCTTCCAGACTGAAGCCACAGTGGGACAAGAATAGTGATGCTTTACTTTTGCTCTAGGTAGTTCCAGCGACCCAGATGGCATACAGGTGCCCATCTTATTTCATAATACAGGGTTTTATCACAAACAGAGGCAAGACCGCATCCATAGGATTTATGAAATTTGTCTTTGGTTCATGACGCTGCATCTGCTTCCAGATCTGGGCCAGTCCTGCCCATTCTTTCAAACTCTTTATTTTTTTTTTTTCTCTCCTTTAGGTGACAGATAACTAATGTAAGAAACTAGTACGTACTCATATGTTCAGTAGATGCTTAATGGGCTAATATCTTACAGCACTCAGGTAACATTTGTATTTTAAATGGTCTTTCAGGGGATGTTCTTTAACCTAAAGAGTGACTTTAAAAAGATGGACCCTTTGTAAGATAACAAGGTTGATGTTTTGAGGTAGTCTATATGCTAGTGGCTGTACTACCAAATAGGTAGGTTTTGGATGGCTTTGTGCAAAGAGTGTAAGAACAGTTAGGCCCAGGTAAAGAGATATATACACACAAGTATTCAACATGAATTCTCTCTCTCTCTATGCCCCTCAGCTCTCTACATGTATATATATAATATGATTTCTAGAACCTCAGAGATAGGAATTTTTATCACTTTTATTACCAAACAAACCAGTATGGAGCCAGTAACTTAGTTGCCTCTTTGACCTTGCTAGAATGATCTCATCAGCTAGGTAAATCATGTCTTCTGTAATTTTATTTTTAAAATCAATGATTGAGTCCCCAGGGCCCATGTTCATTTCTCTTTTGCATGTAATATAGAAACACCAGTAATGCTGGAGGAAAGAAAATAGCTTTCCCCATATCATTGCATTGTGATTGCCAAGGAAGAGACAGTTGATGTCATTTCATAGTCAATGACGTGACCTGGATCCTAGCTGGTGGTCATCTGGGACAGTTGTATCTAAGTTAGAGCTACTTTAAGAAAAAGAAAAGAAAAGAAAAGAAAAAGAAAGAAGGGAAAAGAAAAAGACAACAATTTTAGTTTTATAGAGAGGCTAGTTGGAAGGATTAATAGAGTAAGGGAAAATAACATTTAAATACAGTAACATTCAACAGAAAATTTGGGTCATACATTTTTCTTAATTTTATGACTTCTGGGTGATCTTGCTTGTTCTCCCCAATATTTTGTACTTGTTAAGTTATCTGGTGGTTCAAAGCTTTGTACTACCTAACTAATGATTCTCAAAAACAAACACTTAGTATTTTCTGTAAAAATTAGACTTTTCTAGATATAAAATGGAGGGAATTTGTCAAACAAATGAGATAAAAAGAGAAATGATTATCAAAAAAAAAAAAAAAAGGACATTCACTAAGAAAGATACTTTCTATTCACTAGAACTTGCCCAAGTTGTTGGGAATTTGGATTTTTAAAAAAATCTAACCAGAGATTTTTTAAAAATCTAACTAGAGAGTTGATTGTGCTTAATTCTATGTGCTTTTCACTTCAAAATCCATAAATAATGGACTCTAGAGGTGAGCCACTTAATAATGCTAAGTCAAGGTATGATATTTATTGTTTCAAGCAGTTTATGGCTTATAATTTGTTGCCTTCCATAATTTTTTTTACTCTTATTAAATGTACATAGAAATGTACTTGAACAGCCCCTCGTGAGTTTTCATCTTCTAGAATGAGATAGGATCATTTTGTTGTTATATAATTATATTTGGTTACTGAATAATTTGGATACTTCTAGAACAGTACTTCTTCCCCAAGCAGAAAAAGCTTCATTTAAAGGAATCCCCTTCTTGGGGTATCTGGGTGGCTCAGGCAGTGAAGCTTCTGCCTTTGGCTCAGGTCATGATCACAGGGTTCCTGGATCTCACCTAGCGGGGGGCTCCCTGCTCCGCAAGGAGTCTGCTTGTCCCTCTCCCCCTGCTCACGCTTCCCCCACCCCTTTCTTTCTCTCTCTCTGTCAAATAAATAACTAAAATCTTTATATAAAATAAAAGGAATCCCTTCTGAATAATTATTGATAGTTTGTACTAAGAACATAAGATCAGACACAACTTTTTTAAAAATCCACATATTAAACCTTAAATTAACTAACCTGTAGATATCTGTCTTCATTGTCAATGTCTTCATTGATTACTTGTTTTTAAAAAATTGGATATCCCTTGTAGTATTATGTAATAAGTAAGAAATATATATAATTATTTCTTCACATTATATTTTATAATTAGATACATCCTATTAAGAGTTTTAACAACACCTCAGAGGTCTATATTTGTTTGCACATCTCTTTTCATAGTCTCTTTCTGTTATTTAATTCTGGTCAAGATCCATTTATTTGTGTCCTTTAATATGTGACACTTTTTGTACTATGAAAATATTAGAGGCTCTGTTCTGGGAATGGAACTTCAGTGATCCCTATGATCGATGATATATGAGTTATTTTTTACGTATATTTTTAAAGGTCTTCAGAAAAAAATCATTATTTTTGTTTTTTGTTTTTGTTTTAAAGATTTTATTTATTTGACAGACACAGATCACAAGTAGGCAGAGAGGCAGGCAGGGCGGGGTGGGGGGGCTCAATCCTGGGACTCCAGGATCATGACCTAAGCTGAAGGCAGAAGCTTTAACCCACTGAGCCACCCAGGCGCCCCAAGAAAAAAAATCATTATTTTAATAAGAAAGTTGTGCTGGGCCGTAGATGGTGGACAAATTGCTATATTTCCATTTTCAGGAGCCTAGAATGGTTTCATGTTCAAAATCGTTAACTGAGAGAGAATCAGTATATTGTTTGTGGCTCTTACAGATAGTTCAAAATCTACCACTGATCTCATGCAAAAACGACTGCAATTTTGAAAGAAAAAGTTAGTAAAATCCATTGTTGAATGGAATAAGGTATCTTGAGTATTTGGAATCAAACTGGTGCAAACTGATACAGCCAAACTAGTCAATTTCCCCCTTCAGAAATCCCAAGTGGCAAAAACTTTATCTTTTGTTTTCTTTCCTCAAAGTGGACTTTTCTCCTCCTCCTGCCCACTGCCCACTTCCTCTCTTTCTAGGGAAGAACCTTATGTGTATGTGTATGTATCTGTCTGTCTTCAGTGAGTGTGCCTGGCAGAGGGTAGGGGAAGGAAATAGATGCTCTCTGCTTAAAGATACAGGTATGAAAATATTCTCCATCATCACAAGTGAGGGAACAGGCACTTTATGCTTTATTCCTCATAGGGTGACATCTCCTTTGTGGTTCATACAAGAACGTTGCTGCCATATTTGTAATATCCTTTGCTGTTCAGATGAGCAAAGCGTTTTATAGCCAGCCAGGGACAGTGGTTAATTCACGTGGGATAGGGAGGGAGTTCCCAGGAATCCCATCACCACCAGCGTCCTCACCCAAGTGAGCCGAGATGCAGGCAAGTACTCAGCTTGCATTGCTCAGCAAAACCCCTGCTGGAGATTTTTTTTAAGTTTTTGAAACAATGTAGAAAAAAACTGGTTATACTGTTATTTTTCAAGATTTAATGTATCCTAATGGTTACTATGCATGAATTGATTTTTTTTTTTTTTCCCCTCTCTCTCCACTTTGGCTAAGTTGTCAGTTTATGGTTTTTTTGTTTGTTTGTTTGTTTTTTGTTTTTTTTTTTTTTTAAAGATGCTGTTCCATTCTAGGTAGCTTGAAATCAAACTGTTACCTACACTTTAGGGTTGTTTTTGTTTTTGTTTCTCATCCATTTCCCTCAGTTTGGCCCTCTTGATGCCTTTTTTTTTTTCTTTTCTTTTCTTTAAATATACCTACTCTCAGTTTGGTTGTAAAGCTCCAAGAAATGAGTAACTATAATTTGAGGAAATGCTCACTGGCTCAGTTCCTGCTGCTTTCCCCCACCGGAACACAACAGATTGCTTCTGGAGTTTGAATGTCACTGACAGACACATGACAGTGGTGTAAGATGGATAATGGAATGGTTGAAACACAGATGGGCCTGTAAATCACTTTTCCTTAGGATTTCCTTCTGACATAAAAAATTAATGTAATTAACACTGTTCTCTACCGACATCCCTTGTAAATAGTGTCTCTGTAGCCTCCTGTTGAACCGTTCCATTCATCTGTCTTTGGGAAAGATGGTCACAGCTTGACAAGACGCCCTGCACAGTAACCTGGTGGGTGACAGGCCACCTTGAAATCTTTACTAAAAGGGCGTTCTTTGAGAAGTAGATCTTCCAACAGGCACTCAGCCTTGATCTCAAAGAGAGTAACTGAGAATTCCATATGTAGCCCTTAGTCTGTAGGAGGATTTGAAGTACAAATCAAGAGACATACATGAAATTCCTAATAAAGGTTTTTACTTTAGGAGCTGTCAGTAACTAAACTCTCACTCTGGTGCCTGCAGGAGAAAAGAAACTAGATCAAGTAGAAAATATATATATATTTTTAAATACAACAGGGTAAGAAGGGGAGGAGGGTACAGGTGATGAACTAAGATATTTTTAGATAACAAGCCTCTTTCTGCTTTATCTCCAGCATCAGGCACGGGCCAAGATGATGTTGGGGGTCACTCAGTGTACACCCCAGACCACTACTCTACACTAGGAAGGCTTGATAGCTCTCAGTCTGCGGGACAGCGCTCAGAAACCAGGGACTCCAGCTGTCAGACTGAGGAAGTGAAAGTTGTACCACCTTCTATGAGAAGAATCAGGGCACAGAAGGGGCAAGGCATTGCTGCCCAGATGAGCCACTTCTCAGGCTCCTCTGGGAACATGTCTGTGTTGAGTGATTCTGCGGGCATTGTATTCCCTTCCCGCCTCAACAGTGATGCTGGTTTCCACAGTCTCCCACGTTCTGGGGCGAGGGCGAGTGTTCAGTCCCTGGAGCCACGGCTGGGTGCCCTGGGCCCCACAGAAGACCTGGATGGCCCTTACGCCTACCACAGCAATCACCCACAAGATGATGAAAACTTAGGACATTTAGGAGGAGCCTCAATGACTGGAATGTTTTTGAGGCCCAAGTCCCAGGCGCTGAGGCCTTTTGAGAATGTAATCAGCCCAGCATGTGTGGTCTCTCCTCACGCCACCTACTCCACCAGCATCATCCCAAATGCCACACTCTCTTCCTCCTCGGAGATTATTATTATTCATACTGCTCAGAGTTCAGGACAGCTGGACAGCAAAATTACCAGCTCCTCTTCGTACACAAAGATAAAATCCAGAGACCACCTCCTCTCCAGGCATGCTAGTAAGGAGGACCATCAGCCTCCCAGTGGGAACTGGACAGAGGGTCACCCCAGCATTCTTTCACAGGCCTTAGATCCTCATTCCCCCGGTGCAACCACACTGTTGTCGCTCTGTGACTCAGCGGTCTCTCTAAATACTCCAGAACATCAGGAGAATGGATCCCAAGCCATGAGCTATAACTGTAAAAACCACCTGAGCTCTCCAGCCCATGCCCAGGACGTGGATGGCAAGAGTGAGTCCAGTTACTCAGGAGGTACGGGGCCCGGCAGCTCTGAGCCCTGGGAATACAGTGCCTCTGGTAACGGGCAGGCATCCCCACTGAAGGCACATGGGGCGATTCCTGGCTACTCCACTCCCGGGAGTAATGTGAGCAGCTGCAGTTTGGACCAGACATCCACCAAAGATGATGCCAGGTCCCTGTATTCAGAGGAGCACGATGGCTACTACACGTCTATGCAGCCTGACCCAGGACGCAGATCTGGAAACCAGAACAGTTGCGATGGCTTTGGGAACCCCAGGCACAGTGTGGTCAACGTGTTTGATGGGAGAGCTCAGAAAAACCAAGGGGACCGGTCACATTTCCATGACAAGTCTCTCTCGCGGAATATCTCTCTGAAAAAAGCGAAGAAGCCGCCTCTGCCACCCTCGAGGACGGACTCCCTGCGCAGGATTCCCAAGAAGGGCGTCCAGTCAAACGGGCAGGCGCTGAACGAGAGCCTGATCGCCTCCCTCCAGCACTCGCTGCAGCTGAACCTCCCGGGCAAGGGCGGCAGCTCACCCTCGCAGAGCCCCTGCAGTGACTTCGAAGAGCCTTGGCTGCCTCGCTCCCGCAGCCAGAGCACGGTGAGCGGGGGCAGCAGCATGACCTCGGCCACCACCCCCAACGTCTACTCCCTGTGCGGGGCGACGCCGTCGCAGAGCGACACGAGCAGCGTCAAGTCCGAGTACACGGACCCTTGGGGTTACTACATTGACTACACCGGCATGCAGGAAGACCCTGGGCACGCCGGCGGGGGCTGCTCGGCCGGCAGCAGGGCGCCGGCAGGGAACGGGCCAGTCCACCATGTTCACGACGGAGCCAGGACCGTGATGCCCCAAGTGCCTGGTGGCTCCGTCAAACCAAAGATCACATCGCCGGAGAAATCCCACAGGGTCACTTCTCCGTCCAGTGGGTATTCCAGCCAGTCCAACACACCCACAGCACTCACCCCAGTGCCTGTGTTTTTAAAGTCAGCGTCACCAGCAAACGGGAAGGGGAAGACCAAGCCCAAGGTGCCAGAAAGGAAGTCCTCTCTGATATCTTCAATCTCCATCTCCTCCTCGTCCACGTCTCTGTCTTCCAACACTTCCACGGAAGGGGGCGGGACCATGAAGAAGCTGGATTCGGTGCTGGCGTCTCCCCCTGCCGCTGCCCCTCTTCCTTCTCTTCCCTCACCCTGTCCTGCGGACAAGCCTCCTTTCCTTCCTCCTCCCCCGCCTTTAGCGGATTCCCCCAACGGCTCTCTGCCTCAGTCTCCCCTCTTCCCCCCTCCGCCGCCAGAAGTGCTCACTCCCTTCTCTCCCCCCACCAGCGCGTGCTTTCCTCCTCCCCCCAGGGCACTTAGCCCCCTTACTCTGGGTGCCCCTGCTTCCCTGCCGCCTGCCCCCGCTTCTGGACCCTCCTCAGCTCCCCCGCCTGCCCCACCCCTTGACCCCAAATGGATGAAAGATGCCAGGCCTTCTTTGAAAAAATCTGGCCAGTCAGAATGCTCCCGGGAGGCCTTCCGGCAGCCTCCTAACAAGGAGGAGGGCAGCAGACCCCCCATGCCCCTGATAACCACTGAAGCGTTGCAGATGGTACAGTTGAGGCCCGTGAAAAAGAACTCAGGAACCGAGCAAGCACTGTTATATGAACAAGTATCTCAGGAAAAACTAACTCCGGTTGTTCCCCAGTATCATTTAAAGCCATCTGCTTTCATGAAATCCCGAAATAGCATAAATGAAATGGAGAGTGAAAGCCAGCCTGCCTCCGTGACAAGCTCGCCGCCGACTCCTGCCAAGAGCTTGAGTCAGGGTCACCAGGACAGTGCAGCCGAGCGTGGCCTCCCGAGCCGCAGCCCGGGCAGCGCTGAGGAGTCCGAGGCTGGCCCGGACCCCAGGGCCGCCCCGCTGCAGGAGCCCCCCGGCCCTTCACCCAGCAGGAAGCCGCCCCCCATTTCCAAGAAGCCCAAACTGTTCCTCGTGGTGCCGCCTCCGCAGAGAGATTTCACAGCGGAGCCCGCGGAGAACGTGAGCGGAGCATCACCCAGCCCCACGAGGGGAGAGGCAACAGAGAGTTGTAGAGCCAGGGCTGGTGCTGAGGAGACGGGCTCTGGCAGCTTGGTTCTCGAGGGAGGAGCCGCAGGATCCGCGTCCCCGGACAGAGTGAAAGCCAATGTCCCCATGGTGCAGCCCGATGTCTCGCCAGCCCCAACGCGGGAGGAGCCAGGTGCCGAGAACCGTGCAGACGGTGGAGGCAGCGTGGAGAGCTGCCTGTCGCTCCAGGACGGAGGGCGTGAGTATGCTTTTCTCTCTCCTTCCCCTTGGACCATATGCAGCCCTTGTAGAAGAGAAGCCTAGTGTGTGTCCCCGGGAAAGCCAGCAGCATGTGGGCTGCCGGTGCCGCCACACACTCAGGTTACCAACTAGGCATTTTAAGAAATTAAAAAAAAAAAAAAAAAAAAAAAATGGAGATCTCAGGGTATTTATTGCTTCCTGAACATCAGAAAATAGAGGGGTAGGGTGGTCTGCAGCAGACAGGGTATTAAATAGCAAGGAGTAGTAGTCTCCCTTCTGGAGAGCTGCAGAGAAATGTTACAACAAGATTTAAGACACATTCAGTAGCAGTTCTAGACTTAACAGAAAAGAATGAGCTCTGGCTCTCCTGATCAGAATGGAAGATCAAAATGACAGACCCCACTGCCTGCCTGTCCTGTGGTCCTCTGTTGGCAGGAATGGCAGGGACAGCATATTGGGAAGCCTGGCTGAAGACTGAAATTCAAGTCACTTGTGCTTCCTGTGCTTGCTTCTTCTAGCTGGGGTGCCAGAGCCTGACACAGCTGGTTCTTCCTCCGAAGCCGGTGACTTCCTTAGGGAAGAAGGGAGTGATGAGGTGATGACCCCCAGTAGACCCCGGACCACAGAAGACCTTTTTGCAGCCATTCACAGGTATCTAAAACTCCTTCCTCTTAATTTTGATCTTTACGAGTCTACCTTTCTAAATGCTTCCTCACTTTGTCTTCCTTGAGTGTTTTCCTGTCACCCATTAGCTCGATCATTTATTTTTGGTGTGTTTTCTGTATTCTTATTTCCTCTGACTCCAATTTCTGTTTTACTTTGTTCCACTGATTTTTATGATGATATGGGGGACAGAGACTCCATGTGGTGCCTTCTGCTCGGCATTGCGCTTGCTGGCAAGACATGCAATGTGTCAGTCATATGACAGAGTATTTACAAGAATTGGATTAGAGCAATGGGTAGTCCAGTCCAGGATGAACGAGGCTGTTTTGTGGACATAAGCTACACAGACCAGCTCCACAGGACTTCTTTCCTAAGGGTGTGTTGTGTTTTGTTTTGTTTTGTTTTTAAAATTATTTTTGTGTTACAGAAATTTCAGGATTTTTTAGTGCAGTTGTCTTGGCTACTTAAATGTTTCAATACAAGAGTACAATCTTTTCAAAGCAGAGTGGAAGGAATTAAAGTTGTTATTGTATACTGTTAGTGCCATCTACTGGCACGAGAAATTGTTGGGTTTAAAAAAAAAATGTAGAGTAAATTTTTCAAAATAACTGCCTGAACTGTTGTTATACTTTTTACATGTGGTCGCCTTAGAGAGTGAGTATAATTTAGCACGAAAACTATATACTGCCTTTTTTCTGGTTGTAAACAGCCTGTACTCCCAACAGTGTCGTTGTAGGGATTGATAAGGTTGTACATGTTGCAAGTACTTTGAAACACAATGCTGTATAAACCCTTTGCTTCCTTCTCGACTTCTTTGCCGCAGTATTTTCAGATAATTCTTATGAATGTCCTTCTGCCGCCAAGGCCTTACACAGCACTGAATGGAGGTCCCTTTTCTTCTTCCGGAGACAAAGATGCCCATAGAGTCATTTGATTCTCTTTGTAAATTACCTTGTGTCAGGACTGTTTTCCCTTCTTGGAATTTAACTGAAAAGGCTATTGTGTGAGATGAAAAACATAGGACTGTCCTGATTTGAAATTCCCCGTGCAGCATATAAATATCTAACTTGGAGGGGAGCGGTGGAACCAAGCGAGGGAGTTAGGTGTTTGTCAAGAATTTTGTTCTTTACCTCTTGACTCTAGTATTGATACAATATCCCCAAAGACCCTAAAGACTGCCTCTTCAACATCGTCTTTCTGACTGGTATCTTTGATCTCATTAGAAATCAATGAGGTAAATGGTACATACTCATCCTGTCTGATGGCTGAGTAAAATTAAAGAGGGCACGTGATATGATGAGCACTGGGTGTTATATTCAACGGATGAATCATTGAACATTGTATCAAAAACTAATGATGTACTATATCCTGGCTAATTGAATTAAATTTAAAAAAATCAGACAATCCAATCGGAAAAAAGAAATAAAGAGGTAGCTGCTTATGAAACTGTTTCTCAGAACAGTGAAATGAAAATGCTACATGCTTTGAAGCCAACTTTAGTGGCATTTCTAGAAGTTTATACAGATGTTTCTAACTCTCACCGTGCTAGACCCATAATAAGCACTTAATAAATATTTTCTGAATTAAATGAAACCGATTAGAATTTAACTCTTAGGAATTCTTCCAAGACTCGACGTCTTTCATTTAGTCTGGAATGCACTGGGTTGCTGAACACGTAGGCATATAGATTTATAGTAGCGGTCCCCAGAGAAGACGTGTTGCTGATGGCTCTGTCTACTAACTACTTGGTCTCAGTGAGGAACCCAACTGTTGTGGGGCCAAGTTACTATGTGCTTTTCCAAAAAATATGCCAAAGTTCGCATCCATATTTTACTTTGGGAAGCTTCTTAAGGCACCAAGAAATCTGTGGTTTCTCCTACTAGTGAATTCTATCTACTGCAGACGTGGAAATCTGCCAGTCTCTATTATTCTGCGTACACATGGTAGAAATAAAGGCCAAGTAGGGTATGGATCACAAAGAAAGCAAGGACACCTGCTCATTTCTGTTTTAGCATCGATAATGTATTAGCAGACATAGGAAAAATCCATCTGAAGTCTGATTTTTAGGGCTTAATTTTATATTTGTCAGCACTAAGCTAATAATTTAAAAGAAGGAGTATCTCAACTGTACCACAGCCTTCAGATTTTATAATGCAAATTAATTCACTTCAGATTTAAAGCCAGATGGAAAATGTGGAACACCAGTTGAGGTGTGAAATTTTTATATTTATTGAAGTAATTAGTTTTCAAGCCCATGTTAACTGTTTGAGCACTTTTTATAGCCCTCTTTAGAAATACACACACAGTGTATGTGTGCGTGTGTATATACACATGTATACATACGTTTATGCCGAGAATTCACAGAATTCATATGTTTAGATTTAATTCTCATTTTCGGGCCGCAGCTGCTCTTGAGAAACAACAAAACTTTTATAAATTCCCATTTCCTATCTTAATTTGAAGTCCACAGTTAAAGGCCATAACTTGAATCAGGGGTAGCCAGGGGCTTGATGTGTGGGTCTTAGCACACCCTCACCTTTTAAAACCCAAACAAGAACTTAGGCTCCAAAGTGGTCCCTGCAAGGATCCGGTGAACAGAGCTGCCCTTGAGAAGGAGCCACTAGAGGTCGTGAGGTCACGTGCTGCAGGCGGGGAGATACTGCATCGAGTCCTCGTTCTTGGAGAAGGCTGTGTGGCTTCGCTCTTTGGCCTTAGTTACCTTCTCTGGTCAGACGGGTTGAAGTCATTTCCAGCTCTGAGATGCTGAGACGTTATTTCTGTTGGCTGGTCAGGAATGTGTGCCAGAGCGCCGCTCTCTGCTGACAGCGGAGCAGGGCCATTGACCTAAAGTATCAGAGGCCCAGCTCTACAGCCTCCAAGGGGCCGGTGCCATGTCAGCTCTGGCTGCCCTTCACACTTTGTTTTTAGCCTTCGCCACTTCCTGTCTTCCACTTTGGGGGCTTCCTTTTGGCCAGAAGCATGGAGAGGACCCAGGGAGCACCAAGCCCCCAGCAGCCTGCAGGGCCCATCCTCTCCAGTGTCTGGTTGTGCAGGCCTGGTCAGACAGCACAGAAGCCTGGCCTGGTGGCAGGGCGGAAGAGCTGGAGTTCCCTGAATGACAGTTTGGTGAAGCACATCCTTCATGCCCGACACTCCATAGCTGTTACTTGCACTCATCTTTATTGGTAAAGCGTGAGCTCTCCACTGTTTATTTCCCCTTCCAGGTAGGAAACTGAGTCAGAAACTTAAACTTGCCCAAGGTCACAGAGCAAGGTAACTTGAGTGTGGGATTTAACCCAGGTCTCTGTGACTCTGGGGTTCTTTAGCTCACTGAAGCCTCACAGACCTGTGAGGTTAGTATCCTCACCCCCATTTTGCAAGTACGAAAGCGAAGTTGCAGCATAGATGAGTAGCTTGCCCAAGGTGCCACAGCTGGAAGTGCTCAAATTCAGTTCTTTATCTGTATATACAATAGCATCCTCTTTATCTTTCCCTGCTGCATATGCTGGAATTTTATAGCAAACAAAGAGGTAATACCCGTGTCTTTATTTGACTAAATGTACCAAGTTTCCTTAAAGCACCTGCACTTAGCTGAGAGATTCCTTGCAGACTGAGTTGTTCTTAGGAAGACACCAGCAAGGGGCCCCTTGGCTCATCTGCTTTATTACCCCTGACTCACTCTTGGTACAAGACACATGGAACAGTGAGGTTCTTAGAGACTGAAGACAAGAAGCACCTCCAGGAAACATTTTACTTGTCCCTACCGGCCCCTCCTCTTTCACATTATCCCCACATTCCTCAGATTTTCTTGATTGGTGGGAGGTTGTCTGAAACCAGTCAGGCAACAGAATGTGGTGTGGAAGGTTCACCCTTGTTTTCTGGAAAACGGGATTTTGAGAAGTTGACATAGGGTCCAGTAAGAGCCAAGGAAGACGGGTTTTATATCAGACTCTAGAATGACTAATAATGCAGAGTTGTAGAGTCATTCTAGAACCTGAAGGTGGGGGTTTACCTCAAGGTAGGCAATATTTTGGGGGTTGGCTTACCCATTAGCCCTGTTCAAGGGCTAAGGTCAAACAAGAAAAGAAAGAGTAGAGAAAAGGGTGGTTGGCACTGAAATGCCCTCAAGATCAGTCCAGTATAGTAGAGTTACATAAAAATGGCAATTGTTCGTAACTTTTGAAGTGATCCTCACCAAAATAAGTTAGTAATCATGTCTGAGATGTGTTTCAAAATAATCCAGTGAGGGTAGAGATGAAAGAAAGATGGCCATAAGTTAATCATCCACCATAGCGGGGTCAGGGCTCACGTGATAATACAATGAACTATTAAAGTAACTCTTCACAAATGGTGATGTGAGTATGCAGTGAGCAGCGTGGTTGTGACTGATGTCCCATGGTCCCCTGGGAGTTAACCTTCATCTTAATGTCATTAAATCTCAGATCCAAGAGGAAAGTCCTCGGCCGCAAAGATTCAGATGACGATCACTCCCGGAACCATTCTCCTTCCCCTCCAGTGACACCCACCGGTGCTGCCCCCAGCCTGGCGTCCCCAAAACAAGTGGGGTCAATTCAGAGAAGCGTCCGTAAAAGCAGCACCAGCAGTGACAACTTCAAAGCTCTGCTGCTGAAAAAGGGGAGTCGCTCAGACACCAGTGCCCGCATGTCTGCAGCCGAGATGCTAAAGAACACAGACCCCAGATTCCAGAGGTCAAGGTCAGAGCCTTCGCCAGACACCCCCGAGAGCCCATCCAGCTGCTCCCCAAGCAAGAACAGAAGGGCCCAGGAGGAGTGGGCCAAGAACGAAGGCTTGATGCCTCGGAGTCTGTCCTTTTCCGGCCCCCGGTACGGCCGCAGTCGGACCCCACCTTCTGCCGCCAGCAGCAGGTTCAGCGTGCGGAACCGGATCCAGAGCAGCCCCATGACCGTTATCTCGGAAGGCGAAGGGGAGGCCCTGGAGCCGGTAGACAACAGGGCGCGTTGGGCCCTGGGCATGGCCAGGGGGTGTTCCCTGGATGGACTGGTAGGGGGTGAAACGGACCGGGGCAGCCTGCTCTGTGGTGGGGAGCCCACCGCCTCCCTGCAGACACAGGGTCCCAGCCCCACAGATGGGCCGGTCCGTGCCGAGGGCGCAGATCCAGCAGAACAGAGTGGAGGTCCTCTTCGGGAAGAGAGCTAGGGACGAGAGCCTGACTCTCCCAAGTAATGCGAGGGAGGCGTGCAACATGTGGCTCTAGGAAAGCCCGGCACACAGGTACCCTTCCCTGCCTGGCCTGCGGATCCCACTCAGCGTTCGCGCCGTTTCTGCCCTGGGCCCCAGCACGGAAGAAGAGCATCACATAGGACTCACTTGGCACTTGCCCTGTGGCTTAAAAGCAAGTAGAAGCTTAACTTCTTAAAGTGCTTCCTGGGGAAGACTTTTTTTTTTTTTTTTTGCAAAATGCTGGGTGTTTGTATGGAGGGGGGTGTGTGTGTGCATTTTGAACACTTTACATGTTTAAAAAAATACACACATATAGCATGTACAGAGTAGGAGAAGGAAACACAGTTAAGCTGGGTAGAGGAATGGAGGCTTTCTGGACTAGGTGGTAAGAATCGCTTTAAAAGTATCACGTTGTCAGAAATTAGTGAGTTCCTGAAGAAGGGAGTGAGAGAAGCGTTCCTTCTAAGAAAGAGGGGGCCTGTGCGTGGGTGCCCCTGCAGAGGACACATGGCAGTGCAGGCCCCAGTGTGCTTTCCATGTGAGCCATGTATGTCATGATGAACCCAAAACGATGGGAAAGGGCTAACGGACTAATGGGTTCAGGTACTTTTTTCTTGGGGGGCGGGGTGGGGGACTTTGTTTCCTTTTCGTGAAATTGGCAAACACGTGGAGGGGACATGCTATAACTCGGAGCCAGCTGCTGGTGCAGACATAGACTCCCAGCTCTCAGCCTGACTTTGAGACACGTGGGTCCTTCTGTACTGAATTCCCTCCTTGAGGAGCAGTAGAGGCCTCCTTGAGACTAGCAGTGAGATGGGCATATGCGGGAAGGGTGAGCGAGGAGGGGGTACGTGAGACACTGCTGAAAGCGGTTTCCTGCTTAGTCAATAAAACTATTTTTCAGAATTAAATTAGAAAACTTGCACTACAGAACTGTGGGTGGAGATTTTCCTTTTACAACTGTTTGTACCAGAGTTTAAACTTCCATTTGGCAATTTCTTACCATTTGAAATGTCAGCATTTGCTAACTTTTGGATATCCTTTTGGTTACACCAAAGAAAAAGGTATGGCTATTTTTCCTTGAACTGCCTACAGTATCATGTCCTCATTTGGAAAGGTTTATGAGAATCGATATATTACCTTACTTTGAAGAAAATGCTGAATAGCTCTTGTTAGTCAAATAAACTAATACAAATTGGCAGGGCTTGGCTATTAATTAGCCCTGGAAATGAGTTTTTAGATTAAAAAGATTTTTTGCATCATTTGGTTTGTGAGTTTTTATATATTTTATAAGGAATTGAGTTGGCTAATTACCTTCTAATCTTCTCCAGTTAGAATTTTAATACTTTTAGGCATGGGAGAAAAGTGTGTAAAGTATTTATTTTTATGTCCTATTCTTGTGACCTCCTTTCCCTATTCCTTCCCAACTGACGTGGACTTGGACTCCTGTATTTGTTGGCTAAATAAAATAAGTCTTGTCTTCTTCATTCGAAGGACCTAAGAGGACAGTACTGAGATTCTTGACCTACGTACAATGCAGCTGCCAGTGGTCATTTTTTTTTGGTATAAAAATATCATCGATAAGTTGGACTATATAGGCCAGATTATCAAAGGGTTTGTTACACATTACAGCTTTAGGTACCCATTTTAGACATGTCTTTGAAACAAAAACAAACGTATAGGATTAAGACTTCTCCCATTCTCTGAAGAAAACAAAACACTTCTTTTCACACAACCAGAAATCAAGACCCGACATTTGGCTGAAGGCTAAAGGACTTTTTACCATTTGGAGCAATTGTCTACTACATTGGGCACAAGGATCTTTTCTTCTAAATTCTAGAAAAGTGGTGTTGGCTTCTGAATATGAAGTCTTCTCATAGCTCCCTAAACAAGATTAGAATGTACGTGGATATCAGAAAACCTTAACTTAATATATAAATCATTTATGTCGAAGGTATAAAGTAAACAACATCAAAACTAATTATAAAACTATTTAAAAAATCCCCATTTTTTAAAGAAAAAAATATCAGGTTTTAAAATTTGCTTTGAATAAAACAATTGTAAAGTAAATATTTGAACGTTATTTCTTTTTGTTTGTACACTCACTTTTGAATAATAAGGTAGGCCTCCTTTCATGGAACTGTTGAGTGCTTTGCTGGATACAAACAGAACAGCAGCGAAGACCAGAAGGCGCCTGTGGGAGGTGGGGTCCCAACAGAGAGGAGATAGAATGTCACAGACACTGTGGATGGTTCCATCTAAAAGGACATATGGAAAAACAACTCTGAACAATGTCCTATCGACTCTTGAATAAAAAAGGAAAAATGTCTTGACCGATAGTTCAGGTAATGTGGCATGTGGAGGGATGCGAGAACTTCTCACAGGCGTGCATGAAATATAGGAAGACGAGAATCTAGATTTCACCCCTGAAACATATGGCGTCTTTGGCTTTGCTGCTTTATTCCTCCGTGAGGACTCGCTGCTGGTAACAGACCATATCATCTTTAAAAATTCAGTCCACATAGACGTGTGACCTTTCCTCATACCCTGAGACTGTTAAGTGCCAGAGAATCGTAGACAGAAGCCCTGGGGCTCAATTATTTCCACCTTATTTTTCCTGAGAGTTGGGAGAGAGACAAATGACCATGGGGCCTGTCACTGGGAAGCCACCTCACCTTTGGTCTGATTTCTGCCCTCCTGTTTCTGAAGAATGTCGATTGTGAGACCATTGCTTCTCCTGTGGGGATGTGCGTTTATTCGTTTAGGGAGTCGTAGTAACAAGGGGAAGAAAGGAGGCATTTCCACATCTCTGTCTTCTGCCTGCTCTGCAGCACCATGCCCGGCTCTGTGATGGGCATCCTGGTGGGACAGGTGAAGCATGGGATTGGCTTTATTGGTTCTGCCTTAATGTGTTTTCAGCACATTAACAAGGTGAATAACCATTTACGTTCCTGAGAGTCCATCATGAAATGAGTACAACAGGATAACTGGGGTGGATATTAGGATATTTTCGGGGGACAGGGTTGGAAGGGGGTCTTTCAAACGAAACATGGACCTGACTCTTCAGGTCCGTTTGATTCTTGAGGCCTGTTTTTCTGTAATAAGCTATTCAGTTACTGTAATATAGTTTCTTTCGATGAACTTCTCTAAACCACCTTCTACACAGGCCAGCCTTTACTCATAGAAGAGGACTGGAGCGCAATCTGTAGTCATTTGTTCAGCAGTGAAAAAAAGCCCTTTATTAAATACTTCTAATGTGCTAGGTAAAGAGCAGGGATCCTAGGATTAAAAAAATGTGGTTGAGAGTTTCCAGATCTAGTGAAAAAACACAAACTGGGAACTATCCTGTAAACTGTGTCAGAATAGAAGAGAAGAAAGAGCCCTCTGGCCTTCACAGCCAGCCCTGTTGGGACCCGACCCTCTCCTTTACCACCGGAACACCTGATGTTGATTCACACTGGCGACGCACCCAACCCAAACACTACCTCACAGCCTCCCCTGTAGTCAGGAGGGCACAGTGGCCAATGAGACATGAAGAGTAATCTGGAAATCTCCAGGATGTTTGCCAATACAGGAACCAGCTCCATCCCTTGTGGCTTCCTTTCTCCCGTTTGTCCCTGAATGAGTGGGAGGCTAGGAGAGGAGCCGTACTCTTCCAGCCTTTCAGCACCAATGGGTTGAAAGCCGCATGTTGTGGAAGGTGGAGGAGAAAGGAGCCTGGTCCACTGATTACCTCAAGAGCCACTGTACCATCCTTGAGCTATCCACCTCCAGGCACACTGGGTAAGTCATTTTTCCACTCGTGGTTGAGGGATAAGGTTCTCAGAGGAAGGTATCCTTGCCTTGACTTTTTTTTTTTTTTTTTTAAGTCCTCTCTATACCCAGTGTGGGGTTCGAACTCACAACCCTGAGATCAAGAGTGAGCCAGCCAGGTGTCCCAGGTGTCATTGCTTTTGACTAGGTAGATGTGGGGAGGGATTGATGATGAACCTGAACTGAGACGTTATGGCAAAGGAGGGTTTCACCAATCAGGGGAAGCTGACAGAAGAACACTCCAAATGGAGGGGATAGCATGAGCAAAGACACACAGGCCAAGTGTTCAGAGGAAGCCACGTAGTCTCTAGGGAAATGTCTCTAGGGAAACGTAGTAGGGCACGAGACTGGAAAGGTCATCTCTGGCAAGAATGTAGAGGACCCAGAATGCTCTCCCAAGGAATTTGGGTTTTCTGTAGTATTTGGAAACAGTGAAGGTTTTATAAGAAGGAGAATGGTATGACCTGGCTTGGTTCTTAGCCTTCTAAAGCTACACTCTTCTCTGTTGACTACATCTAATTCCATAGCATTAAGGTGTGTGTGTGTGTGTGTGTGTGTGTGTGTGTGTGTGTGTACTGGTGACTCCTGAACATCTGTCCTCACCTCCTCTGTGATCTCCAAATCAGTAATACCTACTGCCTACTCAGAATCTGCATTAAAGGTATTTTAAACTTAATATCTCCAAACCATTCTTCTATCCCCCCCCCCCAAAACACGCAAATCTCTACCTTATCAATTAACAACATTACACACACAATGGCTCAGGTGCCATATCCAGGTTCCTTCTTGTGCCTGTTTCCTTTTCACCGACATCTAAACCCTAAGCAAGTCATGTCAATCATACTGCCAGACTATTTCACAAATCCAATCACTTCTCACTGGTTCCCTTGCTACTGCTCAGGTCGAAGTTGTTTTCTCCCACCCAGACTCTTGTAGAAGCTTCCCAACTGGTTGGATATTTAAGGCGCATCTTCAGTTACTCTTAATGTGGCATACAAAATAAGCTCTTAACAATTCATAGCCCTCCAGTGTTTGGAACCCTTCGAAGACTATTACCATCAGAATAGGATTCTAAGGCCTTGCTGTGACCTTTAAGATCTGCCACTGTTCCCCTCACTCAAAGGGTCTGGCCTTATTCTGGTTTCAGTCCCTGAGCAGAAGCTACTCCCCACCTCAGAGCCTTTAACTACTGAAAAGAAAAGTTCCTCTATTTTTATGCTGCCTTAGTTTCCTCGGCAAGTAGACACCAAGATCATGAAGAGTGTCAATGGTTTTATTGGAGTGTAACACCTTTAAAAGGAAAAGGGAGAAAGGAAGATGAGGCCAGGAAAGCTATCGGATGGCAGTCCTGACCTTACATGTCTGCCTAGCCTATGAGAACTCAGGAAAGCTCATACACTAGCTGGTCCTTTGTTGGACAGAAACAACTAGGTCCTTTACCACTGCCTTGCTTGGTCTTTGGTAAGAGGTTACACAGAGAAAAACGTGCCTTCAGTTTCCAGTACTTAGTGTGATTATTGGCCACCAACCCTTTCTGATTTGGGAGTAGTATGACCTTAGCTTAAAAGGTCATACTACTGATGAAGCCAGCAGTTAGAGGCTGTCAACCAACTACACTATTTGAAGCTGGCTGGCAAGCCTTGAAAAGAGATCTAAGTGGCACATCTCCATGCTTGCCATGGTCCTCCCTGTGCACCTTGTAGGTCCTCTTCTCCCTTCCCCCCCAACCCGCCCCGCCAAAAATCATGAGAGCTGCTCCTCCAGGGCTCTGGTGGACTCCTTTGCATGAGGAGAAAAATGTTTTAAAGGAGCATGGTGGGACCAACTGTAGCCCTTCCTGCCATTGGCCTGGGGCCACATCTGATATTCATCATTTCCACCCCCCCCACACGCCCCTCCATGTCCTTTACCTTCAGCTGCCGCCTCTGTTCATCTCCCTGGCTTTCCTAGCAGTGTGAACCAAGCTGTCATTCCCAAGGGTCCTGAGGTCCTGAGAATCAAACCATTCTGGGTCTAGGGTTGCTACACTTGTCCATTCACAGTTCCAACTGGGCAAAGGATGCCCCAAGTGGGAGTCATGTCCCTAGGGGTTCATGCTAGCCTCTGTTTCTGCCACCATTGCTACTTTATTTGTGTGCATGCTATGCCAGCACTGGGATGGGCACCAACAAAAGCTAAGGCGCCAGGCTGAGTGCCTTTCTGGTGGGCATAAACATGTGAGACAGCGCTTTTCTTGCTCTGTGCCTGCTCTCATATGTCCATCCACATGCCTCCATCCTCAGACTTCCTTGTCTAAGTCATCCTTTCTTCTTTTTCCTTTCCAAACTCTGGATCCATTGGCCAAGCCATTTGCCATTGCCATGACTCCAGGTATATTTCACCTTTTCCCTTGCAAAGTAAATGACCAGGTCCATTACCAAAAACCCTGCCCTGCCCTATTTTTTTTTTTTTTTCAGAAAAATCACAGAAATTTTTTCCTCCAAGTTGTCTTTCAACATCACCCCTGAGGATGCTGTCCCTATTGATCTTGCACCCTCAGAGTAAGTCAAGTGATCAGTGCACCAAGTTGAAGTTTTTCCCCCTTCCTTCAGCTAATCATACAGGTCTTCCAAATAACCAGAGGGAGGGAAGCAGTGGGAATGGGTGTAAGCAGGGGGAATGGGTGCAACCATGATGACACAGGAGTTCGGGTGGTCTGTTCATGCAGCTTGCTTATGTACTCTAGTCCTGCTCATGCTTGCTTCTGGATGTATCATTTCTGTGTTATGATGGACCACTGGTCCTGCCAACTTTATGACTATGAACGTAAGATAGGCAGTTTTGGACACATCATCATGTGGTGTTTCATAGTGGCATCTCTCCTAGGGCCCAGTAGCCTACCTGAAGCTTTTTTTAAAAAACCATGTCATACTCTCCTGAAGTTAGCAAGCCTTGCTTCAGGAACCCCGGGACCTGCATTGTGATTCTCCCCCTGGGGCTTGTCATAATTCTACATTGTTTTCTTTTCATTTCATTTCTTTCTTTTCTTTACCTCTGATAACATAAGTCTGCGAGATCACATGGGCCATGCTGCTAATTCCTTCCTGTCTGTCACTTCTAGGTCTGTTCCTAATCCTAATTGATTTTTTTCCTCCTAATTAAGAGTCATAATTTTGTTTCTTTACATATTTCTAAAAGATTTTTTTTTATTGAATGTTGGGAGTTGTTTGTTGGTGGATTTTGTTGTATTCCTTTAAATAGTATTGGGCCTTATTCAGGCACACAGCCAAGTTTCTTGGGATTAGTTTGATCCTTTCAAGGATTGCTTTTAAGCTTCATTAAGGGAGGTCTAGAAAACTCTTTGGTTTAGACAATTAAACCTCACTACTAAGGTAATACGCTTGTGAGGCACTAGCGGATGCCCCCCTGCATTTTGAGTTATTTCTACTCCTGCTAACAAAAACAAAAACTGTTTCCTGCCTGAAATATGATCTGTGAGTCATTTCTTCTACTGTTTTCCAGTTGTTCATTTCTTGGCTTGGATACTTTCTTCTTATACCTTCACAGATCAGTGCTTGGCCAAGAACCTAAGAGGACTCACTGTAGATATAGAGAGGTGTGTGTGTGTGTGTGTGTGTGTGTGTGTGTGTGTGTGTGTGTGTTTCTTCATCCTCTATGCTGCTGAACAAATTCTGTTCCCTTTGGCATCCCCTAATACTGATCTCTGTCTTCTCAAATGTCTTCTCAGTGAGCCTAGGGGCCTCTGTTTGGCTTCCTCCTACCTGCTTTGCTGCCTAGAAACAGCCTCAAAGCCATAAGCTTGAACAGTCACTGAACTCACCTTTCCACACCCACCCAGCTCTCCCAACCCCTTCTCTCTGAGAGCACAGTTAGGTACTGTGGCTTTCAATGTCTGGTTCCTAGTTCACCATCACAACTAGAAGTGGATGTTCACCCGAGGATCTTTAAAAATATTGCTCAAGGGAATACTGTTTTTGATTTAGTGGGCCAGTTTGGAAAGAGAGGGGTTAGAAGCTTAGACTCTTTCCTCAGAAGTCAAGAAATCAATGTGGGGTCATCTTACCTTCCAAGTATGCCAATTTTAATTATGCATCCAGGGATTGAGGCAAAAACCAGTGCTTGGTCTGCAGACCCAGGGAACCAACTGGAAGCAAACTTTGATTAGAACTCCATTTATTTTCTAACCTCCATATGCTCTCACTTTAATGGGGAAGAGGAACTATGATGACACCCTAGGTTTCCAGGCATCCAATGTCATTTGGGACCCCAGTGTATCTGGGTAGTTCCCTGTCTCCAGGGTACATCCACCTGAGTAAATGGACACAGGTCCCTTTAAAAAAATACTGGGGGACTCATCAGTGTGCATACTTACTGAAATATTGTGGGAAACTTCCTGGGAACCCAACCACATCTTCAGCCAGTGAGTTTTGAGTCTGAAAAGAGGCTCAACTCTGGAAACTGGGCAAGGGGTCAGTGTTGTGGGCAGGGGTGGGGGGCGGTGGGAGTGGTGATCTCAGCCCCCTGCTTATCCATTCCTGCTCTCCTTGGGTTATGTATAAAGAACATTACCCTTGTTGGCTACCCAGTCTATTGTGTCCTTCCAGATGCCATGTTCTAGTAACCATTTCCGTGAGACCATTACAGGATAGGCCTCCTGGGCTGCCCTTTTGCCCTTAGTGTTTAACACGATCATTAACTCACCCTGGTTTCTGCAATGAGCGCTGCCACCTGGGCTCTTCAGAGTCTGCCCCTCACCCACATGGCTGTCCTGACAAGCCAGGTTCCTCCCCAGCCTGTCCTGCCAGCCTGGGCTGCAAAGGACAGCCACTGCTCAGCGCGCGGTTTTGCTCACACACCTGTCACCTGTGCCTTTCCAGGAGGATGTAATTGGGCCACTTGCTGAACGGCGGGTCCTCCGGGCCTTCCCATGGAACATATGTTCCCATGGAACATAATTGCTATGGGCTGAATTGTGTCCCCTCCCCCAAGTTCACACTGAAGACGTCCTCAGCACCAGTGCAGCTGTTGTTCAGAGATGGGTCTTCGGAAAATAACTCGGTTTTGATGAGGTCATGAGGAGGAGCCCTCAAGTCGGGCTTCGTGTTCCTACAAGAAGAAAAATAACCATCTTGTTGGTTCACAACTTGCTCAGGAACCTTCCCCGGGTGTCATCTGAAGTTGGGCCCCAAACGCAGAGGGCAGGGAGAGAGCAAAGGAAGAGGTAAACCGCCTCATACGGGTCGGTGGCAGTTTCGGTAAACAAGGGAACAGGGGAGGTTTGTCTTAGGTAGCTGCATGACCTGGAGTTTTCCGCACCTGCCCACCAGAACCTCCAAAGTTTTCCGCGGACCCCCTTATCTGCGGCTTCCCCTCCCGCGGCTTCAGGCCCCGCACCGGAAGCTCTTCCTATGGAAGTGTGTTCAGAAGGTCAGGAGGAGCCCAGCGCTGTGTCACCATGCTTGTGTCCCTCACGTCGCCTTCTCTCCTAGCATAGGAATTTTGTCACCTCACGTCCCCACAAGGGTGAGTACAGCCCAACAAGGTATTTTGAAAGAGAGAAACCGTATTCGCATAACTTTTAGTAGAATATTTTGTTATAATTATTTCAATGTTATTTTTGGTTATTGTTAACTTCTTACTGTGCCTACTTTTCATAAACTTAGACGTGATCAGAGGTATATAGGTATATAGGTATACTGGTATAGGAAAAACCAGTATGTATACGATTCAGTACTGTCATGGTTTCAGGCACCCGCTGGGGGGCTTAGAATGGATCCCCTGCAGCTAAGGGGGTACGACTGTGCCTAGAGGCCTTAACTGAGCCCCATCCCCGTTTTCATCCCTGGGCTGTGACCTTGCAGGAGTCCCTAGGAGCCAGGAGGACAAGAGGAGCGTGCATTCCACCCATAGGGGCGGTCGTGGGGAGCCTCCCACTGCCTGGGTCCAGCTCTGGGGTCAAGTGGCGTGTTCTTAATGACCTCCTCTGATACGTCCCCCTCGGCCACACAGGGTTATCGTAAGACAACGCTGTCTGCAAACCAGCAAGCCGGCCTTCAGCAGGCACTGACTTGGCCAACACTCTAGTCTGAGCATTCCCAGCTGTTAGCACTGTGTGAAGCAAATTTCTGTTGTTTAAGCCCCGCCCCCCCGCCAGTCTATGCGGTTTGTTACGACAGCCCTAGCAGACTAAGACAAATCAGGTGGGTCTTATTGCTGCCCCTAATTATCCAGCATGGGCCCTTTCGTGAGCTTTGCATTCCTTCCTCTGTTCTCTCTCCCTGCAGCTCAGGCATTTTGACATTCCGATCACTTTTTCCAGGCCTCTAGGAGCCACCCACCTTAAAGCCGTGAGTTTGCACCAATCCCTGGAGTTTTTCTCATGGTATTAAATCCTGTATCCTGAGGGATAACCCCAAGCCAGTAAGCCTTCCCTTTATCCAGGCTTTTGTCTGAGCACCTGGGGAACCGGGGTCCAAGTGCGCCATCTTGGCCTGCCAGTGGGTGGGTGTTGGCTAGGTTCCACAGCACCTGTGGCATGTTACCCATTTCTTCCTTCGTCAAGGCCTGGCATGGCCCCAGCCAGGTGATGCTATGACTTCACTTTGGGTACAGGCCTGGGAGGTGGGGGACGTCAGCTTCTTGGGACACCCGTTGCATTATGGGGACAGATCTCTCTGAATATTGCATTTCCTCCTGTTAAGGTGGGAGAAGGGGAAGGTTCTTAATGGGGAAAGGCTAAGCCTCTTCTGCAGGCCCAGAGTGTTCAGAAACTTTTAGGGAGTCAGAATTGTTGGGGGCATCCACCAACTGTCCTCATCATCCAGGTTTGGTCCTGACTTTGGTGTAAAAAAGGTGGTTTAGTTGAATTATTTTTTTTAAGATTTTCATTTATTTATTTGAGAGAGAGAGGAAGAGCCAGTGAGAGCAGGGGAGGGTAGACTCCCCAACTGAGCCCAGGGAGCCAAAATGGGGCTCCATCCCAGGACCCCAGGATTATGACCTGAGCCGAGGGCAGACGCCCCAGTGGAGCCCCCCAGCTGCCACTGGTTGAATATCTTGGGTGGTTACTACTTTTACCATGAAATCCTGTGCTTGACCTATAGCTTTTTCTGATGAATTTCGGCATGAGGTGAGGGCTTCTTAGCAAAGAGACTCTGGCTCTCACACTTAGTTTTAAATTGTCTGTTAATTGACCTCAGCTTTTCCTTATCCACCTGGAGGACATCAATTCAAGTTAGTAATAACCATTCGAGTCCATTACCCTTGTACTCATTACCCACCCCCACCCCATATCTGAGATACCTGAATCATCCACGGCCATTGTCTGCTTCTCCAGGAGTAAGTCACCTAAAGTTTTAATAACTAGACAGCCCTCTTATGCCCGGAGTCGTCTATGCACTGCCTGCCCACCAGGGATGTGAGCCTCAAAACCAACCACTCAGGGGGTAACCCAGTGTCAGAATGCTCTTAGTGCCCGTAATCAAGGGCCACTCTGACCCCAGTTATGCCGGTTTGACCCTGGGATGGAGTTAGGAGCACAAAAAATGTATGACAAAGTTACAGGCTCTGAAAGGAGAAAGGAGAGGCACGATTGTGGGGGTGGAGGGAGCTGTCAGGCTTCTTGACAGATCTAATGACGTCTCCTAGCCCCCCACAGAGCTCCAGAACAAAGACTGTTTACTCTAGGTTCTTGCTCCATCACTTTGCTCAGTCTTTGGCTGGATGATGCCAGAAAACAGCAGACTATCAGTTCCCACTGCCTTGCTCAGGCACAGACTCTCTATGCCCGGAGAATAGTGTGTCCTTATCTTGAATCTGCAGCCAACCCTGAAGAGAGTGTCAGCTAGAGACATCAGCTGACCACAGCCCTCAAAGCCAGGCAGCTGGTCCTTTCTCGAATGTGGATCTGAGGAGTACAGCTCCATGTAATTGGAGAAGCCCCAAGTCCCTGAAAAGAAATGACCGGTCTTTGGCCACGGTTACACTAAGTACCAGAGATGACCAAGGACAACTTCATGTCAGTAATCTCAGCTCTAAACCAGCCTCCTACACTGGCCTGGGCAGTGGCAGCCTCACTCTGGGAACCGCACCTCCACCACAAAAGCTTGATTCCTAGGGTATTCCTAAAGGCTGCTAACCCTTGACCCCTGCACTTCCCACAACCCTGTACCAGATCAGCAGTTTCCTTTGTCCAGAGAGCTAGAGAGACTGCAAGCACAGCTCTCTCTTCTCTCTCTTGCTCAGCAATCACTACGCATAGCTTTTTGTTCTGAATACTGAACGTGGCCTCTTCCTTTGACCCAGTCATCTCTGCCCAAGGTGTCCCCAATCTTGGGGACTGACTGGCCCCTTCTCACCATCCCAGTCTCAAATCTCTCTTCCTCAGAGAGGACTGGGCTGTCCCCACCGTGTGATGTCTGCTGTCCCTGGCCATGCCACCCACCATCCCAGAGCCTCATTTCATTTATACCCTCTCCCTCTCCAGAAAATAAACCCCATGAGGACACTCACTGCTGTATTCTCAGGAAGGAGGACTGAATGGAAGAGTGAGAGGCATTGTGGGATTGGATAATTATGAAGTCGCCGATGAGTGAGTGTTTCTGTCACCGCCATGTCCCAGCCCCCGTGCATAGTGCAGTGCCTGGAACGTGGTAGACATGCCACTATGACTTCTTCAAGAGTGAAGGAAAGCAAATGACCTTCCAGTGAAATGTTCAGGGAGAAAGGTTAAGTGATAACTAGAAAAGACAGGATAAATGCACTGAATTTAAGTGAATTGTTTTCAGAGTTTGGAAAAGATAATCTCATGAAAAATGGATGGACACATCGACATGTGGAGAACTCTGAGGAAAGCAGTGATGGCTGGGGGACTGCCCAAGGAAGACACTGGATCGCTCTTTCCGGAGAAATCAGATCACCCAAGCAAAGGAGAGATGGGAATTATTGTCCCCTGCAAAAGTCTAGGGGGGAACTAGGATTTAATTTTGGGGGATAAGGACGGTCAGGCAGAATCTGAACCTGTTGGTAGGCAGGGTGGTTAGGACATGTGGTGCAAGACAGCTTAGAGAGGAGAGGAGGGGTGCTCGCTGATGGGGCAAGAGTTACACCAAGAGCAAATGTGGAAGGCTTAGCCTTAGAAAAGAGTCTACACAGAAGTTTGCTATAGATAAGAGAAGAACAATCTCCACAGAAATGTTGACATAAGGGATATGTGGTAGTCATCGCCAGCCATGTTATTAAAATAACTGATTTATTGCTATGAGAAATGTTCTCTGAATTGATTGAGGGCTGAAAAATGTTTTAGTTTATGATTTATGGGAGAGAAGGGGGAAATGGGATATCCTGGACTTGAATGGTACAAAATGCATTTTTTTCTGGAACATGTTTCAGATTTCAACTAGATGTTGGCCATCAGAAATATGCTTCTCTTGTTAAAAATGGAATTTATTGGGGCGCCTGGGTGGCTCAGTGGGTTAAGCCGCTGCCTTCGGCTCAGGTCATGATCTCAGGGTCCTGGGATCGAGCCCCGCATCGGGCTCTCTGCTCAGCAGGGAGCCTGCTTCCTCCTCTCTCTCTACCTGCCTCTCTGCCTGCTTGTGATCTCTGTCAAATAAATAAATAAAATCTTAAAAAAAAAAAAATGGAATTTATTGCATAAGAGGTACCTATTTGCATAGAACTATAAGGTAAATATTAGAAATATTTACGTCACACAAGTAGAGACTAGTACTGTGGACAATCTAGTGGGAGGGCTAGAAGGGGTCCTCCAGTTGGTTTCTTTTAAATGAGCTAAAGAAGAAATTTAATTTCTTTTTGGCAAGCATAAAAAGGCAAATAACCTTGGAAAATAATTGCCTGAGATTTTAAAATTTTATATCCATAAGAATTTCAAAGCCAGAAATCTAGCTTGTTTTGTATCAAAAATGACAACCTAGAAGGAAGCTCTGAGGTCATCATCATATTGATCATTGCTCATGCACGTTGCCTACGCAGGACGAATGGCTCCATATGGTCCCAGCCACTCGTGGCCCAAGAGAGCTGCACTCTGCTGTCTGCCAGTTGGGGCGTAGCAGTTAACACGTGGACCCAGCAGTCAGACCGCCTGGACTCCAATTCGCCTCTGTTCTTACAGCTTCTTCTGGAGCAAGTTACCTAACAGCTCTGTGCCTCACATCTTTGTCTGCAAAAAGGAGCTGCTAGAATGTGGCACAGAGTTGTTCTGAGGGTCGAATGTAGTAATTCAGGTGAAATGCTTAGAATGGTGCACCTAGAAGGTAATCCAGAAATTTTAGTTAGCAATGGGAACTGTTAACTATAGGTATGACTTTATCTAGGTTAGCAATCCAGGTAAGAGAGAATGGGAATTATTGTCCTAGAGAAGGGTCTAGGGGGACCTAGGATTATATTCACTATAGCTGTCCCGGTTAGGGAGGTTAATTTTAAGAGATATCACATCATGTTGGGGTTGACAGGACCTTAACATCTATGATTCCATCCTCTTGCCATTGGATACTTACATCTTCTCCGGAAGTGATCACACGGTCTCTGCTTAAACACACACCGTGACGGGAACTGGAAGCAGCGTCATTCACGGGCAGCTGTGCTGTTGGGAAGTTACTGAGCACCAACCTGCCTTTCTCCTTCACCCCTTCAACCATCATGCCCTGGGAGGCCACGGTAGTCACTGCCTTTCCCACAGCGGGCTTCCTCTCTGTGGAAGAAGACTCCAACCACCCCTGTTTGACCTCAGTCTGTACTTCTAATCGATTCTTGCCAGCGTGTCTGTTAACTCAAAAGACCAGGTGGGCAAAGTATCCCTGATGGGAACTGAAACTACCTGCTCAAGCAGTGAAGACTCTGTGTGATTGAGCCCAAGACAATGATCGACCTGGCCTTTACTGCCCACCCACGTGTACCCACCGACCTTTGTCCCATGTTGTTCTTAGATGAACCTGGAAGTATTTTCAGCATGTTAGGGATCGTCCTTAGATGCCAGACCCCAGTCTTCCCAGTGCTAGCCTCAATGAAATAAATTCCTTTCTTGTTTCACGACCTCTCATCTCTCTGCCTTTGGATTTTGTCAGCGGCCAGTGGTTGAACCTGGTCTGTTTGGGATCCCCAGAGCCAGGTGCTTAGGCATCTTTGGGCTCCGGTTCATCTGACATCTGTAGGACAAGCATGTTCCAATACAATCAGGCACAGATTTCAACCTCCTTGATTCTGTGGCGGCCCATTCGTTCAATAATTATCATCATTTTTATATGACCTCCCAAACTGCATGAAATACTTTAAAAATGCATGTGAATTTTAAAATTACATGTTTGTATACATGCCTTTGGGAAAGAACATGTCTTTATTGAGTTTCAAAATAGGATAGAAGTCCCTAACTTCATAAATTTGGTCTCTGTCATGAAATATTATTGACCCTTCTACGTATGGTTGGAATTTTCTTACGCAGTAGGGGTGGTTGGGGGATGGGGAAGAGTAGCCCACAGAGAATGTGACTGGGTCAGGTGCAAAAGAATCTGATTTTTTTTTTTTTTAAGGCATTACCAGGATAACCGGGCATAATTAAATAGGGTCTTTTTTTTTTAAAGATTTTTTATTTTATGACAGCGAGAGACATAGTGAGAGAGGGAACATAAGCGGGGAGAGTGGGAGAGGGAAGCAGGCTCCCCGCTGAGCAGAGAGCCCAATGCGGGGCTCGATCCCAGGACCCTGGGATCATGACCTGAGCCGAAGGCAGATGCTTAATGCCTGAGCCACCCAGGCACTCCAAGAATCTGATTTTTGCTTTCAATTGAACTTCACCTCATGAGGCTTCACAGCCGTGCCACACAGAATACCTCTTTAACATTTTTATTGATAATATCTGGAGGGGATAACATCCAAAGGACACAAATCCAAGTTGAAAAAGGCAACATGATGTGAAGAAGGGTCAAGTAACAGGACACTTCCTGGGAGCCTCACAGAAGTAAACTCCTCCAGAGCTGTGACTGATTCACATGTTTCTAGAATACTGTCCCCTGTTCCCTGTGTATCTAGATAAAGCTTCAAACATTAAAAGGCACCTTGGAAATAAGCTCAATTCATCGTTGTTCTCTCAAGTAGAGCGACTACTCTACATTTACGGGTATGCAGTGCTGATGTCTACAGTAAGAAATGGAACTTCCTGGGGTTTTTTCCTCATTCGTTTTCTTTGGATGGTTCATTTTTCTGAATCAACCATACTTCGTTATTTCTATCAAGCAACTTGAAAGGACTGTTGTAGCCTGCCGTGTAGTAAACCTTCTCATTGAAAACTTTTCCTTCTTCCCTCAAAGTACTTGCTAATGTCAAAAGTTGTTCTTGATTTTTTTGAGCACTAGAGAATCCATCGAAAGCCCTGCAAAGGAGAAAGTAAATAACCATGAGTGATGTTCATGCCGATGTAAATGTCAGTCTGAAAAGGACGCCATGAAGGCTGGATCAGGGCAGCTTCCAGGCCCCTCCCCCTCAGCAGCTGACTGGGCCATTCCTCTCCTCTGGTTCCCATTCCCAGCGCCGCCTCGCCACACACGGAGGAGACCCAGGAAGAGGCACACATCCCAGCTGCTGGCAGGCAGATTTGGAACTTTCACCATCTCGTGCTCTAACTCTTGCTTCTCAGACTTTCACGAGTGTGTACAGGTCACCTGGGAATCTTGCTCAAATGCAGACGCAGGAGGTCTGGGGTGGATCCCGAGAATCTGCATTCCTAACAAGCTCCCCATGGTGCTGAGGCTGCTGGTCAGAGGAAACCCCCTTAGAAGACTCCCTTTCAGACTTCCAATTTTCTATGGAACCGTTCCCCTCCCCTCTGTCCCCCTTAGGAAAAGGGTAGGTGCCACATTACTGATGACTATGATAGAGTTTCGACCCTATGAATTTATAGTCTAATGGAAGACGGGAACATTTTGGCAACTCTTTACATACAGCCTGAGAAGAGATTTAATGGAGACAGGATCGATATGCTTGGGAACACAGGATATTTCTGAATCAGGGGTAAGGGATGTTGTCTGGGTTCAGTCTGGAATGGTGGATGGCTTTGCTGGGCCAGAAAAGGGGAAGGAGAAGAAACCAAAGTTCAAAAACACAAATTCATAGTGAGGCACAAAATGAGCTCTGAAAGGTGAGTCAGAGCCCGAAAGGGGAATCTCGTATGTTGGCTCAGGGCCCTTTTGAGATTATTGTGAAGGATGCTGAGCACAAAAGTGACTTGATAGATCTGGGAAAGACAGATGGAAAAGAGACTGGAGGGAAGGAGCCAGTTTGGAGGTTGCTATGGGGATGGGGAAGAAAAGACAGTCAAAAGATTTAAATAACAAGTGGGAAAAGAGAATCAAAGTTTAAGTATAGATTTTCAAGTATATAAACAAAACTATCCTGAGGTTAAATTATGACAGCACTCAGACCTAGCTAAGTTGTTGTTATGTATAGATGATGAATTTGACTTTGAAGAATAGGAAACACAGAAAATCGTGGATATTCCAAATATGGCTTCTTTTGCATAAGTTGTATTATCAATGTGCCAGTGGAAAAGCTTAGTCCTACCATTCTCCAGGTAAGATGTAAGGTCTCAAAGGTACAAACCATGTGTACTTCATTCAACGATGTTCATGAGGCACCTAGAATTGTTCCTGGCACACATCAAATAGTGTAGAAATCTAATATGCACATGTACATGAAACAAAATGTTGAATATAAATTGATAAAGCTGTTCTAATTTTCAGAATGTTGACCAATAATGATAATTCTGAACCATATGTTTACCTCCTAAATCTATTATTTCCTTAATGAAGAGCCAACTCTTAGTCTGTTCTGCCTAAAGGAAACTTGCTTTCAGATCCTATTTCTGCCCTGACATCAAATCTCAAATCCCCCTAGTTAGAAATCATCTTTTGTTCTCTGAATACATATTGTTCTACAATGACCCATCACAGCTTTATTCAGTACACAAACATATGAATCTCTTCCCACGCACCTGCCTTGCTAGGAGCTGCAGGGTATGAACAGAGGACCATGTTCCTGTATTGTTGAGAAACTTACAGTCTGTACCTCTATCACTCTAATTTAGAATAACAGAAGAACAGAGTGACTAGCTAACTGGAGAAACTGAGGAAGGCATCGCAGAGGAGGTACCATTTGATCCAAGTCCTAAAGGATGAAAGTGGATGCTCCAGGAAGAGGAGAAATGAAGAGCTAGAACTAGTAGCAAAGTCAAGGTGCATGTTTTAATATTTTACAGAAATCAACTCATTTAATCTTCATGGCAACCCTATGAGATAGGTTGGTACTATAACTATGTATATTTTACAGAAGAAGAGCTTTGGGCAAGGAAAATCTGAGGAACCTGCCTAAGGTCACAGGTAGAGACATGTGGAAGGTCCTAGCCACAGTGATCCAGTAACAGAAAGAAATAAAAACCATCCAAAATGGCAAGGAAGAAGTAAAACTTTCACTATTTGCAGATGACATGATAGTATATATAGAAAGCCTGAAAGACTCTGCCAAAAAACTGTTAGATCTGATAAATGAATTCTGTAAAGTTGCAAGATACAAAATCAATTTACAGAAACCTGTTGCATTTTTATACACCCATAATGAAACAGCAGAGAGAGAAATTAAAGAATCAATCCCATTTATAATGGCACCAAAAGCCATAAGATCCCTAGGAATAAACCTAATCGAAGATGTAAAGGACCTGTACTCTGAAAACTATAAAATATTGATGAATGGGGCACCTGGGTGGCTCTGTTGGTTAAACGTCTGCCTTCGGCTCAGGTCATAATTCCAGAGTCCTGGATAATTCCAAGCCCCGTCTTGCGGGGTGGGGGAGGTCCCTCCTTAGTGTGGAGTCTGCTGCTTCCTCTCTCTCTACCTCTCTTCCCCCAACTCATGCTTTCTCACTCTCCCTTTCTCAAATAAATAACATCTTTTAAAAAATAAAATACTGATGAAGGAAACTGAAGAGGACACAAAGAAATGGAAAGGCATTCCATGCTCATAGATTGGAAGAACAAATATTGTTAAAATGTCTATATTACACAAAGAAATCTACATATTTAATGCAATCCCTATCAAAATACCAACAGCATTTTTTCACAGAGCTTGATCAAACAGTAAAATTTATATGGAACCACAAAAGACCCTGAATAGCGAAAGCCACCTTGAAAAAGAGAACAAAGCTAGAGGCATTTCAATTTCAGACATCAAGTTACATTACAAAGTTGTAGGAATGAAAACAGTATGGAATTGACACAAAAATAGACACATAAATTAATAGAACAGAATAGAAAACCAGAACTGAGCTCACAGTTATATCATCAATCTTTGACATAGGAGGAAAGAATGTTCAATGGGATATTGGATCATCTCTTCAACAAAGGGTACCGGGAAAATGGGACAGCAACCTACAAAAGAATGAAATTGCCACTTTCTTGCACCATACACAAAAAGATTCAAAATGGGTTAAAGACCTAAATGTGAGACTTGAAACCATAAAATTCTAAAAGAGAACACAGGCAGTAATTTTCACATTGCCCATAGCAACCTTTCTAGATATGTCTCCTAAGGCAAGAGAAACAAAAGAAAAGGAAACTATTGGGAATACATAAAAATAAAAAACTACAAAGTGAAGGAAACAATCAACAAAACTAAAAGGCAACCTACAGGATGGGAGAAGATATTTGCAAATGACATATCTGATAAAGGGTTAGTATCCAAAATATATAAAGAACTTAGAAAACTCACCACCTAAAAAAACAAATCCAATTTAAAAATGGGCAGAAGACATGAACAGACATTTCTCCAAAGAAGACAAACAGATATTATGGACACTGGGGAGGGTATGTGCTATGGTGAGTGCTGTGAAGTGTGTAAACCTGGCGATTCACAGACCTGTACTCCTGGGGCTAATAATACATTATATGTTTATAAAAAAATAAATTATTAAAAAAAAGACAAACAGATGGCCAACACACACATGAAAAGATGCTCAATATCACTTATTAGGGAAATGCAAGTCAAAACTACAATGAGATACCACATCACACCTATCAGAATGGCTAAAATCAACACAAGATACAACAGGTGTTGGCAAGGATGTGGAGAAGGGGGAACTCTCTTGCGCTGTTGATGGGAATGCAAACTGGTGCAGACACTCTGAAAACAGTATGGAAGTTCCTCAAAAAGTTAAAAAAGAAAAAAAAAAAAAAACTACCCTATGGTCCAGCAATTGTTTTACTAGTTATTTACCCAAAGAATACAAAAATACTAATTCAAAGGGATACATGCACCCTGATGATTACAGCCTGATTATCAACAACAGCTAAAACAGGGAAACAGCTCAAATGGGTGAATGGATAAAGAAGATGTGCTATATATACACAGTGGAATATTACTCAGCTATAGAAAGAATGAAATGTTGCCATTTGCAATGACATGGATGGAGCTAGAGAGTACTATGCTAAGCAAAATGAGTGAGAGAAAGACAAATGTCATGATTTCATATGTAGAATTTAAGAAACAAAATAAATGAGCAAAAGGGGGAAAAAAGAGAGGCAAAACAAGAAACAGACTCTTAACTATAGAGAACAAACTGGTGGTTACCAGAGGGGTGGTAGGTGGGGGATGGGTGGGACAGGTGATAGGGATGAAGGAGGGCACTTGTCGTGATGAGCTCTGGGTGATGGATGGACGTGTTGAATTCCTTAAACTAATAGGATACTCTATGTTGACTAACTAGAATTTAAATAAAAACTTAAGAAAAAGGAGAGATGTGGAAGAACATGGGCTGCTTGGGGAAGGGTGGGAAGGTCAGCGGAACATAACTAGTGGGGAGACACGTCTGGGCCATGTTATAAAAGACATTGTGAACAATCTGAACTCCCCCCCAGAGCAAGTGGAAAGTCACAGAGATTTCTAGTGAAGTAACAGGTTGAGGTTTTTGTTTTGCTGCTGTTGTAGTAAGAAAGACCATGGATTCCTGTGAGGAGCACGAGGGGAAGAGAAGGGTGGGCAGGTTACTCCCAGAAGCTGGGAGGCTACTGAAGTGGAACAGTCAAGACCTGAGATGAAGAGACATCCGAGCATCTACTGAGGGTCCAGCATTGTGCCGAGCCCTGAGGGATACAGAGATGATTGACGTGTGGTTCCTAGAAGATGGCGACCTGAAGAAGTCACAGGGAAGGGGAGAAGGGAACAGAATTGTGGATCATTTCCAAGGAGACTGGATCGGATCTTGTAACCAGTTGTCAGGGAAGGGTGCGCTGATGATGGCCTTGGAGTCCTGCTGGGGAGGTTATCTGGTAGATAAAGGTCACTGCTCACATACATTGAGGACTGGGGAAAGCTCACTTGTAGAGCTGTTGACTTTAATCCCCACCTACCCCCCAATGGAAATGTCCAGCAATTAGGGTAATCAGGGCTGGATACACCAAATTTTGAGAGTCACTAGACACACGTGGTTGAAGCTTTATAAACAGATCACTCAGCGTAAGTCTGCTTTGACATGGGGGTCAATGCGAGCTGTCAATAGCACTTTCTGGGTAAGACAGAGGAATAGGAGGAGGAGAACGGCAAGACAGTGACTTTCTGAGACATAACAGGATGAATCAGCATCCAGAGAACAGATGAGTCAATACACAAAGACCACAGGGGTCACATGGGCAAGAGCGGTCATCACGTGACAAAGGCAAGGGCACTGCTGACAGTGACAAGGGCATTCCCAAGGAGATAGTACAGGCTCCCCCAGACTGTCCGTGGAAACAGAGACAGATTCCTTTAGCGGGTGAGTGGTGACAAGAGGGAGAAAGGAATCAAGTGACACCAGTACAAGACTCTTAGCATGTTCTGTGCATGTTTTATATTTCAACAGAGAGAATTTAAGAATGTGTCGAACAGGTACTGGAAGCCAGAAACAGTACAAGGAACCACTCAACGAACAGAGGCAATGACTGCTGGAAGCAGCCAGCATCCCTCGGGCTGGGGCACAGTGGAAGAGTCTGGGGCTATCGGAATCTAGAAGCTGGGAGGAGGGGTACTGTGCCCTGTGTGTTAGGATTTTTGTTCAGGGTTACCTCAACGGCAGGTGGAGAATAATGTGCATCGTGTCTTAGCTGTGTAAGGTATGCAACAAGCTCTTCATTACATGAATTGATTGTACCTTGCAGTAGCCCCTTAGTAACACATAAAACTAAGCCAGGAGGGAAACACCATGAAAATGCGTTTGGCCTCTTTTTTACCAGAAGGGTGAAAAGCCGGCTGAAATTGCAGAGGAGCAAAACCGAGAGCAGGCAAGGAAAGCTAGCAGTGGGCAGGGCCATAAATTATCTACCACTTACCGTACAAACACAGTCATTTCAGCTCTGTCTTCAATGAAGACATCTGACTCTGAAGGCCAGGGCGGATCGGATTGCTGCTCAGAGGGGATGTACAGGGAAATGGTAATGATAGACTCGCTAAAAGGACCTGAACCGGGCTCCACATAGCTTGTCACCGGAGCTGTCATCTTTATCTTCATTTCTGGACCATAAAATAACATATTTAATGCCATGAAAAGACCGTGAAAACAGATTTAGTTTCTTTACGACTATTTCTAAAAACATAACCTATTATTTTTTGATTGGAGTTTCCTGACTTACATTATGGTACTGACATAAAATTTACCTTTGAGATAATTTTCATCCTTAAAAAATAAGGGCAAATGATTCAATTATCCCCTGGCCACATTAAACACTTTCTCTACTATTAATATTTTTGGTTAATAAAATCTAGTTTTAGGGATGGAAGGGAAAATTAGAGATCATATAGTACAGTCTTGTCTGTCTTTCTTTCTTTTTCTTTCTTCCTTCCTTCCTTTCTTCCTTCCTTCCTCCCTCCCTCCCTCCCTCTCTTTCTTTCTTTAACAATTCAGAAACGGAGATCCCACAGGCTAGGTGACCCGCTAAAACACAAATAGCGAAAGAGCCGGACCCAGATGTCTTGAGACCCTGAATCTTGGGTTCTTTGTACCTTCCTGCTTCCTGATGACTCTTAACCTACCAGTCACCAAATTACCTGGAAGCACTAGCCATGAAATGGACTTAACAGTAGTTACACAGAGGCCTAGTTCATCCAGCAGAAACAGACAAGAACAGAGGCTGAAAAGCACTAGCCTCCTCTAGACTCTGTTAAAGGTCCTGAGCGGAGTCTCTGCCTTCAAACACTAAGTCTTTGATGATCTCATTATTTTTCTGTTCTAAAGTATCTCTCTTTAATAAGCTAAAACACAGGAATAAGCCAGGGGACTCGACCACAATATATATATAATTATAAGGTAAACTGTCTTCACCTTTCTCATTTTTGCCTTGAATGTAGCCGTTCAGCTTTGTAAAACCAGTCTGGATGGCTGAATCCCAGTCCATGGACTCAACGGAAGTGCTGACCCACTTGGCGGGTCCATAGTGCCGGATCTCGTAACTTCCGGGCTAAAATGGAACAGAGAAAACTGGGGGAAGCAATTCGAAAAAGGCAGGACGTGCGAGGCAACAGTCCAGGTTCCTTGATCTCAGGTCCACCTGGGATGGACCCCGGGTTCTGGTTCCTTCAACCTGGCGGGGCCCCTCTCCCGCGGCTCCCATCCTTGGATGAGAGACTGTGGAGGCCTCCGCCCCCCGCAGAGGTCGGGAGTCGGCTCCGTTGACATTAACACCTAGCATCTGTTAGGTCCTCTGGGCTGGAGAGTCCTCTGCGGGCTCTGGGACCTGATCAATTCCTTTTTCTTTTTTTAACCTCACAAGAAACTGAGATGTGGCCAGTTGAAATGGAGATGTGGCCATGATCCAGGGTTATGGCTAACCGACCGAATTTTCCCCTCTGAGCAGGAACGGAACTGGGGACCCAGACAACTTTTTTAAAAATTGAAGTTTTTACTTAAATCTGCGGGACCCTCCGGTCCCACTGCCAATCCTCCGGCGCGCTCCGGCCCGCACCCGACCGTCCAAGCCCGCGGGAGGCGCCTACCTGGGGGCCCACGTCCTTCGGGGCCGTCCAGCCCGGCGTCTCCACGGCTTGGGCCGCCGCGCGCTCGGCTGTCGCGGGGTCCGGCTCCAGCACCTCGGCCATGGGCGGCGCCGACGCTCGGGGGGAAAGAGGCTGGCGAGCGGAGCCAGGAAGGGGCCGCCCCGCTGCGTGTGCGCGCCGCTCCCGCCTGCTCCGCCGCGAGTCCCCGCCCCGGCGCTGCCCGCAGCCCAGGTCACCCGGCCGACGCGCGTCCCTCCTCCCCGCAGTGCGGGGGACCCGAGTTCGCAGGAGCCCGCCCGCGCTTGGGCCGGGAGGGGGCGCTGCGACCGCAGGTCCGGCGGGGCCGCGCCCCCTCTGCCGGGATCCCCCCCCACCCCCGCCCGCAACACCGCAGCGGTGAGGGCGGGAGACAGGACTGCAGGGTTCGCTTAGGCGGGCGTCCTTTGGGATTCCCTCCCGTCCCCTGCGCGCAGAGGTGTCGGCTGTGGAAGCCGGGGGTGGAGGACTCAGAGACTGGCTTGCGGGGTTTCTAGTGTAACCGGTTTGGGAACCTCTCTGCGGCTCCACCCGCGCAGGAAGCCGGTTCTGCAGATCGGGCGACTCCCGGGGAGCGGCGTGAGCTCGGCCCGCACCCTGCGTGCACTCAGTGGGAGGCGGGAGGGAGCCTGCTCGCCCGGTGGGACGGTGGACAGGCTGCCAACTGGGACCTTGGCTGTATCTTCTGCCCCTACCCCCTCCTCCAGCCGTGGGCCCAGGGCTCCGTGCACAAATCGGATCCCGGGCGCACCCAGAGACATGAGGTCCTACTCACACCTAGAAAGTGTCCAAGGTGCCCAACAGCCATCAAGGTCCGCCGGGGGAGGAGTCAGATGGGGCTACAGTCAGGCCTGGAGACAATCTTAAACTGTCCTGGTTTAATGACCTTTCCCTGAAATGATCCCAGAACCTCTGAGGTGGTCCCACTAGAACTATCAGGCTGGAGGGAGGGAGGTGAAAGGGGGGCAGAGAAATGAGGGGGTACAGCGACAGGACTCTGTGCTTCTAAAACTTTGTGGTTGGATTTATTCTTTATTTTTCCTAAGAGCTTTACTGAGATATAATTCACATACCATCAAATTCACCCATCTAATGTGTACCATTCAGTGTTTCAGTGTATTCACAGTTGTGCAACCATCACTACAATCAACTTTACATTTTCCTTAAAGACTTTTATTTTTTATTCCTCAGAGAGATAGAGAGCACAAGTAGGCAGAGCGGCAGGCAGAGGGAGGGGGAGAAGCAGGCCCTTGGCTGAGCAGGGAGCCTGCTTGGGGGCTCGATCCCAGGACGCTGGGATCATGACCTGAGCGGAAGACCACCGCTTAACCGACTGAGCCATCCAGGTGCCCCACTATAATCAATTTTAGAGCATTGTTATCACCTCTTCCTGGACCCCAAACCCCATACTCCTTAGCCATCGCTCCCCAATTCCCCATTCCCCAGCCATAGGCAACTACTAATCTCCCTTCTGTCTCTATAGGTTTGCTTTTTCTGGCATTTCATATAAATGAAATAATGCAGTGTCTTAAGGTCCCACTCATCAGGGCTTACAAGGAACAGAACCTTATTGCTCAGGGTTCTGGATGTGCGAAGTCCAAGATCAGAATGCTAGCAAGTTCAGCGCAGGCTCTTCTCCGGGAGGCAGACTGCTGGTGGCGTCCTTACAAGGTGGAAGGGGCAAGGCAGCTTTCTCTGGCTTCTTCTATAAGGGCACTAATCCCATTCATGAGGGAGTCTGCCCTCCTGACCTATCACCTCCCCAAGGCCCCACTTCCTAATACCATCACATAGAGCATTTGGTTTTCAAAACATGAGTTTTGGGGGGATGCGAGCATACAGACCATATAGGATGCAGCGTGTGGTCCTTTATCGCTGACTTCCTTCACTGAGCAAAATATTTCAGGTTTCATCCATGTTGTAGCATGCATCCTTGCTTCACTCCTTTTGGTGGCTGAGAATATTCCATTGGATAAATATTTTTCATCAGTTGATGGACGTTCGAGTGGTTTCAAGCTTTGGGCTATTGTGAGGATGCTGCCACAAACATTTGTGCCCAGGTTTCTGTATGGACATGTTTTCATTCCTCTTGAGTGAATTCCAAGGAGTGGGATTTGCTGGGTCAAATGGTAACACGGCATTTAACTTTTTGAGGAACAGCCAGACTGTTTTCTAAAGTAGGTGTACCCTTTTAGGTTTTCATCAGCAGGCTTTGAACAATCTGTTTCTCCACACCCTCACTAATGCTTGTTATCACTTTGCTTTTTGATTATAGCCATCTTATTGTGCATGCCTGATGTAAAAATAAGGGTGTTTTGAGCTACAATTCACATAATGTAAGATTCACTACTTTAAAGTATACAGTTCAGTGGATTTCAGTATTTTCAGTACGGTGTACAACCACCATCACTATCTAATTCCAGAACATTTCATCACTCCAAAAAGAAACCCCATACAATTGAGCAGTCACTCCCAATCTCCAAAAGCTCCCAGCCCCTGGCAATCACTAATTTATTTCTATCTCTGTGGATCTGCCCATTCTGAACATTTCATTTAAATGGAAAATAACACGTGTTCTTTTGTGAGCGACATCTTTCTCGGAGTGTAATGTCTTCAGAAGTCATCTGTGTTGTTGCACGTATTAGTGCTTCATTCTTTTTTATTGCTGACGACCATCCCATTGTGTGATCCTACTGCTTTTAAAACAATTGATGTCTTCTTTCTCCTTTCCCCTTCCCTGTCCTAACAAGTGGACACATGATACTTGCTAGTGTTTACATCAATTTTATCATTATGCTGATGTAAGTTAGAATTCTTTAGTGAAGGCGAAATAATGAATTTTGACTGATTTTTTTTTTAAACAGCCTGATTATTTTAACTGCTATCACATGTGATCCTCTGCTTAAGTGACTTGGCAAAGTTGGGAATATAATTTTACTTCTCAGAAAGTTTTTTTTTTTTTAAGATTTTTATTTATTTGACAGAGAGAGAGAGATCACAAGTAGGCAGAGAGGCAGGCAGAGAGAGCAGGGAAGCAGTCTCCCTGCTAAGCAGAGAGCCCGATGTAATTCGGGGCTGGATCTCAGGACCCTGAGATCATGACCTGAGCTGAAGGCAGAGGCTTAACCCACTGAGCCACCCAGGCGCCCCTACTTCTCAGAATGTTTTAAGAGAAAAAGAAATAATTTATATTGTTTAAGACTCCTGTTGTTCTTTTCATCTGCAGTTGTAGAAAAACTGAGGCTGAATTTGGAGACATTCAATTAATAGGGTGTGGAATGCCCAATTATTGAAGATAACAGCAGGTGACTCAGTTGAGTTACCTATATTTATAAGGTGATAATTAGCCACGTGTAAGAACAGAAGGAGGGAAAGAAAAGGATTTATTTCAGAATAATAGGATTTCAGTTAGCATGAATTTAATGAGATTCAGAAGGCTCAAGTTTTATACCCATATGTCAAAATAATCTAGCTAGTTTTCTTGTTGATTAATTATGGTAAAATTGTTCTATTAGCACATATTTAGTCACTCTTTGTATGACATTATGAAAAAGATACTCTGTTGAAGCTTTACAACACATGTGGTGGTGCCATTGGGGGGCGAGGGTGGGGGTGAGAACAGGTTTCTCCACTTCACCCCAGCAGGGGAAGGAGCCTGCATAGCCCTGCGGCAGTTGCCGCAGTCGGTTCTCATGACTTGCAGCAGCTTTGTTCTATAAAGTCACCATGAGTGACACCTGAGTGGCTCAGTCAGCTAAGCTTCTGCCTTCAGCTCAGGTTATGATCCCAGGGCCCTAGGACCGAGTCCCTCATCGGGCTCCTTGCTCAGTGTGGGGTCCTACTGCTCCCTCCACCTGATGCTCCCCCTGCTTGTGCTCTCTCTCTCTCTCTCTGACAAATAAATAAATAAATCTTAAAAAAAAAATCAAGCCATCACAAACATTGAATTAATGAATCCCGAACTATTGATTCCAGAGGAAATACAGAGATAGGTTCCTGTGAACCTCCGGTCACAACATCTTTGCCAACTAATCACTAAGTAACCTTGTTTTATATGCGTTATTGTATAAAGAGACCTTATTTAATAGATATTGTTGGTTCATGAACATTGAGATCTTCACCAACAACACTGTAGCTCGTACTTTAATGAAGCTTATATAACACACGTATCTCCTCCACTTGAGTGCTATGTTCAGAGGCCATTTTAAGCAACAAAATCAACAAGAAGCACAAAAATGCAGAAAACCACAGAACTAAATAGACTGCAAAAAAGGCTTGTTTACTATATGACAGCTGAGACTAGAAGGCAGAGAGCTCCACCTTATTTAACCTGAGCAGGGAATGTGTGCCTCGTGTGGCTAGATTTCTCACAGCTCTCCACAGGCAGATGTCCACCAGTGACCAAGAAGGTGATGAGAGCATTGGAGTTCTGAATACAGACCAACAAGTCAGTGAACTTGCACGTACAGAATCTGTGAACGAGGAGAATCAACGATAAATGCTTCCTGCAGAAAGCTACACAAGTCACTTCCATCCATATTTCATTGACCAAAGCAAATCATAGGCCTTGATTAACCTCAAGAGGGTGGAGAAGTTCAATCACACTGTATTTTCAAAGAAGAACTCAACTATTGGAGAGAATTACTAATGTTCATTACTGATACCGTTTAGTCATTCATTGATTAGTCCATCCTTGTGGCAGTTTTTCTTTTCCAAAGACGTGGGCCATATTATCTTCCAACCAACATGTTGTCCTTATAATGTGGCTTTGATACATCCTCCCTACCCACCCCACCGCACCCCCTCCCCCATTGAGGGATGGAGGTCTATGCTTCCTTTCCTTGAAACCGGGAAGGTTTGTGACTCCAGGATAAGTCACCCTGTGTGACTTCTGAGACTAGACCATTAAGGACTTCCACTTGATTTTCTTTGGCACAATTAATCTTAAAATCCAACAACTATGCCGAAGGGAAGCCCAAGCAGCTCCAGCTCCATGGAGAGCCTATGTCTGGGCTGACGGTACGCATCGACCCTACCTTGTGTTCAGACAGCGCCAGCCCACCACTACTGAGTCACCACCAGACATCCTCGATTCTTCCAAACTGAGGCCCCAGAGGTCGCAGGGTGGACACAAGCTGTCCCTGCAGTACCCACAGAATCTGGGAGCATAATTAAATGGTTATTTTTTTGTGCCACTAAGTTTGGGGTGACATGGTTTTCAGGATAATTGAAAAATTACCTTCTATGTAAAGTGCTATAGTAGATGTTGGTGGGTTTTAGTAATGCACAACCTGTAGTTCTGGTCTGTCTTGGTCTATCTGGTCTATCTGACTATCTTATAGTGAGGCATTGTTTACTCTGGGGCCACTCCTGCATCCATAATGTAATTAAATATTTGGTCTTTTTAGAGTTGCCACTATCTCAAATATGGCAACTGTAAAATGGGTAGAAACTTGGTAGTCTAACAGGAAGTGTAACCTTTGAATTTGCCTGGCTTCTCCTTTAGTTTTGGTGAGAATTAGAATACTCATCCATTATTGAGATATCAAGACAACCCATTGAAGCCCCTCTTACATGAAGCACTTTACTCAGGGCCTGACACATACTTGCTTGAAAAAGTTGAATGAATGCCAGTCAGAATTTATCAGACGCATTGATAGTGACTCCGTGTTTTCAGGAGCACCTGTGAAGCTCCTTTCTAATGGGCCACAGAAAATGAAGAGACATTTATTAAATGTGGGGCCGAGGAATAGAAGGCTAAAGTCTAAAACCGAGAATGTCTTGAAAAATTAAAATATCGATCCTAAGCAATATGAGGCCTGATATCACTTCTGAGACTGTGGGGAGTGGTTATAAAAACAAAGGAGAGGGATCTTCATACTCATTTTAAAAGGTTCATGCTTTGAAATAAAAAGAGACCACCAGCTCTTCCACAGCTAGATAGCTCTCACTCTCAAAAAACTCTTACCTATGGGGCTTTAGGTGTTGCCATACATTATTACATTATTTCTTGATTTAGAAAAAATGGAAGAATTGGTAGGAATGGGACTCGATTCCCTAATGACACTTTTAGAACAGAGGTGTTCAGTGTTTCAGTGCTCCCAGTTCTGAGAGGAGGAGCCACACAGCCCCAACCTAACATACACCTGTGAACCAAGTAGCTCTTAGCCTGCTCATGGGTCCCACAGAATGGTCTCTCCAGGCAGTTCCACACTTGACTATGTTCAGGTCTGCATGTTCAGAATGAGTTCCAAGCATGGGTGAGGTCAGTGGCAGATTGACTTGGCTCCAAGATGGAGGAGAAATTTAGCAGTAATGCCTGGGACATCTCGTCTTCTAGACCAGTGCTCCTCAAGCTGTCTGTGATGAAGAGCCTTCTCCCTTTAAGAAATACTTTCTAGTTCATCAGGAACCAATATGTGATTCTACTGCACAAGACTATAGGCAGCTCGCTATGTGGATCTTAACCCATGAGTTCAACAAGAATTTAGTTGGTCTATGCCATGCTCAGTGAGATGAGTCTACTGAAGATGTGCATGGATTTTGTAAAAATGTTGAATTCCTGTGACATTTTTAAACACTTACTGTCAATTTCTCTAGTTATTTTATCTCAGATCGGTGACAAATAGTTTGTGAGCCAGCACCATTTCGTGGCTCATACCTTGAAGAATACTGATTTATTCAACAGTACATTAAAAGGATTATTCACCACGACCAAGTGGGATTTATTCCAGGGCTGCAAGGTTGGTTCAACATCCGCAAATCAATCAATGTGATACAACACATTAATAAAAGAAAGAACAAGAACCATATGATACTCTCCATAGATGCTGAAAAAGCATTTGACAAAGTACAGCATCCCTTCCTGATCAAAACTCTTCAAAGTGTAGGGATAGAGGGCACATACCTCAATATTATCAAAGCCATCTATGAAAAACCCACCGCAAATATCATTCTCAATGGAGAAAAACTGAAAGCTTTTCCACTAAGGTCAGGAACACGGCAGGGATGTCCGTTATCACCACTGCTATTCAACATAGTACTAGAAGTCCTAGCCTCAGCAATAAGACAACAAAAGGAAATTAAAGGCATCCAAATCGGCAAAGAAGAAGTCAAACTATCACTCTTCGCAGATGATATGATACTATATGCGGAAAACCCAAAAGACTCCACTCCAAAACTGCTAGAACTTGTACAGGAATTCAGTAAAGTGTCAGGATATAAAATCAATGCACAGAAATCAGTTGCATTTCTCTACACCAACAACAAGACAGAAGAAAGAGAAATTAAGGAGTCCATCCCATTTACAATTGCACCCAAAACTATAAGATACCTAGGAATAAACCTAACCAAAGAGACTAAGAATCGATACACAGAAAACTATAAAGTACTCATGAAAGAAATTGAGGAAGACCCAAAGAAATGGAAAAATGTTCCATGCTCCTGGATTGGAAGAATAAATATTGTGAAAATGTCTATGCTACCTAAAGCAATCTACACATTTAATGCAATTCCTATCAAAGTACCATCCATTTTTTTTCAAAGAAATGGAACAAATAATCCTAAAATTTATATGGAACCAGAAAAGACCTCGAATAGCCAAAGCAATATTGAAAAAGAAAGCCAAAGTTGGTGGCATCACAATTCCGGACTTCAAGCTCTATTACAAAGCTGTCATCATCAAGACAGCATGGTACTGGCACAAAAACAGACACATAGATCAATGGAACAGAATAGAGAGCCCAGAAATAGACCCTCAACTCTATGGTCAACTAATCTTCGACAAAGCAGGAAAGAATATCCAATGGAAAAAAGACAGCCTCTTCAACAAATGGTGTTGGGAAAATTGGACAGCCACATGCAGAAAAATGAAATTGGATCATTTCCTTACACCACACACGAAAATAGACTCAAAATGGATGAAGGACCTCAATGTGAGAAAGGAATCCATCAAAATCCTTGAGGAGAACACAGGCAGCAACCTCTTCGACCTCAGCCGCAGCAACATCTTCCTAGGAACATCGCCAAAGGCAAGGGAAGCAAGGGCAAAAATGAACTATTGGGATTTTATCAAGATCAAAAGCTTTTGCACAGCAAAGGAAACAGTTAACAAAACCAAAAGACAACTGACAGAATGGGAGAAGATATTTGCAAGTGACATATCAGATAAAGGGCTAGTGTCCAAAATCTATAAAGAACTTAGCAAACTCAACACCCAAAGAACAAATAATCCAATCAAGAAATGGGCAGAGGACATGAACAGACATTTCTGCAAAGAAGACATCCAGATGGCCAACAGACACATGAAAAAGTGCTCCATATCACTCAGCATCAGGGAAATACAAATCAAAACCACAATGAGATATCACCTCACACCAGTCAGAATGGCTAAAATTAACAAGTCAGGAAATGACAGATGCTGGCGAGGATGTGGAGAAAGGGGAACCCTCCTACACTGTTGGTGGGAATGCAAGCTGGTGCAACCACTCTGGAAAACAGCATGGAGGTTCCTCAAAATGTTGAAAATAGAACTACCCTATGACCCAGCAATTGCACTGCTGGGTATTTACCCTAAAGATACAAACGTAGTGATCCGAAGGGGCACGTGCACCCGAATGTTTATAGCAGCAATGTCTACAATAGCCAAACGATGGAAAGAACCTAGATGTCCATCAACAGACGAATGGATAAAGAAGATGTGGTATATATACACAATGGAATACTATGCAGCCATCAAAAGAAATGAAATCTTGCCATTTGCGACGACGTGGATGGAACTAGAGGCTATCATGCTTAGCGAAATAAGTCAATCGGAGAAGACAACTATCATATGATCTCCCTGATATGAGGGAGAGGAGATGCAACATGGGGGGTTAAGGGGGTAGGGAAGAATAAATGAAACAAGATGGGATTGGGAGGGAGACAAACCATAATTGACTCTTAATCTCACAAAACAAACTGAGGGTTAATGGGGGGAGGGGGGTTGGGGGGTGGGATTATGGACATTGGGGAGGGTATGTGCTATGGTGAGTGCTGTGAAGTGTGTAAACCTGGCGATTCACAGACCTGTACCCCTGGGGATAAAAAGATATTATATGTTTAAAAAATAAAATTAAAAAAAAAAAAAGAATACTAATTTAGGTGACCTTCCCAGTCTCCTGGTGATGTTTTGGAAGGTTATTATTGATTCAATTTCTTTAGTAGATAGAACCTTATGCAAATTGTCTGTTTCTTCTTGCATGAATTTTTGCAGATTATATATTTTAAGGAATTGGTTCATTTCTTCTAGGTTATCAAATGGGCATGGAGTTGTTTATAGTATTTCTTTTTTTGCCCTTTTAACATCCATGGAATCTGTAGTGATGTTTCCTTTTTTATTTCTGATATCAATAATTTGTATCCTCTTTATTTATTTTTTTTTTTTTAGTTGGCCTGGCTTATCAATTTCATTTATCTTCAAAAAGCCAGCTTTTGGGGATGTCTGGGTGGCTCAGTGGGTTAAAACCTCTGCCTTCGGCTCGGGTCATGGTCTCAGGGTCCTGGGATCGAGCCCCAAGTTGGGCTCTCTGCTCAGCGGGGAGCCTGCTTCCCTTCCTCTCTCTCTCTGTGCCTGCCTCTCTGCCTACTTGTGATCTCTGTCAAATAAATAAAATCTTAAAAAAAAAAAAAAAGCCAGCTTTTGGCTTCCTTGATTTTCTCTGCTGATTTCCTGTCTTCATTTTAATTTTCATTAATTTCTTCTCTAATTTTTATTACTTACTTTCTTCTGCTTACTTTGGATTTAATTTGCTTTTCCTTATCTAGTTTTGTAAGGTGGAAGCTTAAATAATGATTTGTGATTTTTCTTCTTTTCTAATATATACATTAAATAATGTAGATTTCCCTCTAAGCACTGCTTTTGCTGCAACTGCAAATTTTGATAAGTTGTATATTCCTTTAAATTTAGTTTTAAATATTTTTATTTTCTCTTGAGTTTTCTTCTCTGCCCCATGTATTATTTACAAGTGGGCTGTGTAAGCTCTAAGTATTTCAGAATTTTCCAGCTATTTTTCTGCTACTGATTTTTTAGTTTAATCCCAGTGTGGTCTGACAGCATACATTGTATGATATCAATTTTTTTAAAATTTGTTACACCATGTCTTGTGACCAAGAATGTATGTGGTCAATCTTGGTGAATGTTCCATGTGAGCTTGAGAAGAATGTGTATTCTGCTGTTGTTGGATGAAGTCATGTACAGAAGTCCATTATATCCAGTTGATTCATGGTAATTTTTCAACACAACTATGTTCTTACTGATTTTCCACCTGTTAGATCTGTTTCTTATGGAGGGGTATCTCCAACTGTAGTCATGGATTCATCCTTGATTTCTATCTATCAGTTTTCCTTGCAATTCTATAAGTTTTTGCCTCAAGTATTTTGATACTCTGTAGTTAGGGGTATATGCATTAAAAAATGATGATGTCTTTTTGGAGAACTGACCTCTTTATCATTACATCATGCTACTCTTTATCTCTGGTAACTTTCCCTGCTCTGAAATCTGCTTTGTCTGAAATTAATATAGTGCAGCTTTTTTTTTTTCCTGGATTAGCATTAGCATGGCATTTCTTTCTCCATCCCTTTATTTTTCGTGTATATGTGTCTTTGTATTTATTGTGGGTTTCTTGTAGACAAGATAGTTGAGTCTTGTTTTTAATCCACTATGACAATATCTTTATTTCTTTTTTTTAAAGATTTATTTATTTATTTATTTGAGAGAGATAGAAAGAGAGAAATAGAGAGGGCATAAGCAGAGAGAGAGCAGCAGGCAGAGGGAGAGAGAGAAGCAGACCCTCCTCTGAGCAGGGAGCCTGATGTGGGACTCCATTCCAGGACCCTGGACCATGACCTGAGCTGAAAGCAGACACTTAGCCAACTGAGCCATCTAGGTACCCCGGTATCTGTCTTTCAATTGGTGTATTTAGACCATTGAACTTTAAAGTATTATCGATATGGCTGGGTTTATATCTACCATATTTATTACTGTTTTCTATTCCTTCCCCTTGTTCTTTGCTTCTTTTTTGGTCTTCTTTTGCCTTTTGTCCTTCTAACTGAACATTTTAGAGGATTCCATTTTCTCTCATTTCTTAGTATATTGATTATACCTTTTTTTTTTAACTTCTCTTAGTTGCCCTAGAGTTTGCAATATACATTTACAACTAATCTAAGTCAACTTTCAAATGGTACTCTACTGCTTCACCAGTGGCATGGGTACCTTATAATAACAAAATTGTCTTAATTCCTCCCTCCTGTTTCTTGTATTATTTCTATTATTTATTTCACTTATATGTAAGCTATAATCATCAAATACATTATTGCTATTATTATTTTGAACAAATTTTTACCTGTTAGATCAATTAAGAATAAGAAAATTTCCCAGTTTTGTTTGTCTGAGAAAGTCTTTATTTATCCTTCACTTCAAAGAATAACTTTGCAGAATACAGAGTTCAGGCTGGTGTTTTATTCTCTCTCACAACCATTGGAAATTTCACTCCATTCCACTAGATTGTGTGGTTTCTGAAGAGAAGCCAGGGTAATTCTTATCTTTGCTCTTCTACAGGTAAGGTGTTTTCTTCCTCTAGCCTCTTTCAAGATTTTTAAAGATTTATTTATTTATTTTTTTAAAGATTTTATTTATTTATTTGACAGACAGAGATCACAAGTAGGCAGAGAGGCAGGCAGAGAGAGAGAGAGAGAGGAGGAAGCAGGCTCCCCGCAGAGCAGAGAGCCCGATGTGGGGCTCCATCCCAGGACACTGGGATCATGACCTGAGCCGAAGGCAGAGGCTTTAACCCACTGAGCCACCCAGGTGCCCCTTAAAATTTATTTTTAAAATTTATTTTATTTCCTTTTTAAGTAGGCTCCATGCCCAGCGTGGAGCCAAATGTGGGGCTTGAACTCATGACCCTGAGATGAAGACCTGAGCTGAGATCAAGAGTTGGATATTTAACCAACTAAGCCACTCAGGGTGATTTTTTTTTTTTTTTAAATCTTTGATTTTCTGCAGTTTGAATACAGTACACCCAGCTGTAGTATTTTTGTTTTTTTGTTTCTTCTTTGGCATTATTCCTGCTTGGTGCTCTCTGAGCTTCCTGCATCTATTGTTTGACATTAATTTGTGGACATTTGCAGTTATTATTGTTTAAATATTTCTTCTGGGCCTTTCTGCTTTTCTTCTCTTTCTGGTATTCCCACTATGTGCACGTAACACCTCTTGAATTTGTCTCACAGTTCTTGGATATTCTGCTCTGTTTTTTTTTTTTCCTCTTTGCCTTTCTGTTTTAGAAGTTTCTATTAACATATCCTTAAGCTCCAAGACTATTTCCTCAACTGTGTCAGTCTACTAAGAAGCCCACGAAAGGCATTCTTCTTTTCTGTTTCAGTGTTCTTGACCTCTAGCATTTCCTTTTGGTTCTTTCTTAGAATTTCCATCTCTCCATTGATATTACCTATCTGCTCCTGCATATTGTCTACCTTACTCCTTAGAGCCCTTTGCATATTAATGATAGTTATCTTACATTTCTGTTCTGATAAATCTCGCATATCTGAGTCTGGTCCCAAAGCTTGCTCTGTCTCTTCAAATTGTTTTTTTTTGGGGGGGGTTGCTTTTGTTCTTGTTTTTTGCCTTTTAGTATGCCTTATAGTTTTTGTTGAATGGTGGACTTGATGGACTGGGTAAGAGGAACTGCAGTAAAGAGGTCTTTCCTAACGTAGTAGTGGTTTAGTGGAGGGGGGGCAGGGTCTATAGTCCTATATGATTAGGTCTCAGCCTTTGAGTGTGGCTGCTCCTCTGGTCTGTGAACCTCACAAGGGCTTCTCTGTTTTTTCTTGCACTCCCTTAAGTAGAACAAGATGGCTAGAGAAGCTGGAATTGGGTATTTTCCTTCTCCACTGTAAGGCTAGAGCCACATAGGGTTAATTAATCCCCAGGTTAATTAGGCTTTGATAAAACCCAGTTGATTAGGGCCTGGTAAAACAGTTTCATCTGAGGGCATGACTTGTTAAGAACAGAGTGCTCTGGCCATTTCAAAATGGTTCCTTTCCTTTCTTGCTCTACCAGAAAGCATGAGAGGCTTTTCCTCAGATCTTTACTGTGAGAACCCGGTAAGACTCCTGAGGCAAACTCACAGAGTGTGGGGCCCCTCTGGAATTTGTAACTCTCTGATTTGCCCCCTCTGAGCCTCCAGCAGTCTGTTGATTCCGATTCAGGCCTCCCTATGCCGGCACTGGTTCCTGAGGAGGTTTTTGCTCCTGGATTTCTACTCCGATAAGTTGTGCTTCTCTTTCTCTCACTTTGGGGGCAGTGGTTTGTCCTGTGACCTCTGTTCTCTGATGGAGATAAGAAGTGTTGATTTTCAGTTCAGCTTCTTGTTGGGAAGGAGTGATGGTTCCAAGCTCCTTTCACGGCTGACCAGACATTAGATTTCTTTCCTTTTTATAAAATGATGTCATGCCGATATTTTCTGGTCTAGTGTGGGATCTAGTGAAAATGTCCACATTCAAGTCACTGTTTCTATTATACTGCCTCCCATTCTTAACCTTTTCTGGCTATACAATTTTTTCCCAAAATACTTCTCAATTGCTAAAAATCTAGTTCTTTGATTTGTGGATTTTCTTCAGTCCCACTCTGGGAGCATTAGCAACCAGTCCCACTGTGTTTGCCAGTTGTGTCAACATGTAAGCAAGGGTGTAGTTTACTCTGTTGTTGTTAATATTCTGCTTGCAAATCTGCTGGATATTAGCCTGGTGGCTTCAGGCATGTACAGAAAATGTTGGGTTATAAATGATGGTTCAAAGCTTGATTTACAGATCTAGTTTCCTCTCCACCTGGAACCTTCCATCTATCCATAGTGAATTCAGCTGTGTTTTGTGGCCTAGTCACATCAATGAATTGCTTTCAGCCTTGATTTTATATTAGAATCACTTGCTTTATTTCAGTTAAATTGGCCTAGGTGGGTCCTGGTATTGGTAAGTTCAATTAATTCTACCATGCAACTGGGGGTAAAATCCACTGCTCTGTAGTAAGGGTTAAGTCTGAGGTAGCAACCATAGGCAAGTGAGCACTAACTTATGTTCCAATAACTTCATTTCTAGACACCAGAATTTAAATTTATATAATTTCACGCATCACAAAATCCTTCTCCCTTTGATATATTTTTTCAACTATTTAAAGATGTAAAAACCATTCTTGTCTCCAGGACGTGTAGTAACAGGTTACAAGCAGGATTTGGCTCGTGGGCTGTACTTCGGCAACCTCTGGTTAGGAGTTTATCTGCTGCTTCAGTTTGGTTCCAGAGGAGAAAATCTTTCTTCCTCAGATCACTGATCTATTTTAAAGGAGTCCTATCATTGACTATTTATTTATTTTTAAAAATTTACTCATGTATGTATGTATGTTAGCACGCAAGTGGGGGTGGGAGGTGGCAGAGGGAGAAGCTGGCTCCCTGCTGAGCAGAGAACCCCACCTGGGGCTCCATCCCAGGACCCTGGGATCATGACCTGAGCTGAAGGCAGGTGGTTAACTTATTGAACCACCCAGGCATCCCAGACTAAATCTGGAACTAATTGCCTCATGGTTGACTAATTGCCTCATGGTTGCAATGATGGTTGTAGCAGCCCCAGGTGTTACATGAGACATATTAACATCCAGCAAAGATGCACAGTATTTCCTCGTGTGTGTGTGTGTGTGTGTGTATTTTGTTTTTTAATGAGGCAACCTTTTCTAGAAAAACTCTCTCCTGCATTTATCTCCCCTTAGGTCCCAAAGATCTGATCAGTTCCTGGTAGAGGAATTGAGGTCACTGTGATTAACTCTCATGATGCCTCCCCTGGCGTTGGGAGGGATCTGGTCTTACACAAGTGGCCTCAGGATCCCAGACCAAATCAGGGTTCTCTTAGCAAAGGAGGAGGAATGGAGGTTAGCAAAGGAGTTGGAAAAGAATAAACATAGTTTCACCCAGAACTAGATCCTTAGGATTTAAAAAAAATAAAAATTTGAAGAAGGCTCTCTGCTGAGCTTTTCATTTCCATTTGTTTTATTTACTTCCCTTAATGGCCACCAGGGAATTTTTCAGTATAATTTTTCTGAGAGAAATTTTATTGATCTTCATTCTAATAGCTTATATTTTACATTAGTCCTTAAAGATACTATTATTTCTCTCAGATTCTATTTAGAAATAAATGTATCCTATTTGGGCTTACTTTGTTATCTTCCTAAAACCGTATCACATTGTATATCTAGCATAAAACTGCTTATGTAAAAAAGTAAAAAAAATTTTTTGTTCATTTTTAACCATCAAAGTGTCGCCTGGTTTTTGTCTTACAAAAACAACAACAAAAGAAGAGTTTTACCAACAAAATTAGAGTATCAAATACAAGTTCTAGAATCATCCACATCACTCTCCTGCTTCTTCTAATACCTCCAAGGGAATTCTGATCTGCATTCCGTGTGGTAAAAGCCCCACCTCTATCTCCCCATTTGAAAATCATAGAGGTAGTTTTGTATCCTTCCAAACTAAGCTGGGCTCCTCCTACTGAGCTCCTTGATGCCCAACCAGGAGCTTGGCCTGAAATTCCACATTTGCAATTTTCTTAGAAGAACGTCTGGTGCAGTGGAAGGTGCTCTAGCCCAGAGGGGAGAGGCTTCTGATCCCAACTCTTGATGAGGTATTTAGTCTCATACAAGTTACTTAACTTCTCCTCATTCTAGTGTTGATACCTGTAAAACAAAAGTTTGGGCCATATGATTCATGAGGTCCCTGTTAAAGCTAGTCTAGGTTTCTCCTCACTGTGTGATCCGAAATTTTGACCTTTGCTTTCCAGTGTTAAACCAGTATCTACTCTGTTACTACTGCTTGCTGTATGCCACACAGTTGCTCATGGTGTCCCCTAAGATAATGTCCTACCATAGCATTGAGGGACAAGCCGTCATGCTCTAGTGGGAGACTGTCCCACCCAATAGCCGGGTCCCTTTCCCATTCTAGGAGGCAAATTAGAACACAAGTCAGCAAGGGCTACATCAAGAAGGAGATAATTTTGGAGAGCTTTATTAGTTTTTTAAAACTAAAATGTCTGCACATGTCTCTCTGTACCTTCATTCTTAATATTGAGCCCCACTTAACCATTTTTTAACCACATAACTGACCACTGCAGCTCTAGAGATATTTTCCTTCTAGAATTCTCCAGCCATCTTGAAGCCCTCACATAAAAGTGAAGCCATAAAACCCTGAAGAACATGCGTAGGAAGAACCATTTTATTTGGTGGCAAAAGCCGTTTCCTTTGGCTTAGCAGCGTTTCTCTTTTCCTTCAGAACTCGTCCGCAGGCTTACCAGTAATTCTAAGGGTTTCTCAACTCACATAGAATTTTCCTATTTTTTTCCTCAAGGGTGTTAAATATTTTAGATAAACCTAGCCCTCCTCACGACAACCTAGGAGAAATTTTCCCTAAGGAACTTAAGAATGGTTAACCAGAATGATATCAGCTCGAAGCGCCCATTCATCCAGGAGTTTAAGTCCAGAGGCCTCCCCACCGCTCGCCTGGCCCGGCTGGCTCCGGGAGGGACTGCGAGCTGTGCTCTAGACTGTTCCCAGCTGCCCTTCCTATCTGCTTCTCCCGGCTGGGGGAGCGCTCTTTACCGGGGGGGCCCGCCTCGGCCTCCGGAACCTCCGTCCCCTGGCGATTCCTGGTGGCCTCCTCATAGGAGGGAGGCAGGCCCGTGGAGAGGAGGGCCGCCTCCCGGGGCACCGGGGAGTACGGGAAGTCCTGCTCGCCTCTCCCGGGGAAGCCCGGCAGGAAGTCGGTGGCCTCGTCTGCGGTGGGGTGCGCTGGGGGGTCGGTGCTGAAAACCTGCCCCTGGGGTCGGGGAGCCTTGCAGTGACGGTACAGGAAAAGCAGCAGAAAGGCCAAGAAGAGCAGGATGGTCGCTGGAAGAAGGATGCACAGGAAGGGCTCCACGTCGTCTTTGGTGGAGCTTATCTTCTGGGTGCCCTGGAATTCGGGAACGAGGCTGGGTTAGGAGAGGAGGAAAGACTTCTGTGTTCCTGAAGCTCCTCTCTTTGATCTTTTATTCCTATCTTCCTTACCTGCTCTGAAAACCACCATGCTCCTTTTTTTTTTTATGCCAATGGGCTTGAGCCCATGGGAAGTAAAGTAAATGGATGAGATAAAGGATGCATCGAGATGTCAAAATACATATTGTCGACATTCTACCATAGCTCCCTGAAAGTGAACCAGGAGAGTGGGTTTTAGTTGGTCAGCTCACCATGCATTCTTTGAACAGGAGCTCTTACTCTTTATGGACTTATTTTATTTAGAATTAGACCAATAATGTGGTATTACCACAAAAAGTATCCTATGGAACTCAAATTATTTAATTCTGGAATGAATTCTGACATTAGGTGTTCATAGGCCATATTAATATTTGAAATATGAGTTGATCGCTGATGTTTATGATGAATGAGATTTTAAAATTCCTTCCATTTGTTTTTGCAATATTGGTAGAATCAATATGGAAACTTGTGAACCCTTTATAGAAAAAGAATTGTAGAGGCACCTGGGTGGCTCACTGGGTTAAAGCCTCTGTCTTCTGCTCAGTTCGTGATCCCAGGGTTCTGGGATCGAGCCCACATCGGGCTCCCTGCTCAGCAGGGAGCCTGCTTCCTTTCCTCTCTGCCTGCCTTTCTGCCTTCTTGTGATCTCTGTCTGTCAAATAAACGAAATAAAAATCTAAAAAAAAAAAAAAGAATTGTATTCTATTGCAGCCTAAAATTTCTCTAAGTGGCTGTGTAGTGATGATTTGCAGCCAAATTCCTGCAACATGCAGTTTATATCTGTTCAAGAGGGAAAAAAGCCTGAATTGAACAATAAAGTTTAATGAATCTTATATAAAAAAACACCCCCCCCCCCCAAGAAAAAACCCGACCTAGTCTAGGGTATTATTAAACTAGATATGAGAAGATTTCTGCAATATCTGTGCTTTGAGAGTAGAGGTCATTTGTGGATTCTATCTGGTATTAACACTAATTTTTTGGTTGTTAGAGTACAATCTCTACAGTGTAAGCATATCTGGTGCTTTTATGATATTCATCATCTGACTTTGCATCTCAGTCAGACTTCAATGCAAACATGAAATTAAATATTCCTGAAAGTTCAGAGACGCCTAGGTGGCTAAGTCATTAAGTGTCTGCCTTTCGCTCAGGTCGTGATCCCAGGGTCCTGGGACCAAGCCCCGTATCCGGCTCCCTGCTTCTCCCTCTCCCACTCTCCCTGCTTGTGTTCCCTCTCTCACTGTGTCTCTCTCTCTGTCAAATAAATGAATACAATCTTAAAAAATAAAAAAATAAATATTCGTGAAAGTTCAGTAGTTAAAAAAAAATTGCGGATAAATTCTTTAGCAACCCAGGAGGTATTGATTTTACAATATTAGCTCACAAGGTAATGATGGTTCCTGACAGAGTAAAGAAATGTAATCGCCATGAAATGATGCTTCAGCAGCAAGGCAGAGAAGCACCAAAAATACTGCCCCAAACTGCAGAGATGTTGCTTTAAATAAAGCTGCCAGTAGTGAGGTATTAAAAACTTCTCTCTTATGTGAAGCATAAAGCAACAAACGTGTTTGGATGCACTACTACAGAAGGAAAAAACCCTTGAAGCCTTACATTGTGTTTCAAACAACCAAAATACTAAGCTCTTTATCTACTTATTTCATATAAAATATAATAATAAAACTATGAGAGCCAGGGATCTTTCCTTTATTTTGGGGGGTAAGGACAACTTTTGCTGTACTCTTTTGCTGAACTCTTTTTTAAAAGATTTTATTTATTTACTCGACAGTGGCCATGACCTCTTAAGAGTCTGGCTTATCTAGTGGTGTTTGCATTGTCTTCTTTTCTTACTAAAGAATTATGTGTTATGTTGATTCAAAATCAGATAGTTAATTTAGTATTTATATTGCCAGATATTTTGTCCTTGGTAAGATGAGTTCAGATATTTTAGCTTAAAGTGCGTAAAAATTAAAAGTGTGTTTTGTTTTGTTTTTGTTTTTGGAAACCGAGTATCATTTTTGGGGTTTGCTGGCTTTGAATTCTGGTAGGACTTTCTAATATTTGCATGACAACGGACCATTTATTAATCCCCTATGGGCCTGGATTTCCTTCTCTATGAAATGGAAATAATATCTTTTTTGAATGGTTGGGATGATGATTTAATGAATCAATGTGTGTAAAACACTTGGTGAATAACAGATATGTATTTTTACCTCGGGAACTCACATGGTTAAATTTACTAGAAAATAAAATACTAAAAATAACTAGAAGAAGTCTAGAAATTTATTGCTAAGGTTAGAAAATGCAGTGAAAATAAAACTAGCATTACTATGTTTACATTTTAATATATTTTTTCAGAAAAAATATTTTCATAACAATAGATTTTATGTGTGTGATTGTTGTTTTGTTTCTAAGTTATGGGTTCTTTCTGTTTTCTTATACATAATCTATCAAAACTATTAACTTAAAACCTGTTGTGATATAATAGGACTTTGATTACAAAAGCCATAAGATTAGATGAACTCATAAATAATTTACTACCATTAGTAAAAAATCAAGTTGGACTCCAAAGCAATTTAACTATGTTTAGGCTTTTTCTCCAGATGAATTGTTAAAAATATTAAAGCTGTTTAGACACTCTTCAACCTTGATAAACATGGATCATTATGCATGACCTAGTTTTCTTCATTCTCCATCAATTATATGGACGATAATAGTTTCTAAACAGTTGTGGGCATCAAATTTTAAATACTCCATAAGTTTGGGGCGCCTGGGTGGCTTAGTGGGTTGAAGCCTCTGCCTTTGGCTCAGGTCATGATCTCAGGGTCCTGGGATCTAGCCCCACATTGGGCTCTCTGCTCAGCAGGGAGTCTGCTTCCCCCCCGCCGCCCACCTCTCTCTGCCTGCCTCTCTGCCTACTTGTGATCTCTGTCTGTCAAATAAATAAATAAAATCTTTAAAAATAAATAAATAAATAAATACTCCATAAGTTCAAGATGCATAGAGTATAAAGAGACTTAAAGAGACTTAATGTTCTAGTTAAAAGATTTTGTGTAATAGACCCTGTCGTTTATGGCTATGCCACTTATGGTATTATCAGTATTAGTTGCATTTTTTTTTTTTTGAAATTAGTTGCCAAATTAGTTGCCACAGTCCCCTCCTGTAATCAGTATTTCCATTGGTTAAGTTTATCCAAATATCAAGTGGAACTAAAAGACTTATCTAAGATGGCAAATTCAGACAATTTCTCGAGATAACTCCTCTTGTGTTATCTCTTGTGTCCTCTTCTAGTTAAGAGAAGCACAGAGCAACAGGACAAATTTATGATGATGGTCTCCTTAATCTTCTCTTTTACTAATTCTTGTTATATTGGTTCAAGTTGTTTTGAATTTTTTTTTTTAATGCGGAAAAGATGTTTACTTTTCTAGTCAAATGTTATTTGTCTCATAACTTTTAATATTTTTGATACATATATTGACAGCATTCTTGTTCAGGGAATATTTTTCAAAATATTCAGTGAAGAGTATGACTGTTGAAGGATATAAAATCATAGTTAAATATATGCAATTATAAATGTTAAATATAAATAATATATAAATATATAAAAATATCTTTCTGTAAAAGGTAGTTTGGGAGAATGTAAATGCCAAACTCATCAGTTGGTTTTCCAGACAACAAGAAATTAGGTTAATTTTCGTCTCTTTGTGTAACAGCAGTATCTCTCCTTTCCCTCCTGATCATGAAACTGAGTTCTTAGGTTTCTGCAAACATTTTTCCTTTCTGCTGTCTCAGATTGAGGCTTCTTTGGTGATTTCCCAGACAAACCAGAGCAGCTGCTGCGTTTCTTAGAGACAAAAACCTCCTTAACCCTCTGCTACCCTGCCCGAGGTAAGATCTTTGGCTTCTCCTAACTCCTGGAAACACGGTCATTCTAAAGCCACAGGGAGCCTCTTCGTTATTGTGTATGTAGACATTGCTTTACTGTGCAAAGAACAAAGTCCTAAAACCAAGGCATAAAGATTTGTTGACTCCTCCCTTCAGGTGTACTTTGATAAGCTTGATCTATCTGGAGTTCTTGGAATATATTTGTGGCAAGTTTGACCTGAATCCATCCTTGGTCAAAGAATACAACTTTCCAATTACTTTCTTAGACCATGCCAGTCAGTGAATGAATATTTCTGTTCTATCCATAAAGTAAAATGTTGCTACTAAGTTTTAAGATCCTAAAAACATAGGCATAGTTGGTTTTAAAACTGACAAAGACACTTTGGGGAAGAAAAGGCTGAAGTCATAGATACAGACCTGCAGCTGGGTTTCCAGAAGAGGTAGGCTTGGTTCACTCGTTAACCACTCATATGTCCCCCTGCCGGCGTGGCCAAACTTCCTCCAGCTGCTGGCCATCAGTCCCCGCATGTTTCCATCCGACTGATGCACCGACCACCCTTCCACCTCGCCGCCCAGATTCCAGCAATACTGCTTGCTCTTGGCCTGGATCCAGCTTGGATGTGCTCGGCTGATGGCTGTTGGTAAACTCGTTCTCTGATGAGTGGCAACCGGGAAAAGAAACCAATCAGAGAGACCTCTTGGGGCTGGCTGTATTTAAATTCAGTGCCTCTGCATTTGTTTTTGTGGCCTTTATCACTGTGAGGATTGGCATCAGATATCAGACACAGAATAGATTTCAGACAGAGACATTCTCTGCATTAGTGTTATTACAGTGCAGTGGACGGTCTCAGTGAGAAAAAGCTGTTTATATTGAGATATAAATAAGACCCTCTCCCTTCCCTCACCACATCCCTCTCCAGAGATAACAGCTCAGCAAGAAAAACTACCCAAGCTGAATTTCCTTTAATTATTTCTGGGTTCTATGATACAGAGAGAAGGGATATTTGGTAGAGAAGCAAGAGTCCTTTGTAATATTTTAGTGAATTATTTAGATGAAAGTTGCTAATGATAAAGTTGTACAGCAGCCAGACGGACAATAGCTCAGATTATTTGGAAGAAATATTTGCTGATTTCGTTAAAAAAAAAAAAATCAAATCACCAATACTTATTGGTAATCTTGGGAACTTTATAAAATTATTTATAATAAGCCGAAAATAAGGAACTTTCAATTTGAATATTCACTGAGATAACTTTGGGATGTCTAATTCAACATATTTGCGAAGACTTGAACATTTAAGACATGGTGGTTGGATTCTCTTTCTTTTAGTGGAGGAAACTTCAGTTTCAAATATTTATTCAATTCATGACAACTCAATATTACAACTACCCACATCCTGATCTAAGCATCATTTCCATCCAAGCAGCTGTCATGATGCTGAAAGAGTAACTAGGATTTTTTTCTAAATTAGAATTCTTCCCCACTGGCCCATGGTGTCCCATGGATAGGTTTCGGGGATGGGGTAGTGAACTCACTTCACTTGAGATACAATTTCCGAGGAGAAGCCATCGTTTTCAATACCTTTTCTTTTCCTTTTTTTTTTTTTTTTTGAGGAAAGATACACATTTTTTTTTTTTTTTTTTTTACTACAGCTCATCAAGAAAGTCTTGTCTACATTTACATATTTCTGGATGTCCGTTATTCCAAAATTTATTTCAAATGTAATATACTTCTGAAAAAAAGTTTCTTATAGAACTTGATAATGATTTGAAGTTCATATGGAATGAGTTTAGCCAGAAGCATTTTGTTTTATTTTATTTTTTCAGTGTTCCAAGATTCATTGTTTATGCACCACACCCAGGGCTCCATGCAATACATGCCCTCCTTAATACCCACCACCAAGCTCACCCATCCCCCTGTTCCCCTCCCAAACCCTCAGTTTGTTTCTCAGAGTCCACGGTCTCTCATGGCTTGTTACCCTTTCAAAGACAGCAGCCCTCCTTGATAGAGTTTGTCTCTTTGCCAAACTTCTCATTTGTGGTAAGTTTTCACCAAGTTTCCAAGCACCTGGATCAGTATCCTAGTGTGGAACGCTTTATCACTTTCTCCTTTTAGTTCTTACCATGGAGTAAGTTGATTTGGTGCTCTCAGTAAAAATATTGCTTTGTCCCACTGATGTGTTCCTATTTTAAGCCAGACCTGTATCCCCACACTGGTGTATCCAAAGCATCCGGCCATCAGTGCACTATTTTGCTTTTTTTGCATGTCTGTGACTTTGCCAATATTGTCTCCTCAACTTCTCCTTCACTCTATTGACTTCAATACCTTCACTTCTTAAGAAGCAAGTTGGAAATCTGGATCAAAAGCATTAAATAGGCACAATGTAAATGTTGGACCCTCCTCTAGTACTGAATGAATCAGATACAAATTCCCGCTCTTCTAGAAGTATTTTTGGGGACCAAGAGAAACAAATCAAATAAAGTATCAGAAGGTGATACATCTTATGGAGAAAAAGGAAGAGCAGATTATGGGGGAAGTCAACTATGACCTCAGGAAAAGTAATATTTGCATAAAAAGCTGAAGGATGCAAGTGATTCAGCCATGAAGTTATCAGATGGAAAAGTATTGCAGACTAAGGGAATAGTCAGTGCAAAGGCCCTGAGGCAGTCACATGCCTGGTGAGTTCTCAGAATGATTAGAGGGTCAGGGTGGCAGGAGCTGTAAGCCAGGAAAAAAGTAGGATATAAAAGAGAGTGAGGATATGTCGGAGATGGTAGGACAGAGGGTTTATAGGGCATTGTAAGAATTGTGGCTTTAAGTAAAATGCAGGAGCCATTTTACTCTAAGTAAAATGTGGAGTTTTAAGCAGAGGAGTGATAAAATCTGACTTCCATTTTAAAAGGATCACTCAGGTTCATCTGTGTTGGAAATAGTATAGGTATTAGGGCAAATGGAGGGAGACCAGCTAAGGCCTCTTTTAATAATTCAGGAGGGAAATAATAGGCCAGAGTAGTTGCAAGGAAGTGGTAAAATTCTAGACCTATTTTAGGAATAGAGCCAACAAGATTTCTGGAAGAACTGAAAGTGCTAAAAATGGGGGGAAAAAATCAAGGAGGACTCTGTTTTAGGCTTGAGCAATAGGAAGGATGACCATTCTCCTTTACAGAGAGGGAGAAAGACTGGATGGGGCAAGTTGTGTTGTTGTCTTGTTTTGTTTTTACACAAGAGGAATAAAGAGAGTTGAGTTGAGACATGGTAAGTTTGCAATGTGTGTGAGTTTGGGTATTCCAATTTGGAGTTCAGGAGTGAGGACTAGGCCACAGTCAATAGCTGAAACTCATTGGCAAAGAGATGGTATTTGAAACTACAAGACTTACTGAGATCACCAAGAGGATGAGGGTCAATAGGGTGGAGAGACAGGGAGTGGCCAGTGAGGTGAAAGAGAAACCAAGAATGTGAGGTGTCCTGGAATCCAAAGCAGGAAATGTTTCCAGAAGGAGGGGATGATTGTCTCAAAAGGTAGGTACTGTGTAAACATGTGGATGGGTGAGATTTACAACTGGATTTAACAAAATGAGCTTGGGGAAGGGGTGTCCTTGGTTATTTGGACAGGAGGAGTTTTGGTGGAGTGGTTGGAGCAAAGCTTGATTGGAATGGTTATAAGAGAGAAAGGGGGAGCAGAATTGGAGGTAGTGAGTATCAACAATCTTGGGTTATTTTTGCTTGAAAGGGGAGCAAAGGAATGATGTCGTAGCTGGATAGAGAAGCAGAGTTAAGAGTTATATGTTCAAACAGAACAAGTTAATAGATTATAGAGAAATCATCAATATATGTCAACCCTCAATAGTTCTACTTCTAGGAATTCATCCTAAAAAGATAATCTGATGAATACTCAAAGATAATAGGTTGTTGAAAGATGATTGAGCACACCTTAAATGTCTATAACAACAAACAGATTTTTAAAAATTCCACAAAATACTTAGCTAATAAGCTATCCACATATAAAGACAGATTATCACCTGAAAAGAAATACCAGAAAAATGTAAACATGTTTACCACATATTAAGATGAACTTGCCAGAAAATTACATGTTTATTATAAATTTTCATGTCTCTACATATAGAAAAAAGTCAATGTTAACAATGGTATTTTTTCTACGTGGTGGAATTATGAGGGTTTTTTTTTTTTGATGAAACTATGGTTCTTTTTGCTGATCAACATTGGTCATTTTTCTATGAATAGAGATATTCTATTTTCAAGAATTACCAAGAAAAAAAAAACTTCTTGTTTTTTTTGATTCTGTTGGTCTGTGGAGCAGTTGGATCCAGGGCAGTCTGCTTTAGTTGTGAGACATAGTTCATCTTCTGGGTCAATAATGGAGAAAAATCCTGGAGAACTCCTGGTTAGGGAAGATTGAAATGAACTAAAGATGCCTATAGAACAGTAGTAGGTCTTTTCCCCCCAATATTTAATTCTAAGCTAGTAAATACATTTGAATTTTAGCAAACTGGTCAGTGCTCTTTCTCAGGATGCTATTATAGGAATTAAATAAGCTTATATTTGATTAGGAGAACTGAAAACTAATCAGTAGATGGCAGGCAGTGCTGTGATGAATCACTCTGCCTGAACCAGAGTTCCATGGAGACCAAGGGTTCACTTAACGGTCAGCAGATCTGGCCTTGGGTTTTGTTTGACTTTGTCCCTGATAATCTGGAAGGGAAGAGTCCTAAACAATGTAACTAAATCCGGTAGCAATAATGGACTGAGTGAGGAAGATATGCCAGAAATGATTTTTTAAAAAAACTAAACAAGTATGACAATAGAAAAGGAAAAATTATTGCTTTGAAGTTTACTTTGGAAAAATATGAACACTTATGGAAATGGAAAATTTCCATTTTGAACAGAAGATTAAAAAATATTTTATGAAGCTATAATTAAAATAAATTAGAATCTTAGTGTTCTTATATGCAAATTCTGGTGAATCTTAGCGTAAAGATCTTCTGTGTTCTCTTTGATAAATGTTGACAGTTTTATTCACCCTTATAATCACCACATAAAACAAGATATAAAACCTTTCCATCAGCCCAGAAATTTCCTTTTTCCTTAAGTCAACTATTTTTAAATTCCTGTCTACAATGGAAAAATAATTTAAAAAATCTCAATTCCTCCCCCAGATCAAAAGCAGGATATGAAATGTATAAGCTTAATGTATTTTCTGGTTATGAACTTGGGTATCTTCAAGCATTTGGCCTTTACTTTTTCTATACCTGGAATCAAGGCAAATCTAGTATATTTAAAATAGTATAATGATCACAAATGTTTGGAAATCAGATTGATATTCTTGAACTTAAAACTGGAACTAAGTAGGTGGATACATTGATTAAAAATCCTTATGTAATTTGTCTATGCATGTTTTCTTTATTCATACATATGACAGGGAATGGGTTAGCTGGGGTGGAGGAGTTCCAGTATTTAATCTCTGAATTGTCATATATTATTATATTATCTATTTTTTTTCACAACTGTGAATTATAAGAATTCTTCCTAATTTGCAGATTAGGAAATTAAGGATTAAATAATATTTGGGGAAAATTTGCCAAGGTTTTCCTAGATTCTATAATTCCTGGAGCCAGATCTGGATGTCCCCATGCCTCATTGTCTGCAAAGCAAAGCAAGTTTAAGATGATGAGGGCTGTTCCTCTTCTCCAACATGTAGCTGCCTCCAGCTTGATGTGCAACCTAGAACTGGCAAATGTTGTATGACTATAAATACGAGGCCTCTTACAAAAAATCAGTTGCCTTCAAACTCCTTTCTCTACCATTTCCTTTTTGAAATGGTTTGCCTCTGTCACCATCAGCCCAGACACATGTGGCTGGCTCCCATGCCATACACATGCTTTCATTAGTTCACAGGTTGTAGTCTGTGTTGAAATTGTCTAAAAGTCTTTCTTGACCTCCCCAATAGAATACAAACAATTGTCTTTTAAGTCTCAGTACGCCCAGTCCAGGTGTGACGCGCAGTGGGCACTCAAAGGCTTTGGGAAGAATGAAGTTCCGGAGTCTTCTTTTACATGTAATCTCTATTGCTCTATTCAACACTGTCAGACGACCTCACCAGAGGGTTATTGGATTGTATGTACTGGGACGAGGGGGCCTTTTGGGTTGACCTGGGAGCTGCTGGAACTACATCTAGGTACTGGACCTGTTCCCTGCTCTGTGGAGGTCTCTGCTCAAACTCCACAGGGCTGGCCCTTGGGAATCTGTGGGTCTATACACTGTGCTGCGCCATTCACTTGAGCTCATTCAAATCCCCTGAAAGATGCTCTCAAGAACGTGCATTTAAGCAAGGTCACTTAAAATATCCAAAACGCTCTTGGGAAAATTTTAATCTGAACCCCACATTTAGCAAGTAGTTTAGAGTGGAACAAATAACAGAAGTGGCATATGTTTGGGATAGGATAGCTCCCGAATAAACAGCAGTTACTGTTGGCCATACAGAAGAACCTCTAGAACATCCATTAACTCTGATTTAAATACATGTTTGAAGTCCTCATTTGTATCAAGGTCTTCTCCCTCTGGTTTGGAATACTATCCTATGATAAATGCTTGATAAATTTGACCTCATGATTTAAAATAAGAGAAATGAATTCCAAATACATCTTGGTTGTTTTCATGTGAGGCCTGATCATGGAGACAATGTCTTTTCCTTCAGCAAGCATTTTAGTATTTTTGAAATTATGATGTAATTAAAGTCAGCGTCCAGGTTCCCAGTATTTCTTCCCCTATAGACATCAGTCAGTACTAGTGCGAGTGTGCCCAAATGATAACAACAATGAAACCTGAATATCCCCTACCCCTCCTACAAACACACACTTAGGCTAACAGTGACAGTGTTACTTATTCCTTACCAATATGGATAACTTTTATTTCTTGTCTAATTGCTATGGCTCAGAATTCCAGTACAATATGGACTAAAAGTGTTGAGAGTGGATACCTTTGTCTTGTTCCTGACCTTAGAGGAAATTTCTAAGTATTTCACCACTGAGTGTAATGTTAGCTGTGGGTATTTAATATATGGGCTTTATGTTGTTGAGGTATATTCCCTCTAAACCTACTTTTTTGAGAATTTCTCTCATAAATGGATGTCAAATATTGTCAAATATTTTCTCTGAATCTATTGAGATGATCATATGATTTTTTATTCTTCATTTTGGTAATATGGTATATCACATTGATTGGTTTGCAAATATTGAACCATCCTTATATCCCCAGAATCAATCCCACTTGATTATGGTGAATGATCTTTTTATTCTTGCTGTTAAATGCAGTTTGGTAATGTATTGTTGAGGATTTTTCATCTATGTTCATCAGGGATATTGGCCTACAGTTCTCTTTTTTTTTGTACTGACTTTGTCTGGATTTTGTATCTAAATGCTGGTCTCATAGAATGTATTTAGAAGCTTTTATCCCTCTTATATTTCTGGAATAGTTTGAGGACTATTGATATATTAAATGCTTATAAATATTTTAATGTTTGGTAGAATTCACCTGTGAATCCATCTGGTCCTGGACTTTTGTTTGTTGGGAATTTTTTGATTACTGACTCAATTTCATTACTAATAATTGGTATGTTCAGATATTCTTTTTTTCTTGTTTCAGTTTTGGAAGATTGTATGTTTCTTCCTAGAAACATTTTTTTCTTGGTTGTCTAATTTATCCAATTTGTTGGCCTGTAATTTTTCATAGCCTCATAACCCTCTGTATTTCTTTTAAAAAATTATTTATTTATTCAAAAGAGAGAGTAGAGAGAGAAGCAGAGAAAGAGACAGACAAGCAGACTCCATGCTGAGTGTAGAGCTTGACAGGGGCTTGATCTCACGATGCTGAGATTGTGACCTGAGCTGAAATCAAGGGTCAGACACTGAACTGACTGAGCCACCTAAGTGCCCCTTTAAAGATTTTACTTATGAGAGAGAGAGAGAGAGAAAGAGAGAATGAGTGGGGGAGGGGAAGAGGAAGAGGGATAAGCAGACTCCCCAATGAACATGGAGCCTAACAAGGGCCTTAATCCCAGGACCCTGAGATCATGACCTGAGCCAAAGTCAGATCCTTAACTGACTGAGCCAGCTGGGTGACACAACCCTCTGAATTTCTGTGGTGTTGGTTGTTACTTCTCCTTTCCATTTCCGATTTTATTTATCTGAGTCCTTCCTCTTTTTTTCTTGATGAGTCTGGGTAAAGGTTTATCAATATTGTTTATCTTTACAAAGAAATAGCTTTTGGTTTTATTGATCTGTTGTATTTTTTAGTCTCTATTTCATTTATTTCTTCTCTGATCTTTAATATACCCTCCCTCCTATGAACTTTGGGGTTTGTTTTTCTTTTTCTAGCTTTTGGGGGGGGGTAAGTGTAGTTTGTGTATTTGAGATTTTTCTTATTTCTTGAGGTAGGCCTGTATTGTTATAAATTTCCCTAGACTTGCTTTTGCTGTGTTCCAGAAATTTTGGACTATAGTTTTTTTTTTTTTTTTCCATTTGTCTACATGTGTTTTTATTTATTTGTTTATTTTTAAAGATTTTATTTATTTATTTGACACAGAGAGAGAGAGAGAACACAAGCAGTGAGAGTGGTAGGGAGAGTGAGAGGCAGGCTCCCTGTTGAACAGGGAGCCCAATGCAGGGCTCAATCCCAAGATCCCATGATCATGACCTGAGCCAAAGAAAGATGCTTAACTGACTGAGCCATCCAGGCATCCTTGTAATTGATTTCTATTTTCATGCCATTATGGCTGGAAAAGATACATGATATGATTTTAGTTCTCTTAAAATTTTTAAGACTTGTTTCATGGCCTAACATATGATCTATCTTGGAGAATACTCCATGTACACTTGAAAATAATCTGTATTCTGCTGTTTTGGGATGCATTGTTCTGTATATATCTATTAAGTCTCCTTGGTCTAATGCTTTATTTAAAGACACTATTTCCTTATTGATTATTTTCCTGAATGGTATATCAATTGATGTAAGTGAGGTGTTAAAGTCTTCTACCATTAATGCATTGTTGTCAATTTCTCCCTTTGTTAAGATTTGCTTTATTTACTTAGATGCTCCAATGTTTGGTGCATAGATAATTACAATTGTTATAGACTCTTGTTGGATCAACCCTTTGACATTAGGTAATGCCCTTCTTTGTCTCTTGCTAATCTTTGATTTAAAGTTTGTTTGCTTAAAATATTGCTGCTACTTTGATAAGTGATTGCTCCACTCTTTTTGGTATGTTTCCTTTTACTTGTGAATTTTTCTCCTTTCATAATTTTCTTACTTCTGATTATGACCTTTTCCTTTCCATTTAAATGTCCCTTAAACATTTTTTATAAGGCTAAATTAGTGCTAATGAACTTCTTTAACTTTTGTTTTCTGGGAGACTATCTCTCCTTCAATTCTGAGAGATAACCTTGCCAGCAGAGAATTCTTGGTTTTAGCTGAAAAATCAGCTGATAGCCTTATGGGGTTTCCCTTGTTTGTTACTAGTTGCCTCTCTCTTGATGATTTTAAAATTATCTATCTTTAATATTTACTGTTTTAATTATTATGTGTCATGATGTGGACCTCCTCGTGTTCATTTCATTTGGAACTTCTATGATTCTTGAAGCTGGATGTTTTTCCCCTTTCCAGGTTTGGAAATTTTTCAGCTATTATATCTTCAAGTATGTTTTCTGTGCCTTTCTCTCTTTTTCTAGGATCCCTATAATACAAATGTTTCTTTGCTTGATGTAGTCCAAGAGATCCTTTAAGGTATCCTCACTTTTAACATTCCTTTTTCAGAAAGAACTCTTATCATAACAAGAAGGCAATGTGACTTAAAAATGCATAAAATATTTGAACAGTATTTCATCCCCCCCATCAAAAAAGGGAAACAAGAACACAGAAAGATTCTCAACATCATTAGTAATTAAGGAACTGCAAATTAAAGCTATAATGAGATGTCACTACATATTTTTCTAGAATGGATGAGATTAAAGAGATTTTAATCTTCCTGATAATAAGAACAGTTTTTAGCAGGGCTATGGAGTAACTAGAACTAGTATACTGTCTGTGGATATGAAAATAGTGTCACTTTGGAAAAATGTTTCAGTCAAAAAAAAAAAATTAAAACCTGCAATGTCACCACTTGGTATATACCCAGGAGATTTGAAAATATATCTTTACATAGACACCTATGATTGTTTATGGTGTTTTATCCATAAAAGTCTCTAATTGGAAACAAGACAGTGCACATCAACTGAAGAATGCCAAAACATTGTAAGAATCCTTACATTGGAACACTTGGCAATTTAAAGAAATGAATTTTTTTAAAAGATTTTATTTATTTATTTGACAGAGATCACAAGTAGGCAGAGAGGCAGGCAGAGAGAGAGGAGGAAGCAGGCTCCCTGCTGAGCAGAGAGCCTGATGTGGGGCTTGATCCCAGGACCCTGAGATCATGACCTGAGCCAAAGGCAGAGGCTTTAACCGACTGAGCCAGCCAGGCGCCCTAAAGAAATGAATTATTGACACATGCATCAACATGCAGGAATCTCTGAAAACTTACCCTTGTATAAAAAGTCAAACACAGGGCGCCTGGGTGGCTCAGTGGGTTAAAGCCTCTGCCCTCGGCTCATGTCATGATCCTAGAGTCCTGGGATTGAGCCCTGCATTGGGCTCTCTGCTCAGCGGGGAGCCTGCTTCCCCTCCCCCCCGTCCCTGCCTGCCTCTCTGCCTACTTGTGATCTCTGTGAAGTAAATAAATAAAATCTTTAAAAAAAAGAAAGTCAAACACAAAAGAGTATACACTGTACAATGCTATTTATATGAAACTGTAGGGGAAAAAAAATCTATAAAGAAGAAAACAAAATAGTGGTTGCCAAAGGCCAGGTTGGAGGGGGATGACTGGCTGGTAAGGGGATATGGTTTGGGGATGAAAGCATTACCTATTGTGATTGATGTGTTAGCCACACAGTTTTTTATTTGTCACACTTACCGAATTGTACACTTAAAACTGGTGGATTTCACTATGTGTAACTTGGACATCTATAAAAATTATTTTGTTTAGAATGCAATAAGAATGTACAGTACATGAGGCACACCTGGAATTGTTTGGGTAGGTTGGCAGGCTTGAAGGAATTTTTGGAAAAGCAGAAGCTGACTGGGAGCTCCATGAATGCAGGAGGGTGTCTTTCTTGTGCACTACTGTGTATCCAGTCTCTGTCCTTGTGCTCAGCACATGGTATGTGCTCAGTAGAAACCTACTGATTGAATGAAGAATGATAGTCTTTCTGACTGTCAAAGAATGAAGATTGGGACCAAGAGAGAGCAGTGTGAATTTCCAGAGATTGGCAAGGAGAGGACAGGAAAGTAGAATAAGCTAATTATGTGGAGCCCTCAGTGCCACGATTGTACATATTAACTATACTCTAATGATAGTAATATTAAAGCTACATTCTGTGAAAACCAAACAAATAAATACGTGATCTTAAATTTTTAAGGAGGAAAAATGATACACGAATTCCTCTGGTAACAGTGTGGATGGAAGCTAACGGAGAGGAGAAAGTTTGGAGTGAGTGCTCTCAGTGAGGAGAACATTTGGGAGGCTGTTGAGACATGTGGGTCAAAGGAAAGTTCAACTGTGGTAGAAATGAACATAAAGAAGGTCTTGGAGATCTTTATCCTTTCCTTTTTGTGGACTTTTGATTTGGGCCTAGAAAATATTTTCCTTTTAAAAACAATTTTTCTGATTATTTAGAGTAATCCATGGCACAAGGATTAGAAAATTAAACATAGAAGAAAATTAACATGTCTATTAATTTTATCAACTTAAAAATTTTAGTATATATACTTCTGATTTGTGCACTTATGATTGTATGTATTTTTTACACAAATATGAAGGTTGGATGAAAAAATGTTAAGTTGGAAAACTGCAGTTTAAGGAGTCTTAGGTAGTTTCTGCTTTCTAGGGTAGACCCTTCCTTTGTGTTGGGAGATATCCTTCATTCTAGCAGAAGTCCCAAATTGTTGAGGAATTGACCCCAGTGCAGAAATTTCAGCCTGAGTTGTGTTCTGTTTAGTAGAAGTTGATAACTGGTGGTAACATGATTTGCCCCTGACACTTGAAGATATTTTCTACATACAATTGGAAACTTTAGCTCCTTATGCCCAACTGTGAATGGGGGTCCATATTTGGGCAAAAGCAATGACATTTGTCCAAGTAATTGCTTTCAGGTGGAGTGACTGGTAGACTATGATTGGACTGCCTATCAGACAGTGTGACCTGGACTGAATGAGGTCTTGGGGAATGTTCTTTGGATTTCTTACATTGTGAAGGACTGAATCATGAGGATTAGATCAGAGTCTAGTTGTTGTTCACCAGTCCAATCATCCCAGGACAGAAAATGGAATAAATATTAAGTTAGAGGAAAAAAGGATGGCTATAGCCTGGAGGGCAAAGTAGGTCAATGTTTCAAAGGAGACAGTTGACAAAAGAATCACAATGGTATGAAACAGGGTGGGGGGCTGAAGGTGTCCTATATTTCTTCCAACCTTATTCCTAGAAAGTTTTAAGGACTGTGGAATTATCAAGAAAAAACAAGTGGTTTTTTTTTTTTTTAAGGTAAGGAAGTGGAGGGAACTGTCTAGAAAAATATTGCTGAGGAAGGGGAGTTTATTAATAATAGAGCAGTTATAAGATCACCACTGTAACTGGATCAAAAGCAATAAAAGTGTAATTCTAGAGAATGACTGCTCCCTCTTTTTCGGCTGCTATCACAAGACACCATCAACCGGGTAGCTTATAAACAACAGAAATTTATTTCTCACAGTTCTGGAGGCTAGGAAGTCCAAGATCAGGAACTGGCAGATTCAGTGCCAGAAGAGAAGCTACTTCCTGGTTCCAGATGAATGTCTTCTTGTGTCCTCACATGTGGGAAAGGGCAAGAGAGCTCTTGAGGTCTCTCTCATAAGAACACTAATCCTATTCATGAGGACTCCACGCTCTATCTGAATCACCTCTGAAAGACCCCCCACCTCCTAATACCATTACATTGAGGATTAGGTTTCAACATATGAATTTTGGGGGGGAAACAGTGTACAGTAGTAACTCACTTTTTTTTTTAAAGTAGATTTTGGGTCTAAGCATAAATTAGACTAATAGAAAACTTTGATTTCTTGCTATTTTGAAAAATATTTAGACTACCTTGTGCTATTCTGAGAATCAAATATTCAATTACTATATATCCCATTGAATTTTGCCTATTCTAGATTAATACAAATTTTAGAAATGTACAAATAAATGCTAATTGGGTGCAGTTTTTTGATAAGTTTTATAGCTCTTTAGGTTATTGTGCTCTAATGAGTTTTTGAACGGGCCTATAGGTCAGTAGTAAAATGGATAAGCTCTGGGGCAAGATTGGTTAGTGTTCTACTTCTATTTAAACAGAAATGAGTTTGAATGATAGGTAATTTCTTTAAGCTGCAGGTTCTTCTGTAAAACATGGATAATGCCTTGCTCAAAACTGTCCTGAGGATTTTATGAAATAATCCATGTCAAATGCTTTGTACTTAAAATGTTCTCAGTGTTCACCACAGTGAGGATAGGAAATGCTATTTCTCTTATTAAAAGAGAATTATACACTTAACAAATTTAACTCTGAAAGCTCTTTGGTCAAAATCCCCTTTCTCAGGTCTTTTTTAAATTGATATATAATTATCATACAATGTTATGTTTCAGGTATGCAACATATTGATATAACAGTTCCATACATACTTTACTCAGGGTTCACCACAATACATGTAGTCACCATCTGTCACTATACAACATTATTGCAATGTTATGAATTATATTTCATATACTATATTTTCCATCTCTCTGACATTTATTTTGTAACTAGAATTTTGTACCTCTTAATCCCCTTTGTCTATTTCACCCATCTACTTTCTGGTAACCATGAATATGTTCTTTGTATTTAAGAGTCTGGTTTTTTTTTTTTGCTGTTGTTGTTCATGTTTGTTTTTAGATTCCGTGTATAAACGAAATGATATGGTATTTGTCTTTCTTGGTCTGATTTATTTCACTTAGCATAATGCCCTTTAGGTCCATCCATGTTGTTGCAGATCACAAGATTGCATTCTTTTTTATGCCTGTGCAATATCCCATGATGTATTTATACCAAACCTTCTTTATCCATTCATCTGTTTATGGACACAGGTTGCTTCCATCTTGGATACTGTAAATAACATTGCAGTAAATCTAGGAGTGCATGTATCTTTTCAAATTAGTGTTTTTGTTTTATCTGGGTAAATACCCAGTGGTGAAAATTATCAGATGATATGGTATTTCTACTTTTAAGTATTTGAGGAAGCTCATACTGTTTTCCACAGTGGATGTACCAATTTACATTCTCATCAACAGTGCATGAGTGTTCCCTTTTCTCCACATCCTTGCCAAACTTATTTTTAGTCTTTTTATACTTATCATTCTGCCTGGAGTGAGATGTCTCATTATGGTTTTGATTTACATTTCCCTATTTATTTGTGATGTTAAGCATCTTTTTGTGTGTCTGTTTTCTATCTGCGTGTCTTCTTTGGAAAAATTCAGGTCCTCCACCAGTTTTTTAATTGGATTGTTTTTTGCTGTTGAGTTGTATATGTCTATGTATTTTGAATATTAACCTTCTTATTGGAAATGCCAGTTGCAGATATCTTCTCTCATTCACTAGGTCACCTTTTAGTTTTGTTGATGGTTTCCTTTGCTGTGCAAAGAGTTTTTACATCAGTGTAATCTTAATAGTTTATTTTTGCTCTTGTCTCCATTGCCTGAGGATACATATCCATAAATACGTTGCTAAAGGTGATGTCCAAGAGATTACTGCTTCTGTTTTCTTAAAGGGGTTTTATGGTTTCATTTTTAAAAATTCTCTATTTTATTTTTTCCTTTAGTTTGGTTGTTTTCCATTACTCTGTCTTCCAGATCACTGACTTGCTCTTCTACAACCTCTAATGTGCTGTTGATTCCCTTCAGTCTATTTTTAAATTTTAGGTATTGAATTTTTTCAGCTCTGATTGGTTCTTTTTCAGGTTTTCTATTTTTGTTGTTGTTGTTGTTGTTGTTGTTGTTGGCATTCTCACTGAGTTCCTCCACTTTTTTGTTAAGTCTAGTTAGTATCTTTATGACCATAACTTTGAATTTTTTATTGGGCATATTGCTTAACTGTTTCATTTAGCTCTTTGTGGTTTTTGTCTTATTCTTTCATTTGGGACACATTCTTCTGTCTTCTCATTTTGTCTAGCTCTCTGTATTTGTGTCTAGGTGTTGGGCAGGTCAGCCATATCTTCTGGTCCTGAAAGTAGTGGCTTTGTACAGAAGAGATCCTGTGGTGCGCCACAGTGCAATACCCCCTGGTCATCAGACCATGTGCTTCAGTGGTGTCCTCTGTATGGGCTGTTTGGCCCTACTGCTGTGGCTGAGCTCCAACTGCTTTCTGCCCAGCTGGGTGCAATGACCCACTTTGCCTACTATGAGCATAAGGGGTAGGGTTTGTTTTGCCTGCTGTGGAGAGGCCTGAGGCCACCAGAGGTTCATTGGTGAGTGGGAGCAGCAGTCAGCCTACATGTTGGCAATTGGCTTCCCTGCCTCAGTTGTGGGCACACTGAATGTCAGGACTTGCTCCCTGAGCAGCCAGCTAAGAACCTGCGCTGTTGGAACTGTGGATATTACCAGTGTGTGGAGCTATCTTCCTTTCTGGCCAGGGCTGCTTACAGGGTGTGGTGCTTGTGGTATTCCATTTGTGATTAGGTTCACTGTGGGTTTGGTTCCTGGCCATGTCTTCACCCTTCCTACCCTTTTCAATGTGGCCTTCTCTTTGCCATTCACTGTGGAAGGTCTGTTTTGCTGGTCTTCAGGTCACTTTCAGAGTTAGTTACATAATTGTAGCTGACATCTCAGTGTGTTCATGGGATGAGGTGAGCTCAGGATCCTACTACTCTGCCATCTCTCTGTCTCCCTTCTTGCTCTCAACTCTTTAGACAAGAATGTGATCTAAATAAAGACTGGTAAACTACATTCCCTCCCTGTCCCCATGGATGCTGAGGGACCCAAGTGGGATTGAGGGTCACCTGCTTCAGATTCTGTGGGTTATGCCATGGAGTTTTGCCACTGATCCATTTCTGGCTAGGAAGGACCTGAAATTTGGGTATCTGGTGTGGCTAAGAGAACTTGTAAGTATTCATGCTAATTATTTCATAGTGTTAGCTAGGCTACATATTCCCCGAGGGAATATTTTATTTACATGTGACTTATTTCTAACTCAAAAAAAGGTTTTAGGCTGTTAATAAACAAAAACAATACAAAATGAAAAAACAAGGGGATAGGTGCTACTAAGGAATAAAAGTGAAACAATTCTTTTCACCTTGTGGAAGACTTGAACTTTGACTCAGACCTGGACTTGAATGCTGTTTTCTAGCTGCCTCCTTGGGAAAGTGATCTTCATGCACTTTCCTTCCATAAGATAACATGATTGACTCTACCTTGTTTAAGTGTTGCAATGAGTGAATAAGGAGAGTCAAGAGATGCAGTAGGTAGAATGGTGCTTGTGGTTTGCTCATCCCTTATTCCTCAACATTCCTATTCAGCCTGAATTTAGTTCTGAGTTTCCTGGAAACTAATGCAAAACCGAAGAAGTTAATATCTAGTATAAGATCAAATAACTGTTATCAAAGACCTTGGCTTTGAATTTGGGAAGAACTCCTTGGAGTTTCTTATATAAGAAAGCAAATGATTAGTGTAATGGGTACCTACTACTTTAAATATAGATTTATAAAAAGACAAATTTGGCAATTTTTGTATTGACCTTCTTTAAAAGCCAAGGACATAACATTAAATCTTAATTTGTGAAGGCATTTCTAAAGGAAGCTGAGATAATTTGGTTTGAATACATAGCTTCTCAACAGCATAACCTAATGCAAGAATAAAATTAGAAATTCTAAAAATTGTGTGTTTATAAGATGACCTTTAAGTTTTTCATGAGTATTAGCTCTCTCAAGTTATCCTTTGGCAAAATGCTAGATTGCTGGATTGAATACAACTGTCAATTGAATTTCATGCTGCTTATTCCTATAGCAGATGAATTTATTCTGTATTTTCTATGGTCATAAAAGATTGTCTCTCATTGTGAGGACTAATGCAACACAATTATTTTGAGAGTACTGATTGAAAAAAAAATGTTTGAATTTAAGTTTGTAGGTGATTTTATCTGATTGAGGTTGGAGGTACTGCACAGGGCAAGTCTTCCTCCAGGCTGTTAATTTCTTTTAAATTTTAACCTTGAGGTGTATCATGTTCTAATGCAGAGAGCATGGCTCTCTGGTCAGACTGAGGTTTGAATCCTGGCTCTGCCAATTACTAGTCATGTGACCTTCAGAAATTTACTTTCCCTTTCATTTCTTGGAGACTTTGCTTTCCTCATCTGTAAAATGTATCTGAGAAACTCACCCTGTGGAGTGTTCCTGAGAACAGTTGTACATAAAGTGCCCTACACAGGTCTAATTGAGATAGTGAACGTTGGACATGGGGTTTATTTAGGTTCTCCACAATCTAATGCTCCATTCAGACAGGAAATAATTTTCTTACGATGGATTAAGTGTGGATTATCAGACACCCCTGTTCTTTTAAAAAGTCCATCCTCTCAGTCTTGCCTTTCTCTAAAAAATGGCTACTTCTGAGGCACCTGGGTTGCTCAGTTGAGTAAATGTCCAACTCTTGATTTTTGGCTCAGGTCCTCAGAGTCACGAGATCAAGCCCCATGTTGTGCTCCATACGCAGTGTTAAGTCTGCTTGGGATTCTCTCTCTTTCCCTCTCTCTACCTCTGGTCATATGCACCCTCTATCTCTAAAATAAATAATTAATCTTTAGAAAAGGATTACTTCAATCATCTATGAATTCATTTTAAAAACGAAAATAATGAAGATATGATTAAATAGTCTTGTTGCTCCAGGGTTAGTGCTGTAAGTAAAATTCCCCTCAATTTATTTCATAGTCTACAGACTGATAATGTAAGATTGTGATAATAAATGGGTTTGACCATTTATTCATCAGATTTCCTCAGTAAAATCATTGCCAATATTAGTTATTGAATATTTTAGAATAAATATTAGCTTAGAATTTAGTAGTCAAACTGATTCCAGACTTCAGAGTTAATATATTCATTTTTTAAAAAAAGATTTTATTATTTGAGAGAACGTGTGCATGAGCAGGGCGGGGGCGGGGGACAGTGGCACAAGGAGGAGCAGACTCCCTGCTGAGCAGGGAGCCCCATGTGGAACTTGATTCCAGGCTCTGGAATCATGACCTGAGCCAAAGGCAGACACTTAACCAACTGAACCACCCAGGCGTTCCTGGTATATTCATTAGTGGGAAGCTGAATCTAAATAAGAATTTAAAGTTAATTCTTTTGATTTGATATTTTGCCCATTTCATCTTTTAACATTGCTAGCTCTATTTTTTATTTTTGAAATATTTCTAATTCAAAACAATTTTTAAAATTTACATGAAATTAGTCTTTTTTTTAATTTAAAGAGCCAATCTGACATTAAAAACATTGCATTTTTCCATTTTTCACAATATGAGCAGAGGGAGATTTTAGGACATTCTATTTTTTTCCTACAGAGCTTTAAAAATTCAAACCAACTGGAATTTGTATAAAATTCATGAATACGTATAGAATTATATTTTTAGTAAGCTTTACTCTATAGAATGGAGACATTTCTTCTTAGTTGGAAAAAAATCTGTGCACTGTCCCCATTTGAATGCCTCCAAAGCAAGAGCTTTTGTGAGAATTTACAGGAACTGTCTTGCTATCAGAATTTTGGTCAGGAAAGTGGAATGGTTTATGTTTCAAGTGCCATTGGCAATCACTTTACTAGCCCTGTCATATGGCAGGTGAGGGAATGAGACTCAGAGGTAATTTGCTGACAAACAGTGCTAATCTGGAACTGGAATTAGGGCTTTTGATTCCCAGGTGATCACACTAAAATATAAGGTGACATGAGAGAGAAAATGCTGTTACCCCAAACGTGATTTGATGCATTTACCCCAGATTTACAGCCATTCTTCCTTATGAGAATTTTGGACAGAATTTCTCTCTTTTCTTTTCTTTTTTTTTTTTAAGATTTTATTTATTTGACAGGGAGAAAGAGATCACAAATAGGCAGAGAGGCAAGCAGAGAGAAAGGGGGGGGGGAAGCAGGCTCCCCTGCTGAGCAGACAGCCTGATGTGTGGCTCTATCCCAGGAGTCTGGGACCATGACCTGAGCCATAGGCAGAGGCTTAACCCAGTGAGCTACCCAGGCTCGCCTTTGGACAGGATTTCTTTAGCTGATTATTGTGCCATAGATTTCTTGCAGTTTGGAGAAGTCTATGAATCCTTTTTCAGAATAATTTAAAGTATTTTAAATACCTTTAAGTGCATATGGTAAAATACATTTTATTAAAAAAGGAAACGAAACTAGTGTAGTTATCAAAATATTCACCTTTTAAAGAGTATATACATATATTCTTCCTCATTAACACATTAGATAACAAGATCTAGCAGTGGTTCTAATAGCAACTTTAGTGCTTCCCAAGTATGGGAATTTTGAGGGATCTGTAATAGGGAAAGATCTTGTAGCCTTTGTGGGAAACCAGTCATAGGCCTGCCAGCGTCATGGGGGTTTGTTGCCTATAATAAAAAATGAAGGACATGTTAAATTTCAGTTAGAAGTCTGTAAAAATAGGAGGTACCTGGCTGGCTCAGTCGGTAGAGTATGTGACTCTTGATCTTGGGATTGTAAGTTTGAGCCACATGTTGGGTGGAGAGATTACATAAAAAAAGAAGATAGGGAAAACAAAGCTATAATTTTTCCTTTTCTTGTTCATTGACCCCCTAAATTCTCGGGAATCCCAAGTTACAAACCTCTGCTCTAAAGTGAAGCCATCTGGGCAAGTAAAGGTTTGAACAGCTACAGTATTTCTGGGCCTCCAACTTAAACATCTGTATTTAAGGACCAAACTTTCAGGTTTTAATTTTAGGTCAGATTCTACATCAGATTCTTAGAAACAGATTCTTTGAGTAAGAATCTTAGAATAAGGTGAAGCATCTTAGAATAATTTTTGAAGAGTGATCCATAGGTTTTCTGTATCAGAATACTTTCGAATGCTTATTGCCTTGATTTCTGAGCTCTGCCTCCTTTTTCCTGGGTCCGAATTTCTGAGGCAAGGCGTGGACACCCGCAAGTTCAACAATCAGTCAAGTGGATGTTACACCCATCCCAGCTTGGGGCTGTCTAGGGTAGCTGAGCTAGTAATGGGCATACATGAGCTAGGTGGGAAGATGGCTTGTAGGCAGGGGAGGCGTGATTTTGACAGAGGTTGAAGTCACTCTGCAAACTGTTGTCCTGTTCTATTTCTTATGATGATTACATAAAGAAACTAGTTCTAAGTCTGCATTAATCTATAATACACATGGATGGGTGATGTCTTTTACTGGTTAGATAAAACCTGAAGTGAGACTATTGCAGCTGCTGGTAGAAGAGGAGGTGAGCTGCTTAGGTTCACCCAGAAGCAAATAGGTGGAAGGATCTGGAATCAGGTGGAGGACACTGGACTGGGTTTATCTGCAGCAATGGAGCCCTGCCCATTTGGAGGAACCAAACTGCCCTTGGTCAAAACAGCTCATACATCCAAGTGCAGACAGTTTGGGAGCCCAATTCTTCATGATCTAAGACAGACTTACTCCCAAAGGGGGCGGACAACTTTTTGACACTGAGGGCCACGGACATTGAACCTGAGGGGGTCTTGTCAATTGTCAACTCAGTTGGCCCTTCCTTAGAAATAACTTTGCATTTGTGGGGGCAGCTGTCTCCCCTACCTACCCTCCATTCCAATCACCTTACAAAATCAGACATACTGTGATTTTTACATTATTCATTACAAAATCAGGTATAAATCTCAGCCTACAACTTCATGTATCACATTTTGATCTTTATTTTTTTCTGACTCAATGAAAAAAAGTATCCCAAGCTTCTGTTCTCTACAGGTGCCTGCTCGCTCTGCTGCTTCAACACCATGAGGGTGGAGATCTTTCTGATACCCTGAGCCACTCCCAGAGATTGGTTTTTTTTCCCAGGCTAGCTGGTCAACCGCAGCCAAGGAACACCATGCAGACCGGCCTTCTCTGGGCTCTTACAGTCTTGTCATTGCAATGGTCCTCCCTGACCTGCAGTATTTCTGCTACTAAACCTCTTTTCCCTGCTTCCTTATATCCCTGGGGATTCACTTCTAGTCAAGGACAAAGGAATTCTTTCTCCTTATGTTTCTACCCTAGAGAGTTTGTCTATAATCTCCCTTTCGATGGCTTCTTCCCTTAAAACCCATATTAAAAAAACCCAAACTGTGTGTGTATACATACATATATATGTACATGTATGTGTATGGCTTAGGCTTTTGGAGTATTAGAGCCAGAAAATGTCCCAGCAACTCATTGTCATTCTGCTCCATCATAACCCTCCCCTGAAACAATGAACCCCTGAGCCAGTTACCTACTTAAATATGGGGAGAAAAAAGAACATGGGTTAATATCTCAATTACTTGTTAGTCACAGGATTCTACTTAATGCTTTTTTTTTTTTAAGATTTTATTTATTTATTTGACAGAGAGAGATCACAAGTAGATGGAGAGGCAGGCAGAGAGAGAGAGAGGGAAGCAGGATCTCTGCCGAGCAGAGAACCCGATGTGGGACTCAATCCCAGGACCCTGAGATCATGACCTGAGCCGAAGGCAGTGGCTTAACCCACTGAGCCACGCAGGCGCCCTCTACTTAATGCTTTTGAAGAAAGACTTATATTCAAGAAAGAAGCCCTGGTAGATTCATCTATGATCTTTGAATCAGGGATCTGGTCCTGTAATTCTGTATCTATGCCCATTCCTGAATATTGGCCAGTCAACAGTTTCATGAAAGACACAGTCCTGGTTATTCTGATAAGTAATGAATCCTGTGCACCTATGATTATGTTAACTTCTTACTATTTGATTCCTTGGAGTGGCATGAGAGGGAAGGAAGCAGGACACAGGCTAGCTGTGTGTGTGTGGGGTGGGGCAGAGCATCCCCCCTGCGCTCCCACCAAACCCTCTGCCAGCCAAACCTGGCAGGGGGCTGAGGGAGACCTGGTGAGAGGAGATATAATTTTTATCCTTAGGGCATGCTCTAATCCCCAAGGGTTTTATAGGCTTTTCCACCTCATTGGAATAAGAGCTACTTAAAATAAATTTGCCAATTTAATAATGTAAAATTTAACTCCCTAAATTTGTACTAATTTAAACACTGCCAGTGTCTTCAGTTGATAAGGTTTGGTTTTCCAACAAGCCCATTTCCAAATAGTTTGATCTGACAGTCCGTGGTAGTATCTATTCCTCCTACTTGAAAGAAAAATCTATTCTAGGCTTTTAGAATAATGTTACTTTTATAACCTATTGTCATCTTAGAAAACCCATTGAGTATTTACTGATTCGATGGAATATTGAATTTTTAACTATAATATAGCCAACCGTATCTTCTTCTTTACAACTGGTAAATTAACTTTGATTCTTATTTTTTCAAGTTGAGGTATGATGGAGCCTTCTGCATCACAACATTTATCATCTAATTTATCTTCTTGAAGGTTATTCTCTGCAAGAGACTGGGAAACCAGGTCAAAGTCAACTGAAGTTCTGTGTTTGGGTTCCCAAACACTGTTGTAAATTTGATCCTTTCAGGTTGAGACCAACTTTTTTTTTTTTTTTTTTTTCCTGATTTAGAAACTGCTTATAAACTTTTCTGGGATTTAATTATGCTGTTGCCCCCTCTTAGTTTGCATGAGATCATTAAGCTGGAGAGTTTGTTTCTCTGACAACAAAACATTTTGAGCTATCAGATTAAGTTAGTGGGGCAGATTGGGGTGCCTATGACTTGATGTTGTAACTAGGAACCTATAAATAAAAATAAACAAGGAAGAGAGAAAAGGAAAGCTTTTAGAGTATTCTTTCAAAGGCTGGAGATAACAGGAATGTTTGTCAATATGTGAAAGCCACAATATTACATTATGCTTCAATTCTATTTTCACTTTCTTATTGAACGTACCTTTAAGCCAGATGGGAAAGTGAATTTTCCAACGAGCGAGATGAAATATTTATCAAAGCTAGATTATGCAGGTTTTGATCATAAGCCAAATAGCTGAAGCATATCAAGTCTCTACTTTAAAGAAATACATATAGATTAATGCACGTATTATATTCATTGCTGGATATTAATAATGGAAGAACTGGCTATTGACCTGGAATTTATTTCCAAAATGTTGGATTAAAGAGATCTGCATTTGGGCTGCTAACCTCCTTGTATATGATTGGCACAGAAGTTAAGCTTTCTGTGTTGGAGTGTATTCATGGGTATGAATGTCAAGGGCATGTACACATGAGGTCTCAAGTATAAATCATCTTGCAAAATAGTGGCGCTATTTCTGAGATGGCTTATTCTCCAGCACATAGTAGTACTGCATTTAGTAGTCATTAACATTTACAAAACACCGCAACTTTGGGGCTTTCGTGTTATCTTGAAGCAGCTCTGAGGTTAGAGTTTTTATTCATTTTACAGTGTGGGAACCTTGAGCTCTGTACTCAAACGTTGTATGGTTTTCCCACTCCCGGGAAGGGGTGAAGCTTGGGATGTGGACTCTGCTTTTCAGGCTCAAGTCCAGGGTTGCCTTGGGTCTGCTCCTCTCCATCCATGAACATGGTTGGTCACTTATGTTTGTGATGTCCACATGCAAAGTATAGTAGTATCTATTATAGTTTTATTTCATCCATAAGAGGAAAGGGACAGTGTCTTCGTGATACAACTGTGAGATTGCCAGTGTATGATAGAATGAGAATTGTGGTTTAAAGTCATGTACACAGATTCCATCCCTAGGCATCTTGTACTTCTTTTATCCTTCTAATGGCCAGCTTTGCACAATTTAGGCATGATGATGTCTAAGCTTATACTATTACAGGCTTTTGAAATAGTTTTAAAGCTGCAATTTAATAAGACCATGACATTAAAAGTGGCTGTATTTTCTTTTCAATAACTATCTTCTAATAATATTATTTCTATTAATTGACGGATTTAATTATTTATGAACAAAAGGTAACAATTTTTGTAATGAATAAATTCCATCATTATCTACTGATATTATGACTTTATTTTAAAAAAGAAAAATAATTATAGGGGTGCCCTCCTGGCTCAGTAGAGCATGGGACTCTTGATCTCTGGATTCTGAATTCAAATCTCAGTTAGGTGTGAGGCCTGCTTTAAATAAATAAAATATTTAAAAATTATATATAGGTTATATATATATATTTCTTTAAATGTACTTTCTAGGCATGTACCCAAATTGTTAACAGCGACCATCTCTGTGTTATGGAACTGGAAGGGGCCTCTTCATTCAGTTGTGAAATTCCATGGAAAAAGGAACCTCATTTTTTTTGGCCAAATTCTATAAACATAAGGTATTTATATAAATTATTTTGATATACGTATTAGGTAAATAAAACTGTTTCACATAGATTTTTTTTAATGCATTTGAATTTTTATTCTACAACACAGGCAACATAAATACAATATCTTTTAAAATATTTTCTCTTTAGAATTTTCATTTTCACTTCAGATAAAATGTACACAAAATACACTTGCAAGCTTGCTTACAGGGACCTGTTAAACAATGAACAGACAGATTCTATCAAATCAAACAGTTTATCAACATACAAAGGAGGGTAGTTTCAGGTTTTTTTTAATTAATTTTTTTTATTAATGTGAGTAAACTAAATAAGAAGGCAAAATAAAAACTGTACTTCCTTGACAAGTCCTTTGGAGTAAACAAAATGCTTCAAGGCTACTGGTGAATGGGACTGCAAGGATGAATTCTGCATTTTATAGATAAAATGGTATACTGACTCAAATCATTATGGCTAAAACAAGCTTCATTTATTTATAATTTTTAGTGGAAACAAGTCAATTCTTTGGCATAATATAAGAAGGGATAAAAGAACCCTTACCACCCACTGGCTTTATTTAGAGTGGGAAATGGTAGTTGGGGAACTGTTTATAATGTAATTTATTTCTCTTAGAAAAGCAGGAAAATAATCTTAAATAATAGTCTTTTGGCATGATTAGGGCAATAAACATCTTATTCTTAGCTCCCTTCTTCCCACCCCCACCCATCCACTGAAAACAAATTAACAAAGAAAAATAAGTGAAATTACTTTTTCCCTCTAGGCACCTGTTCCTGCCCCTATCATGCCATACCTGGATATCCTACCGTATGGTTTCCATTGAAGTGAAACCCAAAGTATCAACACCATTAATCTTTGTCCAGTTTTGCCTATTTAGCAGGAAATGAATTTTTATTACAGAGAACCACTTCCAACAAAATTTAGATGGAAGAATTGCCAAGGGAGGAATACAAGGTAGCCCACATGTAATCATGAGATAGCCATGGGTGACCACTGGTGGCTGGTAGTGTCAGGGCCCAAGATTCCCTAACTTGAAAACAATATTCTATGTGGTAGCTCGAAAGACTGGCTTTTAGATTGCCCCCTTCCTTTTTTGGCACCAGTTGGTAACATAAGTCGGAAATAAATTATTCCTAGAGATTAATATTTTAAATTTAATTTGAAAATCAATTACTATTAGAAGAACTAAAAGCAAACCTAATTTCCAAACAGATTATGGAAAACAAAAGTGAAATAAACCACTTCGATTATTTCCATCCACAGAAGCAAGAACTTGATTCTTTAGTATCATTAGCACTTTGACATGTTTTCTGATCTCACTAATTCTGTCATTACTTTCTGTTCATACAATAATCTAAAGTAATTTAAATGATGTCAGAATATTCAAGCAGAAGGCTTTAGAGAAAATTAAATCAATAAGAATTATATGTAATTACTATAGTTTATATGTGGATGATAATTTTAAGGTACTTAATTTTTTTCTCTTGAATTATTCGATGATCCTTATTTTTTTTTTTAATGCAAAAAGAATTTCCAAAGCTAATTAATCAAAGTGTTAGGAAGTAAACTAAGGCTCCACCTATATTTGAATTATGATTTCACTGTATTCCCAAAGCATGCTGATGCATGTGTACATTTCTCCCACCACTGGAAGATGAGAGAATACAGTCTTTGCTGTGTGGATACGAACACAACCATATTTATGAAAAATCCTTAAAACAGGCACATGGACTGCTCAAAAGGGAGTTGTTCAGTTTGCAAATTTCTTTGAAACCACTTGGTAGACTCTTGACAGGTACACAGTAAATTAAAATATTAATCTACACCTGTTAAGTGAAAGATGAAGGTACATCAAGTAGTGTAACATCATTTTGAAGTGTCAATATTTGGGTAACTAATGAGAGAGAGAAACCTACTGGCAAGCAAGCAACTACTCAAAAACCTCTGGAAGCCAGGAGCCAAGGCTGTGACAGAGTTGAGACGGGAACAGTAAAACTGTAATGCCAGAAGAAACTCAAACCCTACATATTGAAATTTAAAATCACATCAGTACAAGTCAAAGGGTCAACATGATACAAATGATTATCCATAGAACCAGTGTTTCTAAATACAAAGACAAGAAGTTTACACAGATCTCACTGTTGCATTGAACAGATACATTCATTGTCTTTTAGCTTGTAAAAAACCGAATTGTTGGTATAATAAACCTAGAAACCGGGAAGATGGAATAGGAATGCTGTAGAGAATCCAATCCCAAGTTGTCTGCCCAAGGTTCAGTTTGGTGTTTCTCTTGAGCTTGATAAGTCAGGCTGATCTTAAACGTAGTAGCTAGAAATTTTTTCAAGGCGGTCCTCAGAGTGTAGTCCCCAGACGAGCAGCACTGGCCTCACCTGGGTCCTTGTCAGAAATGCAAATTTCCAGGCCTACTAAATCCGAAACCCTGGGCGTGGGCCCAACAACCTGTGTTTTAACAAACCCTCTAGGTGATCCTGATGTGTGCTAATGTTTGAGAACCACTTTAGAACAAAGTCAAAAGATACTACACAACCACTACTTAACCTTCAGGATAGGAACTAATAGTACAAATAATTCTTGGTGGTTGAAAAGCCGGAAGGACCATAACTGGATGGGATTGACCAGCAGCTGATAAAGTTTTCTTGCTAAGATGGTCAGCCAGTCTCTCCTCCCTGGACCTCTCATGCATTATGACACACAGATAGAAGGGAAAGGTTTTGTATGGTACTAGTGGTGTGGTATCGAGTTTTCTTTAATTAGTATGTGGTGTCATAGTTTATGAGGAAATTGAGCATTGTTCTCAACTGAGTTTCTCATAAATTATCCCCGGGGATAATTTTTTTTTTTTTTGGTCTGTTTTCCCTGAAGCAATAATTGTGTTTTGGAAATCTAAGTGGTGTTCTAGTCCAAAACTTCGTATTAAACTATTTCTTACTTCCACATCAAATACAAACAATTACAAGCAGAGGAAGAGGAGCTCACAGAGGAGAGACAAACAGTTTTCTAGATAGCTCCACTACGAGAGAAGAGAACACAATTTTTTTGATGAAGCATAATTATGAGTTCTTTACTAGTTTCACAAGTCTTGCCCCATAGCAAGTTCATATTTCCAATAAAAAGTGCTTAAAAAGAAGTCTCTTGCTTTTTTAAGGCCACACTAAATGTCCCTAGGATCACCTAAGAGGTACCCATGTGTATCCAAGTTCTGTCACCTGCTTAATGCAATATGTTGGATTTTCCTTCTGCCTGTTTCCTTGTCTGCAGAGTATGTAGAAATATTTAGGCATATGGCACATGGTTACTATGGATATTGACCTGATGCCCCCAGTACCTGGATCTTTAAACAATCCTGTCTTACCCGTAGCTTCCTCTTCAGAGAGTGCATTTGAAAACTGGTTATAATTTATTTTGCATATTCCCAAACTTTGATGATGACTTCCATATTTACTACTGTATACTTCCCAGGGAAGTAAGTAGAGAGGCACTGTTGGCTACAGGGCACTTTATTTTGAGTGGTTAAATGACAATTGAAAAAAGTTTACCAACTGTGTATGTCATTCTGGACACAGACTGCCACGCTTTTCTGCGTAGCAGCTGGCCATGAGCAATACTATTCCATCATTTCCAACTAATTAGGCAAGTTTTCTAAATTACCACGGAAGGCCTGTTTTAAGATTCAACTTCAGACCTTGTTTTATTTTCACTTAAAATATTATGTTACATGGGATCTTTCTCTGTATAAACACTAGCTTTTTCTTTTTTTCAACCCTATTTGAAAAATCCCTATATCACAGCAGATCTGGGACACCGATCAGATATTTTCAACTCATTTTAACTTTTTAATTCCTTGAAACACTAAAGTGCTTACTCTGTGTACTTCGAGCACAGCGTCCTAGAGAGCATGGCCTTCGAATTCAGGAACACCTCTTTGGCAACGAGTTTTGTCATTTATTGGCTATCTCGGGCCAGTTTCTTAACCTCCCTGGGTCTGTATCCTCATCTGAAAAAATATGAGGAAATCTATGCCCGTTTGGCCAGGTTTCTGTGAGAATGAAATGCTAATGTAGGTCAGGTCTACATTCACAGTGGCTCTAGACAAATGTCACCATGCCCCGCAGTTTGTAAATTCTTGCTGTGGTTACCAGCTCCCAACAAAGGTCTTTATTCTGCTTAGTTTGATGGGTGGAACACAAAAGGATTTTCCTTTCTGAGAAAAACTTTCCTACCTAAGCAGTCTTGTGATGTATTTGGAGGAAGTCTGGGGTTATCCATTATACAATTGCATTACCTTCTTATGGTTATAGATCATTTGACTTTCTCTACTGACTCTGTATAAGCCTTCTTCTTAAAACAGCAAAAACTAAAAGCCTGGTGATACTGTACCAAGAAGTTTCCATTTAAAGGTACTTTTGAATTATGTTAAGTCTTTGTCACATTTGATTGCAAATATTTTAATCTGAGCTGTTATATATGTTACAATCTGCCTTGATCAGTCACTAAATAGCATAAAGATGGTAGAAAATGTCCTAGTTTTATATTGATGGTGAGGGCTAGAAAATAATCATAAGGGGAGAGATAATAAGGTGGTGTAAAGAGGCAGCCCAACCATTTTTAGAAGCTAATCAGGAGAGGCAAGAGCTGGGAGAGATCTTAGCCTTCCATCAAACTCTGCCCTTATGGCAAGGAAAAATCTGATGATAAGTGTGGTCTACTTGGCGGCCAGGAATTCCTAAACACTTTCAATTTTCTAGGTGCTTTCATGATACATACTTTACCAAAATATTAAAGAGTAATTCCCAGCCTTAGAGTAAATATAGGCAACTGAAAGCAATGTGAAAATCTTATTCTGCTTAGATCAGTAAATATATGGTAGTGACTGTTTACCTTGGTCTTTCAGAGACCTTGGGCGAGAAGGAGTGAAGGAAGAGATGGGGAAAGGTAGAAAGCAAGACACCAAGAGAGTGTGAGAGGTTGACCAGGGCAGTCTGGAAAGGGATCGCTTATCTACTTAGGGTTCCTCTCCACCCCTGGAGAACACGGACTTCACTGTGACCTGACGTCCTATTCATTAGAGATTGTTTGCATCAGGCAATATCCTTTTTTTACAACCACAAATACCTCTGGGAAGCATTAAGGTGGTTTAGTTAGCTTTCTGCTTGAAATCTGATGTAGATCTGGAGCACGGGGTATGCTGGGAATGGAGGTGGGCAGAGACCAATGCAGGCCTTGGGGTAGACTGTAGAATAGATGATGGAAAGGGGTCAAAACCGTCTTAAAAACTGTAGGTAAAGAACTATGTACAATTCCTCACTTTTTAATTCTTGGAACCTGCGATCAGTTTATTTTCATAAACTAGCCTTTGATCTCATAATAGAAAATCTATGGGAGAATGGAGTCTGATTAGTCTGATTTCTAAACAATTAACATACTCTGGGACATGACATTCTACATTGAGACTGGCTTTCCTTGAATTTTTATACTTCTTAAAAAGTTGCTACATTTAAGCATTTTATAATCATTCTGATTTGACACTCTACTGAAGTTTATTCCTCACCCCCAAAGTAAATTTTGGGGTCCTCATGGGGAAAAGGGGAGCTAAACCTCAGATAAGCAGTAAATCGTGGTGGTTCTGTTTCTTTTTGTAGCTTTTGTTAAAACAAAAAAGAGAAAGTACCTTTCAATTCTACTTCCAAAATATAAAAATTTTATAGGCTATAGCTCATTGCTATCCCCAAAGGTCACTGCTTAAGATCAAATAGTTGATCTGTTCCTAAACTTATTTGTCTATTGGGTAAAACCTGAAGGCAAAGAGTGTGTTGTGGAACTGAAATATGTCTTCTGAACTCTGTGGTGATTTCTAGATGGTATATGGAATGATGGGGTTCTTTTAGATTGCCTAAATAAATCAGGGAACCCTGTATTCATCTTAATCTTGTAGATAGTTACATATTTCTCAAGGAAGACAAAGTTTACAAATCCAGCACTGAGTAAAGTTCTAAGTTTTAAATCCTTACTTCTATACTGAAGAGTTGATGTTTTATTTTAAAAGAATGATACTCAATTATGAACACATTTTTAGGGCCTGGGAAAATGATAACGTATGTCTTAGCAACTAACTCTACTTTTCTAGAATGTACATGAGTGGGCTTGACTGAGGTGTTTCAATCATTATAATTTAAGAACTACTAAGTATGTGGTAATTAAGATAAAGGTTCCAAATTAATTTTCTAGTTCTATCTAAAAGAAAAATCCATGTAAGAATAGCCATTTAGAAAGACCTCAGACATACAGTAAATTTACTGTCCTGGGAGGACAAATATTTTAAATTGAAAAACTTAATTTCCTAAATTTCACCGGGTCCCCTCCTCCTTCAGTTTTATTTTCTTCTGAGACTAGAGCTTGGATGTCTGACACTGCAATTTCATGTGACGGTTGTATAATATTTTAAGGTTTCAAATGACTTCCTCCCAGTCTCCTTTCTCACCCCGTGCAGCTGTCTCCTTACCACCCCATAACTTCCTGCCCCATTCCCTGAGAAGTCTGCTCACTGGATGGAGAATGGAGTCCTTTCCTCCACGGGTGCTGATACAAAATGAGTTGCATTTTAAGATTTTGTTTTCTTAAAAACCTGATGTTCTGCCTTATGTTCAGATAACTGGAGCATAGAAATGTCTGTGCAACAAGAAACTAAGGCACCGTTTTTTTCTTTCCCTTCCTGTTTGGCCTTGGGAGCAAAAAGCAAAGACTAATGGGAAGCCAGGGTGGCAGGACAGTCTCACGTCTCCTGGCAAGAAATGTATCAGCCACTGTACTGGGATCTGTGTGTCAACAGCTGTCAGGACACAGACTTAAAACCTTGCCAGGAAAGCATTTTCTTCCTTGAGAAATAGGGAAATAAAGGCACAACAGCACCTTAAAAGAAGTTGGTTATGCCAACCAGAAAATCTTAACAATTTAGGACAACTTTGAAATGTTCTGGAACATGTTACAGAGAAAGTCACCCCTTTCTTGCTTATGACACCCAGAATTGTTTTTCCAGGTGTCTTCTTCCCTGCTAAGCCCATAATCATAATGGAAATCTTCCTCCGATGAAGAACGTCCACTACTAGATGCCAGAGGACCTACACATCAGCATGACTTACCAGTGGATATTTCCTTAACAACTGCATTTAAAAGGAAAAAAATCAAATGGATCAGTGTGGTGTTTTCAAAGGAGTACTCCTTCAAAGGGACCCTTTTGGGAGTAGCATGGCAGGCAAAAGCACTGGGAAATAGACATCAAGATTTAGAAATGTGTCAAAGAATGGAGACTTTTCTGAAATGATGTGCAAAATCAGAGTATCATTGGTGTCCTCCAAATACAAGGTGAGTGTCCAGAATGGCCCCAGTGCTGATTAGCGAGGGACAGGTAGACACTGGTTTCAGTGGGGCTGGTGGTGGGGCAAATGCTATCCGTTGGGGACTGGTGGGCATTCTCTAACCTTCGCGATTGTATTTCCTCAATGTGAGTCTTCTACACGATGATGTCATAGACCCGGCCCACTCTGCCCAGCCATTCCCTCACAGCCTGGCGCACTCTGATGTCTGTCACGTGGCAGGTCAGCTGGCTGATGCACGGGAACACTGCTGGCTGGAGGGCTGTGAAGGTCTGGTCTGGAAGGATCTGAATCTGATTGAGAACGGTTAGCACCATGTTGGTCCACGCCTACGAGAAAGGATTGAGGAGAATTATTAGCAGCTTTCTCTAGGTTCCTTCGAACTCTCGGGTGTGTGGCTAAGCCCTGCCAATTGGCAGGTGAGTTTTCTCAGGGTTTAGGTTGCAATAAATCAGTCTTTAGTCATTTACTATGGCTAAAAGTTGTCATTTTAAGTTCATCTACACAAGGCAGAGCAGAGTCTCCTTTAACATTAGGAATACCTTATTTTCAGGTTTCATGGACTACTGGCATACCTTGTTTTATTGTGCTTTGCTTTACTATACTGTGTTTTCCAGATAGTGCTTTTCTTTCTTTTTTCTCTTTTCAGACTGAACATCTGCGCAGCCCTGTGTGGAGCATGTCCATTGGTGGCACCATTTTCCCCACAGTATTTGCTCACTTGGTATCTCTGTGTTACATTTTGGTAATTCTCACAATATTTCAAACTTTTGCATTATTATTATATTTGTTATGGTGATCTGTGCTCAGTGATCTTTGATGATGCTATTGCTTGTTTTGGGGTGCCTATATAGAATGGTAAACATACTTGATAAATGTGTGTGTTCTGACTGCTCCACTGACCAGGTCCTTCATCTCTCTCCTGCTGCTCAGGTCTCCCTACTCCCTGAGACACAACTGTTACTGAAGCTAGGCCAATTAAAAACCCCACACTGGCCTCTAAAGTTTTCAAAGAAAAGGAAGAGTCACAGGTCTCTCCCTTTAAATCAAAACCTAGAAATGATTACGCTTAGTGAGGAAGGCATGCTGAAAGCCAAGATTGGCACAAGAGCCTAGCTTCTAGCCTAGGTAAGCCAAGTTGTGAATGCAAAGGGAAAGTTCCTGAAGGAAATGAAAAGTTCTACTCCGTGAAGACAGAGATGACAAGAAAGAGAAACAACCTTAGTGCTGATACAGAGAAAGTCTGAGTGGTCTGGATAGAAGATCAAAGCAGCCACAACACTCCCTTTAGCCAAAGCCTAATCCAGAGCAAGGTGCTAACTCTCTTCAATTCTGTGAGGGCTTGGGAGGTGCAGAAGCTGCAGAAGAAAAGTCTGAAGCTTGCAGAAGTGGGTTCATAAGGTTTAAGGGAAAAAGCTGTTTCCATAACAGAAAGTTGTGAGGTGAAGTAGCAAGTGCTGATGTAGAAGCTGCAGGAAGTTCTCCAGAAGGTCTGGCTCAGATCATTCATGAAGCTGGCTACACTAGACAACAGATTTTCAGTGTAGATAAAATAGCTGTCTATGGGAAGATGCCATCTAGGACATCATAGCAATAGAGGAGAAGTCAATGGCTGGCTTGAAAGAACAGGCTGACTCTTTAGTTAGGGGCTAATGCAGCTGGGGACTTTCAGCAGAAACCAGTGCTCATTTACCATTCTGAAAATTCTAGAACCCTTAAGAATTATACTAAATCTACTCTACCTGTGCTCCATAAATGGAAGAACAAAGCCTGGATGACAGCACATCTGTTTACAACATGGTTTACTGAATATTTTAAGCCCACTGTTCAGAACTACTACTCAGAAAAAAAAGATTCCTTTTAAAATAATACTACTTTTTGGAAATAGTACAGAGGTTGCTCAAGAAGTTAAAAACAGAGTTACCCTACAACCCAGTAATTGCACCACTGGGTATTTATCCCGAAGATACAGATGTAGTGAAACGAAGGGGCACCTGTACCCCATTGTTCATAGCAGCAATGTCCATGATAGCCAAACTGTGAAGGAGCCAAGATGCCCTTCAGCAGATGAATGGATAAAGAAGATGTGGTTCATATAGACAATGGAATATTACTCAGCCATCAGAAAGGATGAATACCTACCATTTGCATTGACATGGATGGAATTGGAGGGGATTACGCTCAGTGAAATAAGTCAATTAGAGAAAGACAACTGTCATATGGTTTCACTCCTATGTGGAACATAAGGAATAGTGCAGAAGACCACAGGGGAAGGGAGGGAAAACTAATGGGAAGAAATCAGAGAGGGAGACAAACCATGAGAGGCTCTTGACCCCAGGAAACAACCTGAGGGTTGCAGAAGAGAGGGGGTTAGGGGATGGAGTAACTGGGTGATGGGCATTAAGAAGGGCCCATGATCTGATGAGCACGGGGTGTGATATGCAACTAATGGGTCACTGAACACTACATCAAAAACTAATGATTGTCCTATATGCTGGCAAGTTGAAATTAAAAAAAATAAAAAATAGTACTGCTCATTGATAATGCTCTGGTTACTTAAGAGCTCTGATGGAGATACACAGTGAGATTACTGCCATTTTCATGCCCACTAACACAACATCTCTTCTGCAGTCCGTGGATCAAGGAGTCATTATATAAGAAATCCATTTTGTAAAGTTATGGCTGCCGTGGATAGTGATTCCTTTGATGGATCTGGGCAAAGTATATTGAGAACCTGGACAAATATTCACTATTCTAGATGCCATTAAGAACATTCGTGATTCATGGGAAGAGATCAAGACATCAACATGAACATCAACATTGGAAGAAGCCGATTCCAACCTCATGGATGACGGTGAGGGTTCAGGACTTCAGTGGCAGAAGTAACTGTGGTGGGAACAGCAGGGGAACTAGAATTAGCCTGCATATGGGACTGGACTGCTGCAATCTCTTGATAAAACTTGAACAGATGAGGAGCTACTGCTTATGGATAAGCACAAAGGGGTTTCTTGAGATGGAACCTACTCCTGGTGAAGATGCCATGAGGATTGTTGAAGTGACAACTAAGGATTTAGAATATATAAATTTAGTTGATAAAGCAGCTACAGGGTTTGAGAAGACTGACTCCCATTTTGAAAGAAGTTCTACTGTGGGTAAATGTTACCAAACAGCATTGCATGCTACAGAGAAATCGTTTGTGAAAGAGTCAATGCAGTAAACTTTATTGCTGCCTTACTTTAAGAAACTGTCACAGCCATCCCAACCTTCAGCAACCACTACCCTGATCAGTCAGCAGCCATCAATGTCGAGGCAAGACCTTCCGTTGGCCGAAAGACTGGCTGAAAACTTCAGACGACGGTTAGCATTTTTTAGCAATAAAGTATTTTTTAAATTAAGGTATGTGTATAGATATATATATTTCTAGATATGCTTTTACACACTTTATAGACTACAGTATAGTGTAAACATAACTTTCACACGCACTGGGAAACCAAAAAGTTCATCTGACTCACTTTGATATTTGCTTTACTGCAGTTGTCTGGAGTCAAACCCACAGTATCTCCAAGGTATGCCTGTACACAAATCTTATTTATTCCTCAGATTTTTAAAGGCACTCTTGCCTTCTCATAATGAAATTTCCATAGGACATAGGACATTCTTAATTATCAGTCTCTATAATGCCTAGCAAACTGGAATAGGACTACCTTCCCTCAGAATAACTTTTTTAAAATCATAAGCAAATCTCCAAGACATGAAGAAAATGAAGACATGTTATTTGTCAAGAAGGTCATCTATTACAGAACAAACATACATTTCCGTTTGATTGGGCTTTTACAAATCTAGTCTGCTTTTTCTGGATTCTGAAGTTTGGTTCTACATTCAAGTACCTTACAGGAAAATAAGGCATCCTGCAAGAGTCATGCTAAGTCCAAATTTATGTTTATTCTGAGAACATGTTTTTGTGTCAGTTCACAGAATCCTAGGATCTCAGATCTTCCAACTTATGCCTGTGACAGGAGCCCAAATTTAAACACCTGGATTATTTTTAAAGGGTCTCTATGACTCTAGATCCCTCTGTTTCTCTTTTACCGTCTCATCTATTCTTAAATTGAACAAACAGCACTAACACTTTTCTTCTCAAGCTGTTTTTGATGTACCGTGGAATTACGAGTATTAAATATATGAAGGAACAGGAATAGTCAAAGCCCTCTAAAGAATGAGATGTGTTATGTGCTCCTAATGGGTTAGAAAACCTCGAGATGAAAACATTGGTATTCACGGATATGACCACATAATAATAGGCACTTTGCTTTTTTTCCTTTACACGTTTCTTCCATGCCTCTTCCAATTATCAACTCAGGACCCTATGCCAGTGAAAGCACATCTCCTTTAGAAGTTTCAGCTTCATCTTGTTTATCCAGGTGAGTTCTGAGTTCTCAATATCTCGTATAACCCTTAAAAATAATTCCTGAAGTTATGTAAGAGTAAAATTTCACACTGATACATTGACCCAGATGGATGCTCCGGGTTAGGCTCGGCCCACCCTCTGACTTTGGTGGGGAAATGGGTTGGTCTCCTGCTGGTGTCTATTGACTTACACAATGTGTGAGTGTTCCATGAGGGGGACATGTCTGTCCCTGGAAGGCTAGCCCCCCCACCCCCAACACACACACTGCTAGGTGTGCCTCCCGGCATCCCCAGGCTGATGGGAACCCACCTGGATCTGTGCTTCCGCGTCCCTCACAGAGACACTCAGGGAGCTCCCGGTGGAGCCGGAGCGGGGCCTCTTCTCCTGTCGCAGCAGCTCGGGGCCTGCGCTGAATGAATGGCGCATCTGGCCCTGGTCTATCAAGTGCTGGGGACGCTGAAGCAGCGGGGAGTCCTGGCCCCGCGGACCCAGTGGCTCTCCCTTCTTCTCCCCTTTGACCTCTTTGGGGAATGTGGGCAGGTTATGCTGCTGCTTCCTCTTTTTGTATTCAGTCATCAGTTTAGAGATGGTTTTGTCGGCGGCCATGGTGTAGATCTTGTTGCCCGCGTTCTCCCACCATTCCTTCTTCCGGCTGGGGTCCTTCTTCTCCACCTTGGGGCTCGGCGGCAGCAGCAGCAAGTCCCCGCCGCCTGCCCTCAGGCTGCCGGCCTCGCCGGCATGATCCCGGGTCTGGCTCCGGTCATCCTCGGAAGGGGTGTCTTTCCCCGAGAACCCCCCGGTTGAGGGGGTGGACGACTCTGACTGGAAGGACGGAAGGATGAAGAATGGGTCAGTCTTGAAGACGGGGGCCTCCTCCAGGCTGCTCTCCAGGTCCAGGTGCATCTGGATGTAGTTGTTGCACAGCTCCATGCACAGCTTGTGCAGCCGCTTGACCAGCCACACCCAGTCGGCGTTGCTGATGGGCTGCACGCTCAGGGAGGGCAGCCGGGCCCGCCACTGCCTCTTCTCCTTGCCCCTCGGGGGGCTCACCTGGGCCGTCTCCTCAAAAATATCCTCGTCTTCGGATGAACACTGCTGGGACGAATCTGTGCTTCTCTCCTCGTCCTCAAAAAGCACCTTCTTCACTTGCTCGGCGGTGATGGTTTCCTGGTTGGTGAGGACAGCACAGACCAGCGCGTGGAAATAAATATTAAAACTCATGGCGGACTGGCGGTAGAGGTTGGCCGCGCCTCCAATGCCCGACACCTTCTTCAGTAGGCACTTCAGCCCGGGGCTGGTGTCGAACTCCCGCGCCGTCCTGTATGAGTCCAGCAACAGGTCAAAGATGACCGCCAGGTTCTGCATGGAGATGTACCTGAGGAAGCCGGCCAACTTGGCCTCTGGGACTTGCCCTGTCTTCTCCTCCCCAGGGGAGGGGCCCTTGACGAACTCTTCTAACAAGATGTCATACAAGTTCTGGAGTAACACCTGATGGGATAGCAGGCTCACCACAATTTCCCTGAAAGAAACGCTTCAAATGAAAAGAAGGGATTGATTAGTAGCCTTCTGCCCAATGTTGGTTACTTTAAAGGGATTCCAGTGTTACACATTTTAGAATGACATAGGCAAAACTATAGGCTAAACTGCTTTATTTCAATGCCTTCTTTTAAAAAGGGCAAACTCGGGGGTGCCTGGTTAGCCGGCTTCCTTCGACTCAGCTCGTGATCCCGGGGTCCTGGGATTGGACCCCGCATCAGTCTCCCTGCTCAGCGGGGCGTCTGCTTCTCCTTCTCTCTCTGCAGCCTCCCCAACTCCGGCATGCTTGCTTTCTCTCTCAAGTAGAGAAATAAAATCTTAAAAAAAAAAAAAATTAAAGGCCAACTTCTGGAGCCATTACATGATCACCATTTTAGTCATGATTAATGGAATTGCCGATACTTCCTAAAATCTAGGCACTGTATGCTATTACTGTTTTATAAAAACTTTTCAATATAGGCACAGTAATGGGATACAACATTTGACATTTTATTACTCATAACATGAAGGAGATAAAATCAGAAAGTAATAACGTCTGGTCAATTCTCTGAATTTTAAGTGGCTTTCTTCATTACTGTGTGGGCTTTTTTCTCAACCCCAAAGTTGTGAGCAATCTCACTGAAGTCTAGCTTTCTAGGGACCAAACCAGTTTACCAGGATTAACTTTTAATGCCTTCGGTGAGTGGATGTAAAAACTTCAGTGCTTCCAGCACATGAGATGAATGAGGTCCAAACATTCGCAATATTAATAAATAAGTCAAGCTTTCTAAACCAAACCTAGGAGAGAAAAAGCCATGTTCGCTCAACACGTACAATTCTCTTCCGTGTCCGTTCCTGCTATCATGGCCCACAGGACACCTCTGTGGACCCTGAATGCTCTTTTGGATCCACTGAGATGCCCCTCAGGTCAGCTGTGTGGCATGGGGGTGGGGCGAACCCTCCCCAGACACCTGGCCAGGACTCCTGGTTGAGAAGCGGGCACAGCCCACATAAGGAAGCCTTCAAAGTGCCCTTTGGTGATTCGGCCTCTTTTGTTTGGTTGGATTCTTAGACTAAGAAAACAATTTCAATTCTAGGCACTACCTTTACTAAATATTTTAATTCACCCTTGTGGTTTGTGGTTTATGGTTTCACTTTGTTTTCAGTGCTCTTGGAATTGCATGAAAGTAGCTTATGCCATTATGTTGCAAACTAATTTTCCTCACAGGGTAATTATAAAATTATGATCCTTGGATTAATTGCTTATTTCAGAGATTCAACTATTATGTCAATATGTCTAGCCATGACCTTGCATTTAAAAAGGACTCTTTTAGCAGAAAAGAACACAAATGCTTCATACATTTAAGGGCTGAACTTGCCCTTGGTGGGGTGGTACACTGAAGGAACACAGTAGGCTCAGCCCAGATCTGTCATTTACAGACTCCAACCCTTTCTAACAAATCACTGAAGTAATTTTTTCTTTTTGGTGGTAAAATATACATGATATAAAGTTGCTATTTGAGCCATTTTAAAAAGTACAATTCAGTAGCATTAAGCACCTGCACAATTTTGGGTAACTGTCACCACTGTTTCTAGAATCTTTTCATCCCAAACTCAATACCCCTTGAACAATAACTCCCCATTCTTTCCTCCCTCCTTCTGGTAAATTATTTAAGGTATTAGGAACTGTGAATATGCATTTTTCTGGAGAAGAGGGCTCAAAAAGCCACCAAGTTGGTCTAACGCTTCATGTCTACAGCTATAGGACGCTAACTAAAGGGAACTTCTGTCACCAGGCACTCAGGTCTGTTCCCTTGTCTGTCGGCCCCAGTACACTATGCAGGGCAGCCTGTTATTCCTCTATGTCCCAGGGCCTGGGAAACTGGTGAGAACAGTACTTAGTAAGTGTCCAAGACCAACGGAGTAACAGACAGATTGGTTCTATGCGCAGGTGCCTGCACAGATTGCTACCTGGAGGAAGTGTTCTCCTGGAGAAATGGCTCAGACACCTCAACCCCGTGCCCCTGGCAGCCTGGACTCCTGCAGCAGAAACCACAGCGAGTGGTGGGAGTCTGACCAACCTTCGGAAGGTATGACACCACAGCCCACAGGACATGATCTGTTACCTTTCCTGAGAGCTGGAAAGCCCTTTCCCAGCAAATATTTAAAAGGACGGTGGATACGAGGCCATGTTTGAATTTTGGAGCATCTTTATCAGCCAAGATCATCCCCTTTGATGCTTTAGGAGACAAAATTGCTAAGGGTGCATGTGAAAAGGACAGAAAATTCCTTTTGCTTTAGGTTCAAGCCACACGATGCACAATAAGAAAAGAAAAGAAGCCAGAACAATAGTGAGATAAGCATTTCAGAAAGACACGGAAAGAGTAAAATAACTGGTTACAGAGTGCAACTTTTCTTTTAAAATTTTTTCAGTGTTTCAGAATTCATTATTCATGCACCACACCCAGTGCTCTATGCAATACGTGCCCTCCATAATACCCACCACCATCCTCACCCAACCTCCCACCCCCCCACCCCTCCAAAACCCTCAGTTTGTTTCTCAGAGTCTACAGTCTCTCATGGTTCCTCTCCCACTCCAATTTCCCCCAACTCACTTCCCCTATCTCCCCATGTCCTCCGTGTTATTCCTTATGCTCCACAAGTAAGTGAAACCATGTGATAATTGACTCTCTCTGCTTGACTTATTTCACTCAGCATAATCTCTTCCAGTGCAACTTTTAAAGATTTTATTTATTTATTTTACAGAGAGCGAGACACAGTAAGAGAGAGAGCACAGCAAGGGGAGTGGGAGAGGGAGAAGCAGGCTTCCCACCAAGCAGGGAGCCCGATGCGGGGCTCGATCACAGCACCCTGGGATCATGACCTGAGCCGAAGGCAGACGCTTAATGACTGAGCCACCCAGCCATCCCCAGAATGCAACTTTTAATCACTTATTCTGACAGGAGCTAAATAAAATCAACCGATAATTTCTCAATTTGTTGTACCCAAGTGTTTCAACCTTTTTCTCCACCGCCCGTTACTAAGGGGACTGCGAAGTGCTTCTGAGGCCAAGTGCAAAGGAAAGCTGTCCTCCTGGAGAGTTAATTGTCCAACAGGTGGCTGACATAAGACATGCTAATACTAGCTTCAGAGAGAAACAGACCCAGAATTTCAAGTACCACATCTTAAAGCTCACATACGAGGTGGTTTGGGTAAAGTTCGGGGCTATCCCTGCCAACGTGATTTAAAACCACACCCAGATTTCTCTTTATTAATAGGTCTTTTTTCCACAGGTGACTTCAACATGGACCTTTGAAGATACACTGGATGGTATGTACAAGAACCTTCCATAGGTCTAACTCATCTCGTGCTATATCTTTTGCTAAGCTAAGAACTGCTCTGTAATAAGAGTCAAATCCATGTATGCCAGATGGCTCCCTGCCTTTGTGCTTGTGTGCCCTGGGACAGCTGGTCCAGCCTCTCTGAATGTTTCCCCATGGTAAAATGGGAGTGGAAATAGCCGCTGTGGCTCACATATAGTGCTCAAATAGTCGTCATTATTTGTGTGCTGAAGTTTAAAAATGGGAGATTTCAGTGGTGGCCATTATCTCCAAGTCTAGGAACAAGAGTTTTTAGGCAAAATGATAGTATTTAAAAAGGGCAAGATTAGGGGCACCTGTATGGCTCAGTCGGTTAAGCATCGACTCTTGATTTCAACTCAGGTCATGATCTCAGGGTCTGGGACTGGGCTGCGTTGGGCTCCGCATTCAGTGGGGAGTCTCCTTGAGGTTCTCTCTCCTCCTCTGCCCCCCAGCTCTCTCTAAAATAATAAATGAATAAATCTAAAAAGGGTAAGATTCATGTGGCAGGGCACAGATCTTTTTGTCTCCTGACAGTTGTATTGCTCATGAGAAGTTGATGTATTTCTCCCCAAAACAGTATGAATCATGCCTTACGCTACAAATTTGTTTTTAAAAGGCATAATATGGACAATACTATAGACACAATGAGTTGTGTCCCCTCTCCCCCAATTCACATGTCAAAGTCCAAACCTATAGTACCACAGAGTGACTGGATGTGGAGATAAGGTCTTGAAAAATAATTAGGGCAGGCCCTAATCCACCGTATGACCGGTGTCCTTATAAGAAGAGATTAGGATGCAGGCATGTACAGAAGAGTGATCCAAGTGAAGACACAGGGAGAGAACATCCAACCAGAAGCCAAGGAGAGAGGCTCTCAGAAGGAACCAGCCCTGCCACCACCTGGATCTTGGACTTCTAGGCTCCAGAACTGTGAGCAAATGCATTTCTGTTGTTTGAGCCACCCAGTGGAGGGTACTCACGTGGAGCATGGAAGCTCTGGTTAACAAGTGAACAATTTTCTGTAAAAACTCTTGCTAAATGACTCTATGAATATTTTCTGTATTCTTAGCCAAAGCTTGGATTACAAGCAGCCAGAAGTGAAGATAAATGGACTTCCTTCATTCTAAGTTGTCCACATGTTTAAGCTTCTTCGCTGCTTACCTTTTCTTGGTGTGTCCATTTGGCTTCTCATCAGGAGGCAGTTCAATAATGAGCTGACAGGACTGTGCGTGATCGAAGTTGTTTGGAGTCTTCGGTGAGCACTGGGTGTCCAACATAAACACCTGCAAAGGTATGCAAAGGTTCAGTTTGGAGCTCCATCATCCTCAACATGGCTCCGCCAGGGACTGGCTGGATGGCTCTGGGTAAGTTGCTAACTCTTCCACTCATCTCACCTATAAAATGAGGTTGATAATGGTCTTCTACCTGGTGTGTTTGTTGAGAGGGTTAATATGTATCACGTACATATTGTGTTAGAAGAATAAACATTCAGAAGTTAGCAGCTGACACTAATACTAATAACATATTTTATAACATGACAACTCATTACACTCCAACTAGCAAGCACTGATATTTAATATTAATTGAGAGTAAACAAAGAGGGGCTGTGTTTGTGAAAAAAAAAAAATCTCTGATTTTGACGTCTGTGTGGTATTATATTCTGTCCAACACAGGAGGGAGAAATTAATTAGGGCCCCCTCTCCGGACTCTGGATGTGGACATGCTACTCTACGGGATGGTGGGAAAAGTGACTAAAAAAACTGTAAGCACTTCTTGATTCTTCCCTTTGAAAACAGAAGTACTTTTTTCTTTTTTTTTTTTTTTAAGCTTTTACTTATTTATTTGACAGACAGAGATCACAAGCAGGCAGAGAGGCAGACAGAGAGAGAGGAAGGGAAGCAGGCTCCCTGCTGAGCAGAGAGCCCGATGTGGGGCTCGATCCCAGGACCCTGGGATCATGACCTGAGCCGAAGCAGAGGCTTTAACCCACTGAGCCACCCAGGCGCCCCAATAGAAGTACTTTTAAATGTTTTCTTTCCAAAGTTTTTGGTTAGGGACTGAGGAAGAGAAAATATTAAAAAGTAAAAGCTTCACTAAATGGCCTCTGCCTTTTTTCTCCATTAATGATCTACTGTTTCAGAAGGTTCCGTGTTCTTGCTGTGTGGTGGGATGTAGTTTGGAAGCCCACTGTAAGCACAGGGGAGGATTGTTAGCAGTGTGATGGATTCCCCTTAGGGAAGCTATCCTGTCAGAGGATGGCCTCTTGGCTTCTTGTTATGGTGCCTTTCTGTGGCGGCTGTTCGTCACAGCTGTGTGGGCCGAAGTGGATCCTCACTGCAGCCTTGTTCCTTCTCTTCCGACCTCTGCAGACTGGCCATGGATGCTTCAGTGGGATGTGCTCTCTCCCTTCCCAACAGAACCATCATGTCCTGGGCTGTCATGAATGTGGACAGCAGAGGATGGGAGAAGCAGAGAGTGGAAGGTTCTTGACCCACCCTGTGAGGCGTGCTAGGGAAAGCCCTTTAGAAACCAGACCTAGCCAGGAAACGTCTCAACTGATAATCCGGGTATCCTGGATTATTTATGTCCTAAGGGGAGATTTTATTAAGGATTTGAACAGATCTAGAAAAAGGGTGCCTTTGAATATAACCCCCAATTCACTTTATTTTTCTAAAGAATTAGAATACTTAACCAAAAATTTAATCCAACACTGCATACACATTTATAAAAATTGCTTAATGTTTTAAACATATCACACATTTGCAAAATATCTTCTGCATGCGAAGACATATTTCAAATACGTCTGTTGCCACTAAATGATAGACTGAATTCTCAACAACCACTCACTATTTTGAATATATGTATATTTAGGGACAGTGCTTAATCCTACTGCTGGAAGCCCCATGCAGTCTATCTCAGAGATAGACTGACATGTCACTTAAGTATTTGGGGGCATGTCTGTAGCTAGTGCTAATGTTGGAAGGCCTTTTGTGATTTAGTAACTCTCAGACTCAACAGACATTAAGTAAGTGTCTTCTACATGCCTTGCTCTAGGAACACCAGGGGAAAGTATATAGAATATGCTCTCTGCTCAGGAGAATACAACCAACTTTTCTGCCTTCTGACATTTGCCAGAAGAAAAAAGTCATTGGTACATGGTGATCCCTGCATGTGTAAGTATATTTTAATTTTACTTATGCCTTACATTCCACTGAAATTAAGCAGCTTGAAAAAGGCTCTGAAGGGGAGATATAAGGAAAAAACCACATAGGTTTGCCATCCTTAGGCACTTGTAGACTGCAAGTAACATCAATATTTAAGCAAATATGGATAATATAAGGAGTCCAAGCAAATCAAGTGGTGTATGAAGTGTAGTGGCCAGGGAGAGAAAGGGCTTTAGCTGATCTGGGCACTGCGGGATGCCCTAAGAAAGAGATGGTAGAGAGGATTCTAATGCTATTGATTGCGTTAGTCATTCCTCATCAAGAACAGTACTGACAAGATGTCAGAGCCAGGAGGGGTAGCTCTCTAACGGAATGAAAGTCTGGTGATGCAGGACCATTAGGAAGAAGCTTCTAGAAGTCCCCAGTCCTTACCTGCTGAGCCATGGCTCGAATGCGCCAGTACTCGGCCTCGGCACTGGGGGAGGAGGAGGGCGCTGCCACCCTCACCTGGCAGCCTTCCCCACTGAAGCTCTCGGTGCCGCTGTGGAAGCAGCCCAGCAGATCCTGGGGAGAAACACAGCAGAGGTTCCCTGGGTGCCCCCGGCCCCGTCCTGAGTGTCCCTCAGTCTGGGACAAAAGCACTGCTCTGACAGCTTCTTTTTCTGCCCCTGTAGGAGTTCAAGAGAGGCTGCCTTCCAGGAGGAGGAGGGCGGCATCCAGATGCCCCACCTGCGAGGCATGAGGGGACAACGGGAGACGGGAACCCGCTCTGGCTCTCTCTGCCAGCAGTTTACCTTCACGGGCTTGAGTGTGGCGGAGAAGGCATCCTGCAGGGCACAGCAGGCCAGCCTCCACATTTCTTCAGTGAACACAGGGCCCGCAGTGACGAGGACGTACCTGTTCGAGGAGACAAGAAAAGGATTCTTGAATCTGTACGTGTTGTTGCCCTTATAGAAGCATACCCAGATTCATCCCACAGCTTCCATGCACGCCTTGCTGCCTCTTGTCTTCAACCCAGCTGGTGTTCCACTGTCCCAACATGATTTCCTAAGGCATTCCACTATAAAATATCAATGGGTCCCCATGACAAACAGGGCAATGTTTCAATTTAGGCTTGCATGCAAGACTGTATATATTCTGTACTATTTTTTCCATTCTAGCCCCATTTTCTACTACTTCTGGACAAATACCAACCAAAATAACTCTTACTGGTGACTCCAATCTCCATGCATAGGTCTGTGATGTTCTGCTTACAAGTCCCCAACTAGCAAGAGCTTGCCCACCTTGGGGGACCTGACAAAGTGTCATCAATAGAAAAAGCTCTTGCTGACCATCTACTCCCCTGCCCTCCTTGGCCTGTAGAGTAACTCCTTCCTATTATCATTTTCTATGCATCTCTTTCTGTTATGTCCCTTAGAAAAGGCTATAAACCTCTCAAGGGCAGGGGCCTTGGCTGATTTCTCATGCAGCTGAGTACCTCTCGTATAATGCCTACACAATAAATATTTGCTGATTAAACACTGAAATGAGGAATTACTGGCATATACATGCAGACATTTTTACCTTTAGAAAGCAATCCAAAAGTGAATTGCTACAATAAAATAATCCCGTTGGATTTCATAATAAAAACTGTGGAGAGCTAGGGAAGGTTTTTCCTCACCTAATACAGGAGCAGCCCACTCTGGAGATGGTTTCTGTGGGCTTGGCCACACAGGCTACCAGTAACTCAAACAGGTCCTTCAGCATCGTGTTGATCATACTCTCATACCGGATGTCTACATGGAAAAGTAAAACCAAGATTTCACTCAACCCTGTTGTAAAGGAGGGGGTTGAAAAGGCATCTATAGCTAAAGGAGAAAGTCTGAGCAATAAAAAAAATATAAATATCTGGGGAGAAAAAGTAATTTTCTTGGATTTTTTAAAACTTGATTTTAGCTTGTATTAATCATTTTATGATGAAGTATGTGGCTTTGGTGTGTTGATGTACATTTTTCAAAGTTATGTATATTAGTTATGCATATAATATAATGCATAGATGCACAAATCTACTTACACAGAATAGAACACAGAACAGCCTGAATAGTAGCTAGTAAAAATTTAAATTCTTAAAAAGAAAAGAGAAAAATGAAACGTATACTTTCCTTACGCCTGATAGACTAATTAAATGCTCCTGGCAAACAAACCCTCTCTCAGTTTACTATCTTCAACTTCTCAGTCTGGCTTCAGTCTGCACACTATCCCCAGATTAAAGAAAATGAGACCTTCCCAAATCACATTCTATTTTCCCAATTCAAGAAATACATCTGTATTCTTGGGGCGCCTGGGTGGCTCAGTGGGTTAAAGCCTCTGCCTTTGGCTCAGGTCATGATCCCAGGGTCCTGGGATCGAGCCCCACATCGGGCTCTCTGCTCAGCGGGGAGCCTGCTTCCCTCTCTCTCTCTCTTTCTCTCTGCCTGCCTCTCTGCCTACTTGTGATCTCTGTCTAATAAATAAATAAAAAATCTTTAAAAAAAAAAAGAAATACATCTGTATTCTCTTCTCAAAGTCCTTGTGATGACACAGATCCAATTTTCAGTAGCCTCCTCAGTGATTTTGTGCTGGGCAAAGCAGCGATCTAGTTGAGAACATCTACCCCTAGGGATAGTTACCGTTACATGTGGAAACACCCACTTGTTTTCTTTCTCTATTAATGTTCCTTTTTTGTGGAGGCAAGTTGTCATTAAATCTAATAGAGCTACCCATTTCTTATCTTTGCTTTTTGACTCTCCCTTGGGGTGAACATCTTATGAGTTTCTCTCACCTCTCCAACAAGGGAGCCCCTTACCTCTTCTTTATAAAGAAAAGCCAAGGGCATATAGAATTATAACATCTAGGGCCAACAGTGATTTTTTTTTTCTGACTTCAATATACTATCCACCACATGCTTTTTCAAAGTGCCACAGATATTAAGATGCTTCACCCCTAACCTCCTAAGCAGCTTCTTGCCTACAACTGAAGCCTATGTTAAAATCTTCTCTCCTCCGTTTAACCTCCCAGAGGAGGCAGGAGGCTATACCCCCTTCTCACTCCCAGACCACAGGGCCAGTTCTTTTTTTAATTGATTATATACTTGAACTTGCCTCCCTTCTTCTCATACACAGATCTACTAGATGGCATTATATTTCTAGTCACATACGTATTTTAAGTGTCAAGTTTCATTTTGATAATCTAGGAGAAGGGTGGCACTGACCATATACTTCCCTTTGAGAAATTTCCAGACAAAATCATACACTGGTATTTATAAGCACTTTTAGACAGTGATGCTTCCCGTGAAAAAATGTGCTCAGCATGGACTTCTATGGGAGCATAGATACCTGAGTGTATAAAGCTTTGAATGTGCTCCACCACCAGCTCACAGGACAGGCCAATGGCATGCTTAAAATTAGCTGAAGCTGCATCCCAGTATGAATGGTCTTTATGGCTACGACGGAGCCACACGGACATCACAGGGAGGAGAAGGTGAACAACTGCATAGATACCAAATCCCGGTCCTGAAAAAGAAAAATTAGCATCAGAACTGTGATCGCAACAGCTTTCCTATAGGGAAATGGAAGTCACTGCCATGGCTTGGCATGGCCCTTCTCTTTCACAGGTGGCCTCCTTCCCCCTCTCTTAGAAGCTGCAAGGAAAGAGAATTTACTACTAATTAGGGAATATATGACCTTCGGTGGCATTTTTCTTTAAGATTTATTTTAGAGAGCATTTGAGCTGGAGGGGCAGAAGGAAAAGAGCATCTCAAGCAGACTTCCTGCTGAGTGCAGAGCTGGACATGGGGGATCGATCCCAAGAGCCCGAAATCATGACCTGAGCCAAAATCGAGTCAGAAGTTTAACTGACTGGGCCACCCAGGTGCTCCTCTTTTTTGTTTCTGTATGAATTTAGTTATGCAAGTGACACACAAATAAATTCATAAAAATTCAAATAATACCCATAAAGCTAAAGTATCACCTGATTAACTCCAGTCCCCAGATGTAAACATACAGATGCATATACACATATAAGAAAATAACTTCTAAAGTGTACATACAAGTATCTATAGGAAACATCAAGAAACACATTAACATGAGTTAGAGATCATTCTGTCAGTGGATTTAGATATTCCTCATTTTTACTGCCACAGACTATTCTGTTGTTTGTATACACAATAGTTACGTCTCTGTTCCCTTACTGATGGACAGTTAAGGTGTTCTAATTTTTTGCTTTATAGATAATGCTATAGTGAAAATCCTTGTGAAAGTGATCGGTTTTTAAAGCTCTGATCACAAAAACAAGCATCCTTTTCCTAATAAACAGAAAACATAAGAATACAAAGAAGAAAGAAACCTTGCCCACAGAGATAATCACATTTTTGTTCGACTTCTAGTCTTTTTGAATGTACGTATGTATTTATAGATGCATAAACTTTCATGTTGTGATTATATTCCATAGTATATATACCTTAAATGTTATTCACAAATACTCATTTGAATGTCTGTGGAAAATTCATCTGCCCTTATCATAATTTACTTAGCACATTTAAGGTGTTCATAATTTTTTTGGAATTCAGAATATTTCAGCAATCATTATAAACCCATTTTGTCTTCATCACCATTAATTTCCTTTGATGATAGATTTCTAGAATTAAGTGCTCCTCACATACATCTAATGGCAATGTGAAAACAGAAAATATGTACTAACTAGTGAAAGAGTGGTATATAATTAATTCTATAAAGTACCTGCTTATTTTTGGATAAAAGATATAACTTTCTGACATATGGGAGTAGCTATGCTGGATTTTCTGAAAAAAATTCTCCTATACACTTTGCAATGGATTTTAAAACAGTATCAAGTATCAAGTCTTCATCACTTTGTGATAACAAAACTCTTATTACTCTGGAATTAACTAGTGGGTTCATTTGTGGTTCTGATTGTGAAAACTAAAATTTCTGTAAGTTGCTTGGATCTTGGCAAAATTTGCATGGGTTAAGTGCACATGCTAAATTTAATTAATTCAAAAGAAGAAATAAATTCCTCAGGGCCATTCTTTTCTTATACTATCAAGGTATAGATGATCACTACAAGTCTTTTTCCTTTTTTGAGAGAGAGAGAGCAAGCGAGCGTGCGAAAGCACGCATGAGCAGGGGGAGGGGCAGAGGGAGAGAGGAAGAGAGAGACAATCTTAAGCAGGCTCCATGCTGAGCATGGAGCCCAATGTGGGGATCATCTCATGACCCTGAGATCATGATCTGAGCTGAGATCGATAGTCAGATGCTCAACTACTAAGCCACCCAGGTGCCCCTATATGTCTTTTTCTCAATCATTAAGGATCTTGCTGTCTTAATACTGTATATACTTCTGAGTGGTTTATGTCCTTGGAAACTCAGCGGGCCCTACTGACAGCCCTGGGGCCAAGAGCATGTAACATCTAGCTAAAGAGGAAGGCTGTAATCATGGAACAGAGCAAAGCCAATAACCTTGCCTCATTATTGGAGGGATCCAACACACCCAACTAACTGGATAGCACACATTATTTGTAAATGGACTGGTGGGAATATATGTCAACAATAACAGGACATACCATAACCTATCACTGCCTCATTGTCATTCAATAAGTGTTTACGAGCAGCTATTATGCAGGAGGCTCTGTACCAAGTCTAGGGGTAGAGCTGTGAAATGGGCAGGCACACGGAAATACCTTCCTGAAAAAAGTTTTATGTATCACAACTCCCCACAAAAGACAGACATAGAAATTTTTACCAGGTGTTTTTGTCACGTCTCTCAACAGCTCAAAGAGTAAATCCAAGGTTGGCGGTTGGTGCTGACGTGGACAGTTGGACACAGCCGCTGTCAGCTGCTCTAGGAGGATGATCCACACTTCTATCAGCCCTGGAAACCAAGCAGCAGATCTTAGTGAGATCCAGTTAGACACAACACAGAGTCATTGTAAGAGCCAACTAAGCGTCGTTAGCATGGCAGAGTGCCACATGGTGTGGTAGCCCTCAGTGTCTACAAGCCTGGGCAGATGATGACTAACAGCCTCTAACAAAGTCAAAGGGAAAAAAAAACAAAATTTCTTCTCATCCCCCTACAGGAAGAAGATTATGTGGTAAACTCTACTATAATGAAATAAAGGTCAGATATCTTGGGAGCTGACAATACCAAAATAATAAAATATCATTTTGCATCATCTTAGTATATTTTTTAAAAATTATTTTACTGTAAATATGTAACATACATATATATATGTATATACTTTTCTTGTAAATATATATAAATATATAACAAAAATTTGCCATTTAAGTCTTGTTACATATACAATTCAGTGGTATTCATGCACAGTTTTGTGCAACCATCAGCCCTGCAACCAGTAACTTTCTGTTCTCCCCTCATTCCCCTGGCAACATCTCATCTACTCTCTGTCTTTATGAAGTTGTCTATTCTGGATATTTCATATAAGTGGAATCATGTAGTATTTGTGTTTCCGTGTCTGGCCAATTTCATTTAGTGTAATGGTTTCAGGATCCATCTGTGTTGTACTGTGTATCAAATGAATAGTATTCCCTGGAATGTTGTACCACGTTCTGTTTGTTCATTCATCTGTTGATGGACACCTGTGTTGTGTCCACCTTTGGCTGTGGTGAGTAAGGCTGCCATGAACACAGGGGTGTAAATATCTGTTTCAGTCTCTCAATTCCTTAGGGTATAGACCCAAGAGAGGAATTTCTGGGTCATCTAGTAGTTCCGTTTTTGAAGAAATGCCAAATTGTTTTCCATAGAGCTGTACCATTTCATATTCCTGCGAGGGTTCCAATTTCTCCACGTCCTTGTCAACACTTATGTTGTTTTTTGTTTTAACTACAGCCATCTTGGTAGGTGTGAAGTGGTTTTGCCCCATGGCTTTGATTTACATTTCCATGATGACTAATGACGTTGAGCATCTTTTCATGTGTTCATCGGTTATTTGTAGATCTTTTGAGAAATACCTATTCAGGTCCCTTGCCCATTTTTAAATTGTGTTGTCTTGTTGGGTTTTAGGAATTCTGTATATATTCTGGATATTACAACCTTATCAGAAATAGGATTTACAAATATGTTCTCCTTTCGATTGTTCTTTCACTTTCTTGATAATGCCTTGGATGTACAAAAGTCTTGAAATTTGATGGAGTCCATGTCAACCAGTTTTTCTTTTGTTGCTTATGTGTGCTGGCCTATTTACTTTGCTCTTCTTTGTGCCCCATTTTCTCCAAAGGTCCATCATTCATCTCCCATTTCACTCTTTTTTTTTTTTTCTATCTATACATTATTGTGAATATAACTGCCCACCTTGCAGTCGGCACTGCTGGCGCTCTCTCATCCTGGGTACATGCAAATCACTTCATTTACTGCTCACAGGTGGGGAATGGTACTCACAGCATCGATGGAATCACATGCCCAGAGTAGCACACCTCTCAGCACATACCTCTCTCTTCCTCCTCCCCTCCAGAGTTTCTTTTTTAAAATAAAATACTAACTTTTAGTGTTGCTCATTACTAGAGAAAGGAAAAAGCATGAGAAGCTTTTTACTACATCTGAACAATTTTAGTTTTGCCATTTACAGAAGTACTGTCTGAGCCAACATTTCTGCTCACCCCTGCCTTTGGAAATCTGTGAATCTGACACTCAGATAACTGCTGCAAGGAAGGGACTTGACTTCCCTAGCTCCATCCCAAAGAACCCAGGACAGAGAATAAAAAAAATAGTCCACCCTACATTTTAATCCTAATACTTCTCATTTTCCTGTGAAAGACAACTGTCAAAAGATGGCTGCTTTTAAATATTCCCATTAATCACTGGGGCACCCAGGTGGCTCAGATGGCTAAGTATCTGCCTTTGGCTCAGGTCATGATCCTGAGTCCTGGGACTGAGCACTGCAGTGGGCTCCCTGCTCAGAGGGGAGTCGGCTTCTCCCTCTTCCTCTGCCCCTCCCTCTGCTCACACTCTTCTCTGACTCTCTCTCTTTCAGGTAGATACATAAAATCTTTTAAAAAATAAATATTCCCATTAAGAAAAATATACTGGGGCACCTGGGTGGCTCAGTGGGTTAAAGCCTCTGTCTTTAGCTCAGGTCGTGATCCCAGGGTCCTGGGATCAAGCCCCGCATCGGGCTCTCTGGTCAGTGGGAAACCTGATTCCCTTCCTCTCTCTGCCTGCCTCTCTGCCTACTTGTGATCTCTGTCAAATAAATAAATAAGAATCTTAAAAAAAAAAAAAAAGAAAAGAAAAAAAAGAAAAGTCTACTTCCACAATTTTGAACATCCCCATTCAAATTTAGATTCATTTGGTGTAGGAAGCTACACCAAACCCATGAACCGCAAATATAATAAAACTAGGGGACAAAGGCTCATGAACCTCAGAATATAAGCAGTGTGAATAAGCTAATTTATAGGAAAGGCAGAAGCCAGAATCACATGTTATGCACCACTCTAGGGGGTATAACCAATAAAGTCCACATGGAAAACTCCATGGGACATGGGACCTCACTTCTTCCACAAATGAAGAGCGAATGAAAAAGAGTTGGAGAGGAAAATCTAGAGATTGTAAAGGACTTCAGAGACCTATCAGCCAAACATAGAGTGCAGATCTTAGACCAGTCCTGGAAATTCACTGACATAAGAAAAGGGAAATGCTAACACTGAATTTGATATTCAATAATTACTGTTAATTTTTTGGTGTGATAGTGGAATTATGATTATGTTTGTTATATTCAAAGATCACATACTGAAACATTTACAGATGAAATGCTATAATGTCTGGGATCTGATATAAAGTAGCGGATGTGAATGGAGGGAGGAAATAGAGTGAGGGTGTATGTGTAAATATATGTAATAGATTGGCCATAAGTTAATAGCTGAAGCTGGGTGATGGGTACATGAAGGTTCATTATACCAGTCTAGTTTTACACGTTTGAAATTTCAATAAGAAAAAAAAGTTATTTGCTTTTGGAAACCAGAGGAATAACATCTAAGAGCATATCAATTTTTAATACTAAGTTGAAGACTTTGTTTTCAATTCTTTTGTCTGAGCTAGCTATGCTTCATATATAATTATAAATTGAAAGATCTCAATGAATTGATAATGTGGAAAAGTTTAGATAGGTCTTGGCTGAACTTAATCCTTAAAAAATGGAGTGCCTAGAAAAAAACCCAATGGATTAATGATTTGCATGAATGGAAAGAGGATTGCTGACTGCCACGTACACAAACCATTTACAACAGTTTAAGACTGTATTATAGATAAATAACACTAGCTTCTGTTTATAATTGTCTGGGTTGGAGGTTTAAGAGGCTAAGTAAAAATTCTTAACTAATCATTAAATGAAACCTCTATTGAGCAACATCTAGCCAATTTCCATCTTAATAGTTCTCTACATTAGCTATTCTTTCCTATGGTTTTTCCTTAAAATTAGTCTCAACTAGTGAGGCTTTACTGTTTGTAATCCTTATGGAAAACTATAAATCCTCTTGCTACTCTAAGTGAATTTATAACAGAAAAATAAAACAAAAATTAAAAACAAAGAAGCAAATTAAAAACAACCTCTCCCCGAAACTCCTTTTGCAAGGGTGTGAATCAACCTATGCCACTTATTAGTCCCCTTTAAGGATGTAATTTCCATTTTTAGATCTAGAACAGGGCAGGGTCGACTGAATCAGAAGACAAGCATGAGCGTGATTTAACCCATCTGAAAATTTCCCAAAGTTACTAGACTGAGCTCCAATCCACAGGAAATTACATGGGAACTAATTTGAAACACATTCTTTAAAATTATTCTTTTAATGAGCCTTCAGTTCCACCAGTCACAAATAGATTCTCTCTTCAGTAGTGGCTTAATTTCCCCAGTCTCTAACCAAATAGTCCTGCAGGAAGTAATTATATAATGATTGTGTTTCCTAGAAGGTATTAAAGACAATTACCAGCCAATTTAAGTACCAATGCAACCACATTCCAATTTGCTAAATTATAGAGAATTCGGAGTTAGAAACTATATTTGGTGGAGTCTGCAGATCCGCACAGAGCTTGGAGGGAGGCATCCATCTAAAAAGGATGGGTTTGGAGACAAGACATCAAATGATGTTTTTAAACAGTCCATGGAAACTTTAGGTAGGCTTGTGCTGTTAAAGTTAAAAACAGTAGCAACATATGCGTGATCATTCTTACGATTTATAAGCTACTGAACTCAGGGCTCAAGTTTCTGGGAATACAAACACAGCAAATAACCTCGTTCAGTTCAGTCAGTCAACTCACCAGTGTCGTCATCAAAATCCGACAGGACTGACTCCATTCCATCCTCGCTGCTCGCCGACTGCTCCTGAAGTCTTCGAGGCAAGCTAGCGAGTCGCCCACTAAGGAATATTGGCTTCAAGGGCATTTTGTAGATTTTGGCCAGTAACTAAATAATGGAATACCAAATTGCAATTATATGTCGGAAAAAGCTGCACTCTGGGTGTTGAAGAAGAATAAAATTGTATACCAGCAATACTGGGGTTAGGGAAAACCAGAGAAGCTCCCAACGTATGGAAGTTTGAGGCTGTTCGTGATTTGGACTCAAACAGTAGCTTATGAGAGGCTTCTTATCCCGTGGAGCCGACGAAATAGCATTTAGTGGTAGAGGGAAAAAGGCTCTAGGGATACTTTTTCAGCATCTCAAATACCTATGAGTTTTATAGACTTTTGTAAACTGACCCAGGGAACCACAAAACATGTCAAGAGTTTCTGCCTATGGGAAAGTGTTCTGTGGGGATCACTGAGAAGAGGGTCTCTAGGTAAATGGGATACCAGACTGACTTCCCCTTCCCTTGCTTCAACACCAGGGCCAGGAGGCCAACAGTAAGTGGGGAAAGGGAGGCATCTGTGGGCCACGGGGGACAGATGAAGGTATGGAAGCAGAGCTGACAGACTGCCCTGGGTTCTTTATTCCCTTCACTGCTAGAGCCCAGCCCCCCAGGAATCCTCATTACTGGGCCAAATGCCCAAGGATCTTCATGGATTAGAAGTGTGCCTGCTGTTCTAGGAAAAGAGTTGTGGGTGAGACAGACAAAATTCCTGTTCTGGGGTCTTACGGTGATCCTTTCACAAAGAATAAATAAAATTTTGGACATAAAAGCTATAGAAAATATTGGGTGATACTAGAGTAACCAGGGTATGTGGGAGCACTGGTGGTGAGCTGATCGATACTCAAGCTCTGGTCTCTCTGAGGAGGTCGTGTTTCAGATGAGAGCCAGGAAGATAAGGAGTGTCGCAAGGAGATGCAGGGAGAGGCCATTCCAGTCAGAGGGAACAGCCGTGGCCCTGAACATTAAGGCACCATGTATCTGAGGGGAAGAGAGTCAGTGTGGTTGGAGCCCAGAGCAAGAGGGAAGGATCTGAGGGTGAAAAGGTAGATGGGGTCCCGTCATGTGGGGCCTTGTGGAGGCAGCTAGGGGAAGAAGCTGGGGCTGGGGATCCTTTCCAAAGCCCTGGGATTTCACACTATTGCTGCTATCCCCGTGGGAGTGGCTCCACAGACTGGAAGAGGCCTGGTGACATGACCCGCAAAGATAGGAGGGGGCAACTACTGAGCATTACTGAAGCCTGGGGGAGAAAGGGCTTCAGGAGGGAGCATCCTCTTGGGATAATGGCAATTACTAGGTTTAGCACAATGAAGGGCGCTGTTCCCTTTGACAAGTGTAGTTTCATGGGATTTCTTCACTAGATCTTGACAGAATGTGCCCCTCTTTTGTTTTCGTCTCTCTTCATTGGTGGCATCCCCACCATCCACGTCCTATCATGAAGACTTCCCAGGACTTCATGACCTCTCTCCCTATATCCTGACGAAAATATAGAGATTACGACAGTTTCTGTGTCTGAGTATATGTGAGAAGTTTCAGAGATTTCAATTCAATTGTGTGTACCAGCACATGATTATTCCGTTTTTCTCTCCTTCATGGAAGAGGTGGGGACAAAAATTTCTACTCCAGATCTAAGCCCCCAATCTTCTCAGAATCAACAGAAAGTGTTTCTCTTGGGCTTCGGCAAAAGACATTCAGGCAGGTTTTTGAGTATCATCTGAGGTGGGTTTCAGGGCCTGGAGCTCAGTGTACCTGAGAGCAGCGCCTGAGGTAATCTAGGGCTGGGAGGCACAGGTCTGGGGATGTGGCTCCGGGTCCGGGGACGCAGTCTCCTATTTCCTTACAGTCCACCTCTCCTGGAAGACAGACAGACAAAATTACTTTTGCGTTCGCCCTTCAACGGGAGACCTATTTATTCACACAACATTCGTTCATTAAACGTTGGCTAAAATAGAAGAAAAAATGATCCTGAACTCTGTGACCCTGAGATGAATCGTTTCAGTCATTTTTTTTTCCTCTGCCTGGTGTACATGCAGTTGGGAATGATACCATTCTTATTTTGTTGGGATTAACCCATTTTGTAATTCCCCTCTTCACTAACCTATACTTTCCCCGTATTCTACCACAGTTCCTGGCTGGCCAGAGTTCTTTTGTACCTGGCCCCATTGGAATTCCCTTCATGGTGTCCCTGCTGTGGGTGGTGTGACTGTGAAGCTTGATGATAAAGAACAATCCTGGTGACAGTCCACACGCTGGGCTGGAGGGAAGTGCTAGGTCACTGTCTGTTTGGAAAAGGACCCATTTGCTGCCAGTGTTCAGTGCTAAACAGTGATGATAAATTAAGTCCCTGGGTAGAGTCTGAACATCTGGGGCTTGGGGATAGAGACTACTGAATGGAATTGAAATGGTTTCTATTTTTCTTGTGGTACGTATCTAGAGATTTCACAGATCTGGAGAGCATCTAGATTTCCTATAAGTAAATAGTTGAGGAATACCAGTTTTATCCTCATGTAATGAATCTATTTCATACTCTTAATAAAATCATTCCACGGTACTGTAATTGTTTCTAATTGTCTACAGTCGTAGCCACTAGGCACCCTCCCCTGTGGGTAAACACACCTAATTATGAGGCATTAGTTAAAATTCAGACAAAGAGGCATGTCTCTCCTTAGAAAAGATAAACAGTTGTATTTTAGATCAGCGATTGGCAAGCTATCTGTGTAGAGGGCGAGACAATAAATACTTTAGCCTTTTGGGTCATCATGTTTTTGTTACAACTCCTTGAATCTACCATTGTAACCCAAAAATAGTTACAGACAAATGACCATGGCTGTGTTCCAATAAACTTTATTTGTAAAAACTATTGATAGGTTGGTTCTGGCCTGCAGGCCACTGTTTGGCCAGCCCCTGGGTTGCGTTAACATATTTTACAACATAAAAACACAGACTAGGTCAAACTCATGTTGAAATAACCCAGTGGGAATTAAAATAAATTAATTTTTAAATTAAATTAAAAATAAATTCATTTCTTAGCCTGTTGGTCAAAGTGAGCATCCCCTTTTGTTTTGTCTTTTTAACCAAGGCCGCTGTGTTTCACATCAAAGTCTGTGCAAATGGCGCCCCCTGGAGTCCGGGGCAGGACATAGCCAGCTTGGCAACGGAAGCTCTTTGGTTCCTGCAGACTCCATGCCCCACACAAGTAACTCCCCTTATAATTCACAGAAAAAAAAAAAAAAATCCTCCACGTACATACCAATTATTCTGCATCTTTATTTGCTGCCTCTATCTCCCTCCCTAAGATAAAATCTCAAATTTGTAACTTGCTGCTAGGCATTTCCACTTGAATGGAGTTTCACAGAAGCTCAACCTATCTAATGTCCAAAGATAGAATTCATAACTTGTTCTTTTCCTCCACACCTAATCTGCTCAGCTTTCGAACACCTTATTTCTGGGTAACACCAGTCCTTGGAAGGGAAGCAGAGAGTGGTGCTCAGTTCCTCCAGTCCAAGCCTCCACTGGAGCAGGGCCAAGCCTCACAGATCCCACCTCTACCATGAGCTGGAGCCAATCACATCCTGTCTCCTATCTCTCTACCTGCAGCTGCCCATCCCCATGTATGGGGGCATCAGTCTGCCAGAGTTCATGTGGTTGTATCATTCTTTACATAGAAACCCTGGGCACCTGGGTGGCTCAGTGTGTTATGCCTCTGCCTTCGGCTCAGGTCATGTTCTCAGGGTCCTGGGATTGAGGCCTGCATCAGGCTCTCTGCTCAGTGAGGAGCCTGCTTCTCCCTCTCTCTCTGCCTGGCTCTTTGCCTACTTGTGATCTCTGTCTGTCAAATAAATAAATAAAATCTTAAAAAAAATTCTAAGTTATTTCTTAAAAAAGAAAACTTCCCCACACATTCTGGATTCCTTGAACCTTCCCCAAATGCCCCCTTCCTTTCTTTCCAACTCGTCACCTATTATACCTTTTTTGTGGGTACCTCCAATATACCCTGTTTTTTAGAAAAGCAAACCTATAGCTTACTCCACAAATTTCAAATGTCACTTCCTCTTTGAAGCCTGCACAGGCCCCCACTACCAAATATCTCTTTCAGGAGCTTGTTTATTTCTGCTTAAATGCCTTTTTCCTTTTTTTCTTTTTACTATCCTCCACAAAAGTATTCATCTTACTGAATTGTAGTTATTGATTTATGTGTGCTTCTGAGAAGAGGCTGTGAGCCTCTCATAGGCGGGAAGCGTGTTTTGTTCATTTTTACACCTTCGCAGTACATATGGGCTGTTGTGCCCCACGGTGAGCACCTAACTGCTCACTGAATAAGAGAATACCAGTAATTATTCTTAAATGAAATACAAGACTGTGTCATAGTAGCAAATACATATATTGGTCTCTGTTCCTAGTTCCCCACACAGAGCCCCTAAAACCCTGGTAATTTCCCAAGCGATAAGAGTACTGGAAGCATCTTGTGGTCTAATGTTTGGTCTTTGATTCCAATTCCTGACACAGAACTCCTAACTCCTTGGGGTTTCCTGGATGATAGGAAGGTCTTCTAATCAAGGCAACACGTGGTGCGCTCTTAGATGTGGATTGGTCACCAGAAAGACCAAACTGCGACTAGAAGTTGAAATGTTTAGCCACTTTCCACATCCTAGGGCAGAGAGCCTGGAAACAGAGTTAAAGATCTGTCCTGCCTACGTGATGAAACCTAAATAAAATTCCAAAAGTATGGGGTGCAGAGAGCTTCTGGGTTGGTGAACACATCTCCATTGTGGGAGGGTGCACACCCTCACTCCATGGGGACAAAAGCTCCTGTGTTTGGGACCCTTATGGATCTCATCCAATGTATCTCTTTGGATATTCATCCGTATCCCTAATTATATCCTTCATTATATAAGAAAGGGTGAACATGTTATCCTGAGCTCTATGAGTTGTTCCAACAATTAACCAAATCCAAGGGGTGGGCTCATGGAACCCCCAAAGTGTAGCCATGTCAGACTTGTGGGTAACCCGGGGATCTACCTTTGTTTTGGCATGTGAAGTGGAGGGGGGAGTCTTGTGGGACTGAGTCCCTAACCTGTGGAGTCTGAGCTAACTCCGGGGAGTGCCAGAACTGAATTGAGTTATAGGACACCCAGCTGGTGTCACAGAATATTGCATGGTGTGAGACCCTCACACCCCACCCCTATGTCCAGTGTCAGAGCACTGTGAGGGTGCCATTCAGAGGGGGAAGGGAACAAAGAAGCCACCCAGGGTGAGCTTTTCCTATAGAAGAACTGAATTTTCTACTACCTGAGACAAAGATTCATACTTAAAGATCTTCTTGTGATGGAGATACTAAATTACTTGGTTTTTATTTAACATAGAGCAGAGTTAAAATAAATAAATAAAATCTGATGCTGTAGATCACAAGAAATCGTCCTCTGAAGCCTAGTTTGTAAAATCGATGAGAAAGTGGCCATGGTTGTCCTGCTCAGTCCTCCATTCTTTGGGGTATATGTAACAACAGAATGAGGCACATGTAATACATAATAGACTATAATAACAATGGTCAATACATCAGACTTGTTGCCTCTATCCTGAAACTTGCATTTTTGTTCCTGCTCCCCAAGAAGGGGAACATGAATGAAGTCCCCTAGTTTCTTTGTGTCCAGTCTTTTTCTGCAAGTGAACTGTTGACTATTTAGCAAACATTTAAAAAAAATTATGAACCTTATATTGTTCTTCTTCAAATTGTTCTTAGCCTCAGGGTCTAAGAGTACTCCCTGGTGAGGTTCTCAAAACTTTAAGACTTCAAGTCCTTCTCAAATTTTTGATTTCACTAACTGCCCTCTCTTCTGTTTCACCCCAGATCAACTTGGGCTCCATAAAAAATCTGCTTCAGCAGGTCAAATTGTATAGCAAGGCTCTCCTTTGTTCAAGCATTGCTCAGTGAAGTGGAAAATCAGGCCTTGTGTATTTCAGAGAAGGGGGAATTTACCCTCCAAAGAAATGTTATGATTAATATGGCCCAGGGGTAGGCATCCTAAATTTTTGCTTAGGAGGAGCTGGAAACTCAAGCTCAGGCTGCTAATTATGTGACATTGAGGACAGCAGCTCCCATGTCAGGAAGATTATAGCATATGATACTGAATATTTTAAGATTCAAAACGAAGTTGGAGTCAAGTAACATATAGATTGAAAACATGCTACACTACAAGAGCATTCCAGGAACATGATGAAAAATAGCAACCCTGGACAGAATCCCAGCTGCTTTTACAGTAAGCTTTCTGCTTCTGAATACACAACGCACACCGCCATCTGCTTAAAGCCCAGGCAGTGGGCTTACTGGCTCTAGGCAGGCAGTGGGCCTGTCTCCAGGGTTTTTCACACACGGTCACCCAGGAAAGGGCCCTCCAGTTGTCGTGAGGGACGACAAGAAGACTCCACTCACCCAGTCCTTTGACAAACTTCATAAGGCACATGATGTAACTTGTGGCCGCATTAGCAAAGACCTGGATGTTGTCAGTATTGAGAAACGCTTCAAATACATCAAACACTGGAGCCTGGCTCTTTCCTAAGGGAGGAAGGTTGTAGAATATTAAGAACATCAACATTACCCTTCAGGTTGCCCATACTCGCAGCACCTTCCATGAAGACTTGGAAAAGACCTACCACTGGAGGAAATTCCTGGCCTTTTGAGGGGACAGGGAGCTTGGCTCCAATGCTGTCCTTCTCAGCTTTGCCTGCAGGGGGAGCTGCAGGAAGGCTACAAATACCAGAGAGCTCCTCCACAGGGACAGGAGGGCAAAGCCCACTAAGTGCAGCGCTGTGGCAATGGGTGGGTCTACATCCTTGGGAAACACGCAGACCTCTGGGATTCCACACACGTAATTATAGGGAAGGGAAGGTTTAGATAAGCCCTGATGGCATATACTAATTGATTCACAACTGTGCAGGAGAAAGTTAACAGGCTCGAGATTGCTATCCTTAGAAAAGCTGGCTTACAAGATTGGCCGTTGGCTCACATCTGGGAACTTGGTTCTCAGAATATTCCTAGGCAACAGTGAACTGATGAGGGTGGTTCACGGTGCCTAGACTATGAAAACAACATGGTTTGTTCTGAACATTGGCTTTCCTCTGGGGAGTCTGGGATTTTGGTAGGTGCTGGTCAGGGGGTACTTAGATGGCCAGCTCTTAGCTGGGTCTCCAAAGGGCTTCGCTGGGGAGGAACATCAGACTCATGTTGCTGCATTTTCACTCCCAGAGCAGAGTGTGCTCTGTGGGACCCTCGGGGGAGGCTGAGAGCACACGGTAGCCTGCACAGGAATTTGCCTTAATTCTGTGTCTTCTGCCCTTACAATCTGGTTTGTCCTCACCATGTTGCCATGATAATCTGAGCCATGCAATAAGACTTAGCTTACCTATATGCTGAGTCCTGTGCATCCCCTGTTGGGTCTCTTGGCTTGCTTTATGGGTCCCCATTCATTTCCAGCTAAGCTCAATTTCCCTAACTGGGATTCAACTGTGTTATGATGCTTTTTTGCTTCTTACTAGGAAGCAAATAATGCTTGCTTTTTTGGCTTTAGGAATGAACTCAACACAGATATGTAAAACTGGAAAGACAGAAGTGTCAGCATTTGGTCTAACCTATCAGTGAGAGCAGGGCCTGATAATGCTTAGGGTTCTTGGTCTGCCAGCAGAACTCAGAATGGGTGCCCCTGCTAGAACAGGTTCATTTCCTACCAAGAAAACATGGCTGAATGGTAGCCTGCCCTGTTGTTCAGTTCCTTTTGATAGCATGAAAATTGGCATCAAGAATTCATACTTTATGATAAAAATCATCTACCCATTCTTTCCTCTCACCACCCTTATTTAATATAGTACTGGAAATACTCCCCAGAGCAAGTAGACAGGAAAAAATAAATAAATAAATAAAACACATCCAAGTCAGAGAGGAAAGAGTAAAATTGACTGTTTGTAGATCACATGATCCAAATCCTAAAGATGCCACCCAAAACTTTATAACTAATAAGTGCATTCATTAAAGATTTAGGATACAAAATCAAACACACGTTCTTACCCATGGAGTAATCACCGACCAGATACTCCTTCACCTCAGACTTGTTTCCACTGTGCACAGTTTCCAGGGCACTGAACAAGGGCCTCCATCCCGACTGAATTTGTGTGGAACACACCTCAACTAGCTCGCCAATGGATGTCACGACCTGGCAGAGGCAAAGGGGGTGGCACTAAAAATCTTTCCCTTAAAAGCAGGAGGAAAATTTCTGGGAAGGGGGATATACTTCTCCGCTTCCTATTTCTGGGTTCATTACAGTGAAAAAAGAAAAACCAGAATTCATCCAAACCCACTCAAAAATCTCCTTAAATGAGCCGCCATATTGCATTAATTTGCATTTGCTAATGACTAATGTTGAGCAACTTTTCACATGCTTATTTGCCATCTGCAAATGTTTTGCTGTTTTTTTTAAAAAACCTTTTTGTCTTCTCATTATTGTCTTTTCTCAAAGAAAGACTGATCTATTTTTAGAGAGTGAATGTACGCGTAGATGGGGAGGGCCAGAAGGAGAGGGAGAGAATCTCAAACAGACTCCACACTGAGCGTAGAGTCCAACATAGGTTCAGTCTCATGACCCCAAGATCATGACCTGAGCCGAAACCAAGAGTTGGGCGCTTAACTGCCTGTGCCACCCAGGCACCCCTCATCACTGTTTTTTTTTAGTGAGTTGTTAGAGCTGTTTACGTATTCTAGATTCAAATCTTTCCTCCGATACATGATTTACTCTTTTTTTTTTTTTTACAGCTTTGACTTTGTCTTTTTATTTTTTTAATGGTGTCTTTTAAAGAACAAGTTTTTAATTTTGACAAAATCTAATTCATCAACTTCTCTTTTTATGGATCATGTTGGTGTCATTCCTAAGAAATCTTTGCCTAACCCAAGGGCCCAAAGATTGTTTCTAATAATATTTGTCATACTGGTGTTCATTTGGCTGGAGGTTAATATGGCTACCCCGGCCGTTTGATGGTTACTGTTTGCATGGCATATCATTTTCACCTCTTCTACTCTCAATCTTTGTGCCTTTGAATGTAAAATCTGTCTCTTGTAGACTGTGTATTATAATATCTTATTGTTATATCCACCCTTACAATTCTGCCTTCTGATAGCTTGGTTATTTCATGTTTTTTAACATTTTTAAAAAAGATTTTATTTATTTATTTGACAGACAGAGATCACAAGTAGGCAGAGAGGCAGGCAGAGAGAGAGAAAGAGAGAGAGAGGAGGAAGCAGGCTCCCCACTGAGCAGAGAGCCTGACGCGGGGCCCGATCCCAAGACCCTGAGACCATGACCCGAGCCGAAGGTAGAGGTTTTAACTCAGGCCACCACCCAGGCGCCCCGTTTTTTAACATTTTTATTGAGATATAAATCCCATATGATAAAGTTCACCCATTTATACTGTACAATTTGGTGTTTTTTAGCAGATTTAGAGAGTTGTGCAACCATGACTAATCTAATTTTAGAACATTTTCTTGACCTGCCTATGCCCCCAAGCCAGCACGTGCCAGTAGTCATTCCCTCCACAAAACCCTACTCTCTGCCCTAGGCAATCACTAACTTACTTTTTCTCTCCTTAGATTTGCTTATTATGGACATTTTATACAAATGAAATAAAATGTGGGGTTTTTTTGGTTGTTTGTTTATTTTGGTGACTGGCTTTTTTAATTTAGTGTAATGTTTCCAAGCTTCATTCATGCTGTAGCACAAATCAGTACTGTTTTTTTTTTTTATTACAGAATAGTATTTTATTGTGTGGAAATACCACATTCATCCATTTATCAGCAAATGGAATTTAGGTTGTTTCCAACATTCTGGCTGTTATGAATAATGCTGCTCTGAATGTTTGTGTCTAGATTTATATGGATATAATAGAATTTCTTGCCAATAGACCTATCCTATAAGAAGTACTAAAGGAATTCCTTCAGACTAAAAGGAGATAAAACAACAGAGTTAAGTCAGTTTCACAAGAAGAAATGGGTGTGTGGGTAAATATATTTTTTAATTTTAAAAGCAATGTTTACATAAACACTGACTCTAACACTGTATTTTTTAATTTATTAACTATAAAGATGTATATAGCCGTAGCAAAAAGAAAGGGGAGAAAATGAAACTATTAGAAGCAAAGTTGCCATATTTTGCTAGAATTAAGTCATTATTAACTTGAATATTGTGATAAGTCGAAGATGTATATTCTAATCCTTAGGACAACAGCCTTGAGAATAACACAAAACATAAATTAAAAAGAGAGGAATCAAAATGATACACTAAAAATATGTTTAACACAAAAGAAGGCAGTAAAGGAGGAACAGAGGAACAATAAACACATTATATGTGGAAAAGAAGTAGTAAAATGACAGATGTAAATAAGACCATTTTAATAGTATTAAATATGTATTTGTGAAAAGAGGCTCCACATCTTTAGTCATTAAGGAAATGAAAATCAAAACCACAATGAGATATCACTTCAGACCACCTAGGATGACTTCAGTAAAAAAGATGAAAACATATATCTGTATAAATCTAGACACAAACATATGGATATATGTTTTCATTTTTCTTGGGTATGTACCTTTTGAGGAACTCCCAGACTGTTTTCCATGGCAGCGCATTTAGTAGCATATGGAAGTTCCAGTTTCTCCACATCCTCATGAAACCTTACTATCTTTTTTACTGAAGTCATCCTAGGTGGTCTGAAGTGATACCTCATTGTGGTTTTGATTTGCATTTCCTTAATGACTTCCCTTTTCCTTCCATCCTTCCTTCCTCTTTCTCTCTCTCTCCTTCCTCTCTCCCTCCCTTCTTTCCTTTTTGCCTTCCTTCCATTTCCATTTCCCTCCTTCCCTTCCTTCCTCTCCTTTCCCCTTTCCTTTCCTTTCTCCCCTCTTCCTTTCCTTTTTCTTTGCTGAAAAGTCAACATTTTATATAACATATTGTGGCAATGCTGAATTCTGATTAATTTTTGAGTTGTTGTTGTTGTTGTTGTTTTTCCTAAATAAGGGGTTGGATTTATACTGTGAAATCTGTCTCTTCCCATGTGTGAGGAGCCAGTGTGTCTGGATCAGTTTCTTTGTTTTTAGGTCTTAGATTTACTATTTAACAATCCTCCCCATGTCTGAATAGGTTAGGGGTCAGCTGATGATTTGGGCAGAAATTGTTCTCAGACAACTTGAGCCTTTAAGGCTTCCATCCTCCTCAACCAATCCACATGTGTAGGTTGGGGAAAATATTCTAAGTTTAGACAGGTCTTGTTTTTTACTTTCTGATGGGATTTGTATGGTCTATAGTGCATATGCATATGTTTCATTCAGCCAGAGATGCGTGAGGAATCGATCTAGTCTTTCTGTAAGTCTCTGGTTTCCAGGGACTCATGTTACATTTCTTATTTGATCACTGCTCACTATAACCTTAGGCTAGCAAAATTGCAGTTTCCCCTGTTCACTACTACTACTCCTTCTTCTTCTTTTTAAAGATTTTATTTATTTATTTGAGAGAGCAAGGGAGAGACAGAGAGCGAGCACAAGCAGGGGGAGTGGCAGAAAGAGAAGGAGAAGCAGGTTTCCTGCTGAGAGAGCCCGATGCCGGGCTGGATCCCAGGACCCTGGGATCATGACCTGAGCCAAAGGCTTGACTGACTGAGCCACCCAGGTGTCCCTCTAAGTCTTCTTTAAACTAAATCTGTCCCTTATAGTGGAAAAGCTGCTGATTTTCTAAGTTAGCTTCACACTAGTCAAACTACTATACTAGCCAATAGCTTGAGAGTAAGGGTGATGGGGACAGTGTTTGGCAAGAGGTCACAAACTTCCATTGTTCTTAAGCAAAGTTCTGGCAAGAAGGATTTCTAAGCATAAATGCTGCTCAATTTGTTGTCTGCCCTTGGTCAATTTCCAGAAACCTGAAACCATTGATTTTGACAATTTTGTCTTGTTTTATACTTGATTTTTGTGAGGTAGCTTCATTAACTTTTTCATGCTGCCATAGCCCAAATCCCTCCAGTTCTAAATCTTTTTTTTTTTTTTTTTAAATTTTATTTTTTTTAAACATATAATATCTTTTTATCCCCAGGGGTACAGGTCTGTGGTCTTTTTTTTTTTTTTTTAAGATTTTATTTATTTATTTGAAAGGGAGAGAGAGAGAGAATGAGAGAGAGAGCATGAGAGGAGAGAGGTCAGTGGGAGAAGCAGACTCCCTGTTGAGCAGGAAGCCTGATATGGGACTCGATCCTGGGACTCCAGGATCATGACCTGAACTGAAGGCAGTTGCTTAACTGACTGAGCCACCCAGGCACTCCCAGTTCTAAATCTTTCTGAACACATTGAAGCATAGTTATTTTAAAGTCTGTCTCTGATGACTCTGGATCCCTGGCTAAGCATGTGATTGTGTGTGTGTGTGTGTGTGTGTGTGTGTGTGTGTGTGTGTATCTATTTTTATTGTTTTTCTTTTTGTTGTCAGTGACGTGTTATTTCCTAATGAGCCTGATTATTTTTGACTGAATGTAGACACTACATATGCAAATCAAGAAATAATTTGAATCCTTGGGATGACGTCATCTTCTGTCAGAGAGTTGTTTTGTGCTAGGGCAGAGGCCCCAGAACTTGCAAATAATCTAATCTCATGTTAGGGATTGGGATTATTTAAAGTTGGGGATTATTTCCTGGTATGATTAGTCTATTTAAGTTTCACTCTTCTTCCTAATATGTCCCTTTCTATTCATGGTTCTGTTCCAGGATGTCTGTAAGTTACCAGACTTGGTGGGCCCCAGATTCCAGTTTTGGTTAGTTCTCAATCTTGCAACATCCTTTTCTGAAATTAGTGGATTCCCTTTTCAGGAAATGTCACCTCCAACACCAGGCACAGACTCTGGGTATTCTTCTTCTTGTAGACATTGGCCTCAGTTATTCATTGCCTTATGTTCCAATATCTAACAATGATGAAAAAAAATTTTTTTTTATCCAACTTTTCCTGGTTGTTCCCTGTGGAAAGTTGATCTGACCTACTTAATTCACTATGATGGAAATCTTCCAACTTAGTCTTTAGGCATTAACTTACTTTTCATTTTGCTTTCTTTTGTTTCATTAAACTTACTTTACATTCCTATTTAATATTTTGCAGGAAGGATACCAACATTTCAACTCTTTTCAGTCCTGACTGTACCATCTGTTATTTCAGCAGCTTGCTCTGAGTATTGCCTTGTCTCCCTGTGTGTTTTGTAATATTTTGGAAATACTGTGAACTCACATATCTGGGAACTTTATTTGTGGGATTCTTTTATGGCCCAAGTTGAAATGAGTTCCTCTGGGGGAATTTCTGTTGCTTTTGTATCATGCCTGTATAAAGTTATTCAGACTACAAAGGTGGTGTAATTTCATACGCTGACCTGCTAGAAGGGATAGCTTGTAAATTTAAATCCTGTAGAGTTTTTTTTTTTTCCTTGTTTGTTTGTGTTTTAGTCTCTATGAAGAGCCAATGTTAAAGAGAGGCTGCTACTATCCACAGGAGGGTGGTATTGGGTTCATTTTGAATTCAACTTTGCCCTGAATGAACACCAGTCTTACACAGTTTGCCCTGAGATTGATCTCCTATTCCTGTGGCCTCAAGGAGGTGCTAAGCAGACCTCTGTTTCACCCAATGGCAAATTCCCTCATGGCAAAGGCAGGCTTAGGACTCTACTTAGTGCTCTGACTTCCCATGGTTACTTAGTTTTGGACACATTAGTACTCTTGCCTTTCTTGCCAGAAAGGGTCAATGCATTTACAAGGAATTTTTAAACCTTTATTCGACCTTTTTGGTAGGTTTCAGAGGCAGAGCCCTGAATTATGATTTCCTAGCCCACCATTATGATATGAAGTAAACAGTTTCCTTACTGTCTGTCTCCTGGCAGAGGTACTGTAGTGATGAAAGAGTATGGGTTAGGTATATCGAAGTATGCACTGGTGCAGCTAGATTGCCTAGGTTCAAACCCCGGTTCCACTAATCATGAACCACGTATCATCAGCTAAATTGCTTGGCCTCCCTGTCACGGATTCCACAAAGGATTACTGGAAAGATGAACCATGCAAAGACCATAGAGCAGGGCTGGCCAGGGCGCTCAGGAGGGGCCGGCTCTGATGCTGGCGATGCTGACTTCCACACGCCACTGACCTGGTCTTGGACGTCCTCATCACACAACTCCAGCTGCATGATACGCTCAAAAGGTCGGAAAAGTGCTTCATTAAAGTGAAAATGAGGTGGCTCATTCCAGTCAGTGAGAACCTCTGTCAGTATATCATGGATGAAGGAAACAGCCTTCTGAGACACGTGCCTTTCCTTATGGCAGGCGGCCTGCAAAATCCAAGGGAGAGTAGAACACCATCAGGACTTTACGAAGCAAGAAATTGGTCTCTTAAACTCCTAACCCACTTCGTTGTGGGGAGGTAGAAGAAGCAGCAATTCTGTTGACGTAAAAATAAATAAATAAATGAAAAGAAAAATAACTCCAAGGAATAAGTATAGATGAACAGCACACTAAAGTTAATTTTTTTTAAAAGATTTTATTTATTTATTTGACAGACAGAGATCACAGGCAGACAGAGAGGCAGGCAGAGAGAGGGGGAAGCAGGCTCCCTGCTGAGCAGAGAGCCCGACGCGGGGCTCGATCCCAGGACCCCGAGATCATGACCCGAGCCGAAGGCAGAGGGTCTAACCCACTGAGCCACCCAGGCGCCCCTAAAGTTAAATTTTTAATAATTTAACTAAAGATCACACACAACTCTAGTTTCACCTTAATATTTTGGAAAAAAAATGAGACTTTCTAGTAATTTTCTTTTCATTTTTCTTCTTGTAACATGACAGTTTTCTTGGGTGGTAAAGAACACAAGGACTATAAATACACTGGAAGCTAGTGGGGGAACTGCCTATGGTCTCATTTTAGCCATGTTCTGAATATGATCAGAGGTGTCACCTGTCCCTCAAGGAAGTGGGCCAGTTGCCCCCAGGATGGTCTAACTGGCTCACATCTTTGTATGCATGCCCTTGTGGAACCCTCTCTCTCACTGACCTTGGGCTTGGATGTGAGATCTGCTTTGGACAAAGGAAAAATACCAAACATGTATCAGTAGAGAACTGGAAAGTTGCTCTGATTTGGGGTTTGCCCTCTCACTTTTCTTGGGAATCCTAAGAATACCACGTGAATGAGCCAGGGCTAGTCTGCTGAAGGGAGAGACACCATGAGGAGAGGCCCCCATGTCCAGCCCTCCTAGTCAAGGCTATCATGAACCAGCTGACGACAGGTGTACAAGTGAGGCAAGAAGAGCTCAGCCAAGCCTAGCTCAAGCCAGCTCAGATACCTGAACCACAGTATCAGGAGCTAAATAAATGGTTGTTGTTTTATGTGGCCAGATTTTGCGGGTGGTTGGTTGTTGTTTAACAGATAAGTCATAAACCCTGTTTTTCCATGACTAAGTTGTGATTTTCTATCCCTTTTCTTTACTAGAATGTTCTCAGTTTAGTGAATTAAGTTCCACAAAACACTTTATTTGGTGATGTAACTCTGCCAGATTAACACTGAAGAACTAATAAGAATCGTTTTTTGAAATGATTACTGAACGATTACTGAAACGATTACTGAAAAAGGAGGCAATAATTTTCCCACCAACTGAGAAGGAGCCAGTCGTTATGTACTGAAATGCTTAGTTCATAGGATATAATTTAAGGCATGCACTACTTTGTATGAGAGTGAAAGGGGTCCTAACATTAATTTTGTTGGGAAAACTAGGGCATATGGTTCACCTATTTACAGGGTACTTCCCAGAGTACATTTAGCTCTCAGAAAAGAGAGACTGGCAGAACAAGAGGCATTTTCTTTATACATAATCATGTGTAAAAGTGAAACTCCTGGGGTGCCTGAGTGGCTCCGTGGGTTAAGCCTCTGCCTTGTGCTCAGGTCATGATCTCAGGGTCCTAGGATCAGGCCCGGCATTGGGCTCCCTGCTCAGCAGGGAGCCTGCTTCCTCCTCTCTCTCTGCCTGCCTCTCTGCCTACTTGTGATCTCTGTCTGTCAAATCAATAAATAAAATCTTAAAAGAAACAAAAAACAAAAAATAAAAAATAAAAGTGAAACTCCAGCCTCAGGCTGAAAGTAAAGCATAAAGATCGGAAAGCCAGCTATGGGAAGTACTTCACCAAGTCACGCGACTGTAAAGAAAGATTGGGGCAAAACCAGGGTGGGACTGCCCTTTGGGGTGATTCTCTAGATGCCCAGATGTCGTTTGGAGACCTGTGATGTTTGTGCCCGGGTTGCGGGGAGGGGGGGGGGGGGAGTTGGGAACCTTAGCCTTGCTCCGAGGCCACGACGCTCTTCAGCCCACCCCGCATGGCAAGTCCCGTGAGGGCTCAGCTGCAGGGGCTCACCTCCACCAGGTGTGGGGCCACGAGGCTCCAGCAGCGCATCACGTGGAGCAGCGGCCGCGACTTGCTCCGCACGATCCTCAGCATGGCGTCGCCGAGGCGGAAGAGGTGGAGGGCGCTCTTCCGGTCTTGGGTCGATTTAACTTCTCCTAGAAGAAGGCAAGACCATAAAAGCCATAAAGCCCAAACACAGGGGTAGTTCGGCCTGTTCTCAAGCAGAGAGAGGATGAAAATCAAAGGGGATGAAAAATACTCAGGGTGGTAGGATTAGTCAATGCGGGCCAACTGAGGGAGGAGAGGACCCAGGGTTCAGGAGGGACGAGGGGGTTCACTCAGCACCTCTCCTATGGGCCGCCATATTCCCAGGGCCTGCCGGGACAAGCGTGAGCACTGTTTGTGGAGAAGGGGGAATGGCCTGGTGGTTAAGTAGGATGGGTTGGGACTCAGACTGCCTGGGCTCAACTCCTGGCTGCACCATTTAGTAGCTAGGCTTTGTTGGACCAGGACTTTCTCTCTCTAGGCTACATTTCGTGTAAAAGTGGGGCTATCAGCACTTACCTCTTCAAGGATTAAATATGGAGATCCTCACAAAGTGTCTATCACAGGGCTGGGCACATACTAAACACCCCCTGCTGTTAGCCATTAGCATTACTGCTGTCACTGTGTCATCCACTTTGCCAACCCTTAATGGCACCCCTGAAGTGCTTACCAAGCAGGTCAGGCCCCTTTCTACTCAAGGACATGCTTGTTGAACCTGCTCTGTCTTGCTTCAGTGTAATCCTCACCTCCTCCGATCTTTTGCTACTGCTCTGCCCTGTCACCTTGGTCTTCTCCCTTTTCATCACTTTCTTCTTCCTCATGTCCTACTGCTTCTCCTACATTGCCTACAAAATGCTGATCATTATCTTGCTCTTGCAACCAGATTGCTCCTTTCTAATTAATATTGCCATAGCAGATAAACTTCAAAATGACAGTAATATTATTACCAACTCACCTAAGAGAGTGTAGCTGGAAAAGATGGACACAGCATTTTAACTCCTATCTGATTCATCCCAAAGCAAATGCCTCCTCCTCCCAGCTGCCTCTTCCTAACCCTGCTCCTTGCTTTTTGGTAAGATGAGAGCTTGCTGATTTTTCAACCCCAAACACTTTGAAGGTGGCCCCCAAGTCTAGGGCTGTTCTGGAAGTTCGAGGGGTCTGGGAAGTTGGCGTTACAGAGCTAAGGTTTTAAAGTCTATTAAAAACTAGCAGGGAAAGGACTGTGCTTCTCAAATCAGAATCTGCAGTAAGGGTCAAAAGGCCAAATGCATGCACTTAGAACTTAAGATCCCTAAAGATGGGACCTCAAGAGGCTATATGATCCAGCTTGCTGGTACAGTGTGTCCCCAGCATGTAGTTCTGTGCCCCTGCCCAGACTCATCAGGACAGAGGCTCACTGTTTTGGCACAACAACCTTGGCTACTGATGGACCATTGCATCTGTGAGCAGCCTACCACCCGCTTGGGACCCTTGGGCAGCTCATTACAACTGTGCTCCCTTCAAGGTCCTCATCAGTGAAGACAGTGACATTGACCTATCATTAGGGATGTGCCTCGACAGCAGTTTTTCTAAGAGTAGCAAGCAGCTTCTCCCCCTTCCACTCTTCTCTCCCCTCAGCCTCTTGTGGAATCAGGAGCTGCTTCTGCAAGCAGCTGAATTGAATGAAACAAGAGACATGGCTTGTGATACGGGGAAGGGGGTCCCACCCTCATGGGAACTACCTGCACCCTGAGTAGCCACATAATTTTCTCTATCTCAAGCATAAAACTTTGCAGAACCACCCGGCACAGTTCCAGTGGGAAGAGGGGCAGCACTGGCCGCAGCAGCATTTCTCCCAGCATGCCTGAAAACTGATGACAAATCTGCACTAGATCTTAGCCAGGGTGACCATGTGTGATGAGAATGGGGATTCAAGTCTTCAGGTGGGCCTCTGCTTTCAGAGATCTGGGCTGCTTCCTCCTGATCTCATGGCATGGTTCTTCTGGGAAAGAATTACCTGGCATGGCCAGAGAGTAATCCACTGTATCTGTAACAGAATGGAAGAGCTGGGACTGGGACGCTTTCTTCAGCTGGTAGAGGAACCCCCCCAAAGCCATCAGGTTCAATTTGTCCGTGGCATCTTCGAAGAGCCTGGAGGAAAGAAACAGATTTTTTACTTGGGAACAATTCCACCAAGTCTTTGTGGTAGAGTGATGATGGTAATTTTGTTAACTGTGAGTAATGAAAATGTGTAAAACTGTAAAGAAATGTGCGTTATGCTTCTCTACCTATTATTACTGTGTATAAGTCTGCTCAAACTAGGAGACTTTCATATAAAGGGCACAGACCATTAAAAAAGAAATCTTTGTTTCCGCATGGCGTAGCTCAGCCATGCTGGGCACTCATAAAACATTTGGCAAGAAGCTGAAACTTGGCAAAGCATCACCCCCTAAAACTGAGTAACTGGGAATGGAATCCTTAAAATTAGTTTTAGCTTCATACATGTGATAGAAAAACCCATTAAGTCAATCAAGTCTTTTGCTGGGCTACGATTGATGAGTCTAATGTTGGGTTTGGTCTTCAGAAGGATACAAAACCAAAGTACACCCAAACCTGTAAGCCCCCTGGGGGTGGGCCCAGTTTAATTATTGCCTCTGACTCATACACCCAGCACCCTGCACGCAGTGGGAGCTCAAGTAGCTACTAAAAGAACAAATATTCCCTAACATAATGAACCTCGCAGGTTCCTTCTGTTTTCTACTCTGCTGGGCGCAGACATTTCTAGCAGAAGGAGGAGGGGAACACAGGTAGCAGGGCTTGGAGGAGGAGCTGAGGCTCGCTGGAATTCAGAAGGCTGGCATCCGATGTGGGTTTCTATGGCTGGCCTTTCACTGCTCTTCAGTCATCTGCTGCTTGCCCACCAAATCTGTGCTTACATCAGAAGGGCAAGCAGCCCCGTGGGCTGTCACATGCTGAGCAAGGGAGAGGGTCTCCAACAGGAATTGAATACAGAGTCCCTTTTGAAGAGGTTATATGAGATGTACAGATTTTTAAGATGGGAATTAGTAGGTTAAGCATTCACAAATGATGGAAACAAAGACTTTTTCCTTGCTATTTTTGTAAATCCAATTTTAATGTCATTTAGTGTCTGCGTCCTATTAACCATTTCTTCTCTCTCGTTGCTAGTAAAAGAAGAGCAATGAATATTATGCCCCGCTGGATGCTTGCATACTACTTTCCAGATACCAGCACACTTTCCCAGCCACCTTGTTGGATAAGCTGGGAAAAGAGAACACTGCACGGAGTCTCAGCATAACTCTTTATGCAGACATGACCTTGTAGTTGATTAGTGTCAAAGCCAGGAAAGAACTCAGGTGTTCTGAGCCCCCGTGAGTGCTGTTTTTCTTTCCCACTCCCCGGCCTCGGGCTCCCTGTATAAACTTCACTGCCCTGGGGCTGGGGGCACAATGACCCAGTGTGGACAGTGCAGTGTGGTAGGATGACATGTGACGTGATGACCAGCAGCAGGTTCAACATCAGGAGGTGTTGCCGCTTGGGGCTGGGGTTATTGAGTTTTTCCTTTCAACCTCAATATGGTTAAAGAATATATCACCCCCTTAGGTGTGGGATATAGATAATAACTATCATAAGAATAATGGGTTTTTGGTGACACCTGGGTGGCTCAGTCAGTTAAGCATCTGCTTTCAGCTCGGGTTATGAGCCCAGCATCCTGGGATCCAGCCCTGAGTCAGCCTCCTTGCTCGGCACGGAGCCTGCTTCTCCCTCTCCCTCTGCCTGCCGGTACCCCCTGCTTCTGTTTTCTCTCTCTGTCAAATAAATAAATCAATAAAATCTTAAAAAAAAATAATGGATTTTTACAATTTATCAAGCTCTGTCTTAAGTGCTTCAAATGTAGTAATTAATTTAACCTTATGACCGCCCTGAGAGAGGCTGACTTTATGGCCTTATTTGAGGTGAGGCAGTCAGGGCCCTGGGGGGCGAACCTGCCCAAGATCCCAGAGTTTACGTGCAGGGCACTAGCCCCAGGGAACCCGCCTCCGGGTCTCTGCTCTTAATCAACAGACAGCAGTTCATTTTAAGTGTGGGGCCTGATGGGAGACAGAGGTATGTTTGAAAAAAATGAAAAAAGAGGCTTAAATGACTGGCCAACCCAACACATCTAGTTGTCCTGGGAGTGATTTGAGAGGAGAGACATGGGTGTGGTGTTGCCCACTGGTGCTCTGCAGGGAGCACTCCTCTGAGGTATGAAGACCCCAGGGCACTCTTACCTGTCCGCCTGGGTGGACAGCGTGAGCACGGCCTTGGCGGCACTGCTCCCGGTCATGAGGCTGCCCCCGCGGAAGTCAGAGGCCCGGCCTCGGCTGCCTTCCCTGACCAGCTCTTGGATGGAGAGGGGCTGGATGACGGGGGCTGCGCTCAGGGAGCTCTCGGGCTCTAGGCTCTGCTCTGGGGCCGAGCCCTCACACTCTGGGTCGCCGAGGAGTCCGGAGCCCCCTGACGCCTTCTGGGGCTGGCTGATGGTCAGAGGCGGCTGAGAGGTGCCGTCGCTGAAATGTGTGTGCTCCAGCGTGCCTACGTACTCACAGACCCTAGACAGAGGCGCAGACAGACAGATGTTAGGTCGCGTAGCTCAGCAGGCCAGCTCTGTAAATCCCACAGTGAGAGAAAGGAACCCCACCCAGCTTTGCCGTCCCCCCTCTCCCCAATTTCCTTTCTTCTCTTATCAGAGCAACCTCTCCCTCTCCCCCCTCACTATCCATATTATTTTTCTTTTTTTGATTTGGACCAGATGACTTGGAAGTGGGGTAAGGATTCCTCAGACTGCCTTCCGTGCTGGGAGGAAAGGTGGGTAACAGAAGCCCTGTTCGTCCAGTTCCATCCCGTCCGGTTTACTGGCTTATTTGGACTTGGGCTGCCTGAGGGAGTTTTCCCAGGGGGCCCTCTCTGCTTCTCTCTAGTGCTCTGATGAGGACTTGGGAAGCCCTTCTTTAGGATCCCAGCCGGAGTGTGCATGTGCCTGGCAGGCCCGCTGGACACACTGGGCCCACTCTCAAGGGCTCTGCTCAGCCATGTCCCGACTGGCCTCAAAGGCATCTAGTGCTGGTGCTGGGTTCGCACCCTGATCGTGGCAAACCCAGAGAAGCATCACAATGTAGGGGATAGCTGCCAACTTCCAAACTGTTCGTGCCCAACAGACCCTGGGGCTAAGATGGTTCATAAGAGGCCCAGTAACCCAGAGAAGTCCAGTGACTGATAAAGATCATCCCGGATAACCCACTTTGTGTTCTATGCTCAGGCAATTTTTTGATTCCCTATAAAATGCTCTGGTGCAATTTAAGTCATTTTCTTTTTCCTATTTTGCCTGTGAGCACAACGAAGAGCAGTAGGACACCAGCTCCCACGCTGAAACCCATTTGTTCCAGGCTGATTCATACTGGCTCTTTCACATGTTCCCCCCAAGACGGGGTTTGCAATCCTTGAACGACCTGCATGCTTCTCTCTTTGAAACCCAACACTTAGAACTATATTTGCTTTGAGGGCATCAAACTGAACCCAGATTTGGCTGGGGCTCTGGGTGAGGTCTAGGTGCCTGGGTCCTGCCCTTGTCTGCCCCACCGCTGCTCTTCCAGAATGGAGCTCAGTGCAAGGCATCAGGCGTGCACTGAGGAAGCAGTGAGGAGACAGCCTGGCCCCTGTCCCCTGCCCCATGCCGGCACCATGGACACTGCTTCTCTGTCCCAGATCAGCCCAAAGCCAATGCCTGCAAGACATGCTTTTTGTCTTAGTCTCGTGAGGACTGTGGAGAGATCATTGCTGCTTCTGCCTTACTGTAACTGATCGGGGTTGGGGGATCATCATGCACCTGAACACGTGGGGCCAGCAGTCCGGATTGTGGCTTCCCATCTCCAGGCCTACGCTGAGGATGGCATCCATGCACAGGACGTGGGCGGTGTGCAGCCAGACCCCCTGCAGCTTCCCGATCTGCTCCAGTTTCTGCTCTACCTTCAGTTTCACTATGCCGGAAAGACATTCATTAATGTAATGGTCCAAGACAGGGCCAGAGAAGGATAAGAGAGAAGGGATAAAAAGGAGAGAATGGGTTGCCATGCAAGAGCAAAAGGGAAACAGCAGATGTCACTTGATGGCACTGGCAGCCAGGTCCTCAACAGCACATCTCTGTGGTTCAGTGTCCAAGCTACACAGCCGTCAGCCCCTCGGATGCTGGTGAGCCCAGTTTGGCAGCCTCACAAGGTGGATGGGGTTCTTTACCCCAGCTAAAGCTGTTTGCGCCCGAGACCTTCCCCACCCATGTGTTACACTGATAAGACAAAATTCCTGGTAATCTGTGAGTTCTCTGAGGTTTATTTAACATCACAGGTTCATGGTGATGATCATCTAAAATATATGTATACATATATATGCTCTGAGCCCATGATCATCAGATCATTTCATTTCCTGAATTTGTTTATATTTGTGATCTTCAAATAACACTTTTTAAATTGTAGATAACTAATGAGAAAGGATGCAGAGGGTAACTTAATATGTCAATTATGCAAAATGCCAAGGCAAGGCCCAATGTCAACATCCTCCATGAATAAAGGTATCAACTCATTGGAATATGGGTCCAGTGGGATATGTGAAGGATGGTCTGGAGTCTAGAAACACAGCACGCTCACTTCAGAGGAGTCAAACCATATTCCTGCTGTGAGAGGCAAACTGAGTTTTAGCCAAGTGTTTTTGTCGTATGGCTGTGATACTGATTTTATTTGTATATAACTAGGACATCAATTCTGGTTTTATAATTTTTTAAGAACTTTAAATGTAAGGATTTTTATGTAATTTATGGTTGTGCATATCAAGTATATATACTAATCATCCACTTCATTGGCTAACCGATTTTCACAAGTTAAAAATCAACTCTTTCGGGAGTTCACAAAGCTCAGGTTTTTCTCTTACAAGAACAAACTTTTCCTGAAGCCTCTCTTGGGGATTTCCTCCATTTGATTTCCCTCTTCAGAAAACTGGCTGTTCTGCCTTTCCCTGCTAGGACCTGAGGAGTCTTCAGATGGGTACTCTGTGCAGTGCCAAAGCATGTGGCCAGATGAGGACAGAAGAACGAACAGCTCGGCCAAGCAGGCCTCTGGTGTCCCAGAGGACTCCTGTGAGCAGCCATGAGCACTTTCCGAGTCAGCAAGGGCCAGGATGTCTATTATCTCTAAAGGGATCTACAGAGGCGCTCTGCAGGGTCAGCTGTGTCAAAGAGAGCCACACCTGGAATCTGGATGGATCCAGACAGGGACTTCGTGACTGGCGGCAAACATAGGCTGTGCATGCCTCAAGGATCCGGGACAGGGATCTGCTCACATGTGCAGGTGTGTGCAGATGGCACAGAAGGCGCCAGGTGGATTCTGGCCCTTCGGTGGTTACCTTGGGCTATGGCATCACTGGGTTCTTGGACTTCCTTTTCCTCTTTTTCTTCCTGGACACAGGAGGCAGCTGCCATCTGGGCAAGGGCTGAGGCGCAGTTAGCCGCAACTCCTACAGAGACAACAAACGATCGCAGCTCACTGAGTCTCTTCTCCAACCACTTACCAACAGGGCCCTTCCAGAAGACTTGGAAGGCCAAGTCTAGGCCATGCCCCAAGCACTCCTCAGGGATGCCCCTCAGGTCACGCATCAGGGGACGTCACTCCCTCTGGTACCTAGAGCACAGCTCAGCCGCGCCGCTTTCCGCAGCCCATCGAGGCTCATGCAGATGGCATCACGCTCCTTTTGGTTCTGCTCCTTGACTCCTTCAGCTCCCAGAATGAAGGCCAACCCTTTGGAGCTTCCTGCCATCCGGCCAGTCAGCGGGGTTGATAAAGTATCGATGAGGTTCTTCCAGCAGCCCACCAGAATGTAGCGAGCAAATGCCACACCTGGAACGTGAAAGGGTGGAGGCATCACTTTCCAGAGGCAGAAACAACCTGGCAGGGAGCGGCACGGGATCTCCTGACCATCCAAATAGCAAGCCTGAATTGTGAGGCATTCTGCTACTGGAAATATAATTTAATGGCTATTGGATTGCATTTTACATTAAACATTTGTGTGTTTATAAATAATGAATGTTGCGTCATCAGCAAGACATTGCAAAGTAACTTCCATCAGGCACACTTTTTCTGACAGGATAAGACGTTAATTCATCTACGTCAGCACACAAAGCTGCCACTTAATGCTTTAACTGCTGGTAACATACGTGACACATGCATATTCATAAACTCAAGACCCAAGTCATTACCTGCCACTGTGGAGTCATCAATTCTCCTGCCCTGGGTGAAAGGGGACTCGGTAGAAGCTGAGGCCATCAGCTGGCCCCCAATCGCACTGCTCTCTAAGCCATCGATGTCTGTCAGGGAAAAAGACAAGGTTTTCCCTGATTAAGAACACTCCAGTCAAAAACAAATGGCCACCGCAATATTCATTTCTTCCCAAACAAACATCCATTGGCTCTATTATGTAGCAAGAAAATAATAATCTTTTATCAGAATATTAAAATTTTTGTTTAATCTCATAGTCCAGTTTTCTTTCATTGCTAGAACATTCTTGTTAGGCTGTTGTATATTTTTTACTTTTAAAAAAGGAAGATAAACTCTATGTCTGTTGTTGGAAAATGTATTGATTTAGAATACTTAGATGTCTGAATACTCCTTTTATCCAGAACAGTGACATTATTGCCAAGTTTTATACATGCAGGTTGCCCCAACCTGGATTTCTCTTTCAGAGTTTCCTCATAAGAATAAAGAAAAGAAGAATAGTATCTCTTTGGTCAGATAATCACATAATCTGATTTCAAAATACCAAAAATCACTTGATAATAATACCTTACAGTTTATGAAGTGTTTTCCCATTTAGATTTTTCTGTCAACTCTAAGTAAGTAAGCAGGATAGGTAGCATTTTTCCCATTTCACCAAAAAAGAAATAAATATTCAAAGTAGGTAAGCTACCCAAGGCCATGGGGCCAGTAAATGAAGGAATCAGACTTAGTATTCACGTCTTCGGATTCCCATCTGGGCCTCTTTCCATGACATCATATACTCCATCCAGCTCAATACAGGAATCTTAACTCTCCTTCATTTGAATTTTTGTTAAAACACTCATTTCTGGAATTATTTCAATGAAACACTTCTTAATATATTGGCAAGAAGAAACTGGCCTGGGACTGAGAAGCCTTAGCTCTGAATTAAGTAGCCTTGCAGCCATGGGCTAATCTGCACCCTCTGGGCCCCAAATGTCTCAGTGGAAAGGAGGGAACCGCTAGAGAAGTGATGGAATTGGGGCATACGTACTTGAATGCAGCTAACATAGCTGAATACCAGCCGGGGAGAGCATGGGAAAAGAGGGTAGCTGAAGTTTATTCCTTGACCCTAGAACTTGACCCTCACCAACAGGATGAGCCTTCTCTGCATGCTGTCTCGAAATTATTTTATTATATCTTTGATTCTTATAGTAAGTCCAAGAAGACTAGAGACTTTTGGCAACACATCTCTTTGAAAGTTGCAAAGACAGCAGATCTTAAAAGTTCTGATCACAAGAAAAGAAAATTGTAACTATGTAAGGGGATTGACATTAACTAAACTTACCATGATGATCATTTTGCAATAACACACCACACACACACACACACACACACACACACACACACACACACACACACGATATGTATCATCAAATCATGCTGTATACCCCAAACTAAAAAATGTTTTATGTCAATTACGCTCTCAACAAAACTGGGGAACAGAAGCAGGGAGAAACCTCAACGGCTACTGAAGTGGGAGCAGGCCTGTTTCAATGACATTAATTTGACTTATAGTCAAATGGTCTTATGGCATTCACCGAAAATTGCCATTTCTGGAAGTTATGAGGTTTCCTGTATGCTAGGTAAAGTACTGCTGGATTCAAGTAATACGAAGCTTATCTAAGCACTAAAATTCCGGTACTACAGAACACCTTTCCATGACATCAAGAATGGACTGTTTGTATAACATTGATAATAAGATTGCTGCTGTTGCTTTTCCCTGCATGTGACGAAAAGATCAGATGGAAGTTTCCAAGCTCCAGGTTAATTGCTGATCAAATTCATTTGCCATTTCATACCTGGAATTTGCCACAAAGAATCATAGAATTTTATTTTGCAGAATTGTATGGAAAAACCTATGTTTTTATATCGTTTTGTGTCTAGAACTCTCCCATGGAGGTAGCGACTGAGCTTACAGTTCCGTGACAAAGAGGTGGCTGATACACAGGAATGTGTGACGCATGTGGCTACTGTGAATGGCCTGTTATTTCTTCATTTTTATAACTACTGAATGGCTCCCTTTGTTAAGGTTCAGGTAAGAGAGTCACAGAGATTCATTTTGGCAGAAACTGTGGTCTTTGAAAATTAAAGTTGGCATGTTTAGGATCCTTACCCAAATCCCAAGGCACCTTAAGCTCTGGGAAGTACCTTCAATCCCTATTGGAGGGATTTTACAAGGAAAGATGGAAACCGCACACTACTTATAGGATGCCTGAATAAATGTCTCACACATTTATGAAGTCCTAGATTTCAGATGGATATGAAAGTTATCATGATTAGTCAAACACAAATTAGTCACCTGTCCAGGGATCCTGATCCCTACACTTAGGGACCTTGCCCTTGCTTCTCCCAGTTGCATCCTAGTTCTAGAACCAAGACTCCAAACGCCAGCCAATGATCAAGGCTCTGTCTGCTGTGGACAGACCACACTATGTGTCTTGACTCCCTGCCTGATTCCTAAAGAACACCTCAGCCTAAATCCCTCTTTGTTGGGTTTTATCTGTCAGTGGTCTACTCTGCTACCCTTGTAAGAGCCCCCGACAAACTGGCCGCAGGTAACATAACATTGCCCTTGGACATTGGATTTTGCCTCCTCCCTGGACTGTCCTGCCCCAGCCCGGTTGGGATCCTGCCCATGTGGCCTGCCTGGTGCAGAGCCATGCTGAGCTGGGTGTGGACATGTGACATGATAGAGGCAGGGGAGGTATCTGGCATAGGGCTGTGCCCTACATACCCTGTCACCTGGGGCCATAAGATGATAACTTGGATCAGAAACCAGTCTGGGAACTCAGCTCAAACAGAAGACGAGCCTGGATATAATATATGAAGCCTACTGATGGCCAAGGTCTTGAGCACTCCCTGGTCTACGTGACACCATAGCTAAGCTGTGAGAAACCATGAATGACTGCTTTCTCTCTCTCTCTCTCTCTCTCTCTCACACACACACACACACACACACACACTCAAAAAACAAAAACCCCTGCTTTGTGACCACACCCCATAGAGCTCTCTATGCTCTCATGTAAAATTTCTAATAAACTGGATTTTACAAACTCTGGACACTGAAAACAAAGATGCTGGGTAACCTCTTGGTATTATTTCAAATTCTCATATAGTCAGGAAGGGAACAGAAGCCAAATTTAAGATCAAGCATTTTACATTTCTGGCAAATTTGGGAGCATTAAATGATATGGGGTTATCTATTAGCACATGGGAGTTTCCAGGAATAATTCTGGGCTCTAAGCCCAGAAAGTACTTCATATCCCTAGAGAGGCCCATCGTTTTACTCTGACAGACACAGGTGCTAAGTAGTCCTTATCTAATGGGGCACAGTGAGTCCCCCAGTGTCCCATGTGAGAAACAGACAGAACATTCCTATGAGATGAATTCATGACACTTCCCTGGAACTGTTACCAGTTGCTGGGGAGGCTCTGTGGGTGCTGTTTCGAGGCTGGCTTCTCTGAAAGGGGCTTTGGAGTGTCTGTCCCCCCTCCACACCAAGAGTCTCGGAGCTGTGTGAGGAGCCACTGACCGGTCAGCATGGTGATGAGGGGCAGGCTGTTGTCCTCCGGGCTGCCCCAGTAGCCGGCTTCTCCAAGCATGTTTCTGTCGAGCACCTGATGGTAGAGCTCCTCAATCCAGGCCTGGGAGAAAACCATCAGCACCCCGCTGGTCTGGACCTGCTTCATGAACTCTTTCTATGGAGAGGATCACATGAGAAGGTGACCAGATAGGATCCCTCACAAATGAACATGTTTCCCTGCTGCCGCTTCCCTTCAGGCATCCCCTACCTGAGTCAAGGCTTCTAGAAAAAATAAAACCTTATTGATTGGGGGCAGGTGGGGGTGTGGTTAAGGGAAGGGGAAACCAAGACGGGGAAGTTCTAAACTTCATGAAGTTCCTTTTACTTACAGTATCTTTTTAAGAAACCCCGTAGAAGGATTAGGAACGCTGCCTCTCATCTCTCCCATCTTTGATGTGTGGGGCGACTAGAGACGGTGCAGAAATATGAACAGAGCAGCTCCATCTCATTGCCCCAAGAGCAGCAGAGATGGAAAGTGTTCCCTGAAAAAGCCTATGCGGCTCAAGAACTACTGGATTTATACCCGTTACCCCTGCGGACTTATAGTTTATGCAGCAAACAAATGCAGCTCGACAGACGGAGGCTCACAAGCTGACATGAGGGCGGAGACGACCACTGGACGATCAGCTTGCACGAGGTGCTCTATTTCTGACCAGTGGGAAGTGTGGTTGTGGGTTATGAGTAGATCTGAGTACATTCTGGAAGACCATGAAGAGTGTTGGTAAAGTAGATCTTGATTTTCAGAGAAGGGGACCATTCCTTGCCCATCTTCTGATGTTTGAATGGTCCGTTCTGATCACCTGTTTTGGACTGCAGCTCACACATGTGTGTGTAACAGTGCCACTGGGGGGACATTCCTGGGCCGCTGGCAGGCAGCCAATTCTAGGCACTTGGGTCCTTGCTTCTCTGGAGCAAGGTGGGTAGCCGTGTGGCCCATCGCACTCTGCAAACCGCCTTGCATCCCCCTCGGCCCGTCACAGCCCCCCACCTGCATTGCCCATGCCACGCTAGTGGGGAAGAGAGCACACCATGCCACTCCTCCCAGGACACTGGTGCTCGGCTCTCCAGCCACCTGTCCTCAGAGGGTCGGCACAGAGGCGTCAGGCTCACCATCATGCCTGGTGCCAGGGCGGGCCGCTTCCGGTAGTAGTCGCCGTGGGAGAGTTTCAGGTTGAGCAGCAGAGCACAGTGCGCGGCCGTGTACAGGCTGTCCGCATTCATCAGCATCTGCAGGCTGAGGCTGCCGGTCCCATCGAACCCGGGGGAGTGCATCATGCCTGTGGGGCAGAGTGCAGACACCACTGGGGCTACAGACAAGGTGCCCGGCAAGGCTGGCTTATGGAGAGCTCTGACCTAATCCTTGTGATGGGAACATGCATCCTGTAGGACACTTAAAACAGCTACAGAAAGCAAGGAGCATTGTGAAGTTTCCATATATGCCCTAGCCTGCTGGGGATGGGGATGTACTCTGGAGTGAAGCGACTTGGGCAAGTTTGGATGAGCTACTCACCAGCTACTTTGGTAAACTCACTCAGACCCTCCAAGTCTCAGCCTCAACTGGTCCATCTCCTGCTCAAAGTCTCCAATGACTTCCCATCACAACAAAATAAAACCTGGACTTCCTCTCCTCTCTGTTTCTCACGCCCCAGGGCCACTAGGACCTGTGCTGCTCCTTAGACCACACCAAGACTGGGCCTGCCTCAGGACCTTTGCATTTGTTCTTGCCATTCCTCAGAATGATCTCTCAAGATCTCTGGAGGAGGTACTCCCTTCTTTCAGGTTTCTGCTCAAACATCAGCTTTACAGAGGCCTTCCCTTCCAGTTCCATCTCAGACAGCATCCCACTGCTCCCACCACTGCTGTGCTATTCTTCCTTCTCACCTTTGTTTTGCATTGTTTTCATTGCCTTGATGTCATTTATGCCACCCTGCATTGTATTAACATCTATTTATTGCCTGCTGTCACTACTATTATCTACTATTATGTAAGATCTATGAGAGGGCAGGACTTTATTAGTTTTGTTCACTACAGAGGCCCCAGTGCCTAGAAAAGTGCCTGGCATATAGAAGATCCTTAAGAAACATTGCTGAGGGGAGGGCGGTAGGGAGACAGTGGTTGGGTTATGGACATTGGGGAGGGTATGTGCTATGGTGAATACTGTGAAGTGTGTAAACCTGTCACTTCACAGACCTGTACCTCTGGGGCTAATAATAGATTATATTTTAATAAAAAAATTAAAAAATTTAAAAAAATGTGCTAAGAATGAACGAACATGTTTGTTATGAGAACTAGACGTAATAACACAGGTAAGATGCTTAGTGCAGTAACCCATTAGTACATACTTTTAAAAAATAGTGTTCCTCAATAAACAAAGCAGAATTCCCATATGACCCAGTAATTATGCTCTTTGTGTGTACAGTATGCCCCAAAGAATTAAAAGCAGGGATTTGAACAGATCCTTGTATACCAATTTCACTGCATCGTTATTCACAACTGCCAAACTATGGAGACGATTGGACTGTCCATCAGAGAGGAATGGATCGACAGAGTACAGTACACACATACCACGGAGTTCGGATCCATGCTTCACCATGGATGAACCCTGCAAACATGCTGAGTAAAATGAACCAGGCACAAAATGATGTCAATTGTATGATCCACGCAGAGGAGGCTCAGGCAAGAAGAGCCAAATGTACAGAGACATTATGAGTAGATGAGAAGTCACCAGGGGCTGGCGGAGAATCCTTTCTCTTTGGGATGATAAATAAAATTTCTGAAAGTCAGGATGACGGTAATACAACGTTGTAGATGTAGGGAGTACCATTGAATTGCACATGTAAAAATGGGAAAAGTGGAAATTTTTAAGTTTTATATATTTTTTATCCCAATTAAAATAAATAATGTAATATATCAAAACTACTGAACTGCACACTCTAAATGGGTGAATTGTATGGTATGCAAATTATATCTCAATAAATTTTATTTCAGTAACGCTCTTAAATGAGGAAACAGAGTCTTAAAAATATATGTAAAGGAATAGCTGCTGGTTCTTCCCTCATTATTTTTTCTAAACATCATTTTATGCTTAAAAGTTTTTCATTTTGAAGGGCTCCATGTGTTTTATACAAATTAACTGAAAGAAACAAAGAAACAACTATATGTCATAGATGGGCTTTAAAGATGGGCTTGTTTGGCCAGAGAGGATTAGTGCCTTGTTCAAACTTCAGAGAATGTGGGGGACAAACATTTCTCAGGCTGGGTTCTCTTCATCTGGTCCCACATCAGCCTCAGTGCTCCTCTTGGTCCTACATACACTCTGATGCTTGGTTTAGAAATGTGGCTGAAACAGACCATCCGAAATAATATGCATGCAAACGACACATGTCTGTATGATCTTCATATGCTTAAAATTATCCTGTGATCAAAAAGGTACCTCTTTGGGGCACCTGCTTTCCCCTCTCTCTTCTGCCTCTCTGCCTACTTGTGATCTCTCTCTCTCTCTCGCAGTCAAATAAATAAATAAAATCTTTAAAAAAAAGATACTTCTTCTATAAAATGCAAGAGTTTTCAACACTAACAGTCAAATATATTGGAAATACAAATTTGTAACTGGAATTGTTACTTATATGCTTATATCCCTGTGGATTTCTTTCTTTCTTTTTTTTTAAAGATAGATTATTATAGATTATATATAGATTAAAAAAATAAATTATTTATTTATTTATTTATTTATTTGACAGACAGAGGTCACAAGTAGGCACAGAAGCAGGCAGAGACAGAGAGAAAGAGGGAAGCAGGCTCTCTGCTGAGCAGAGAGCCAGATGCGGGGCTCAATTCCAGGACCCTGGGATCATGACCTGAGCCGAAGGCAGAGGCTTTAACCCACTGAGCCACCCAGGCACCCCTCTCTGTGGATTTCTTAATGAATATGCTAACAAGAGGACATGGGCCAGAAGAAGCTTTGAAGCTGAAAAATCTTCAAGACTTTTGTTAAATTTGAAAACGGCATAAATATCCCTTAGTGGGCGTTAAGTATATAGCTTATTCCCATAAAACCACTTTACTCAGTCAAATGTTAGGCATCTCCCCGGCTTTCCTTTAAGAACTTTGCAGCTGTTATAAGAAATATTTTGTTGAGGGAACTTTGTGATCATAGGTGGAGGTGCATTTATAAAAGGAAGGTTGAGAGTGAGATTTAAAAATGTCATCCTTAGGGTACCTGGGTGACTCAGCCGGTTAGGCAGCTGACTCTTGGTTTCTGCTCAGGTCATGAACTTGGCGTCCTGGGATTGGGCCTGTGTTGGCTTCACACTTAGTGGGGAGTGTGCTTGAGGATTCTCTCTCTCCCTCTCCCTTTGCCTCTATCACCTGCATACAAGCGCTTTCTCTAAAGTAAATGAATAAATCTTAAAAAAAAAATGATATCCTTGATCAGGACATGGGCAATGTGTTTCTTCCGTGATGGCCCAGAGGAATACTCCATACTCTTAAGGTCCTGGTGGGGTTAGTTCTAGTCTCCGGAGGAGATAAAGGACACATGATGGGTCTCCTTCTAGAGTAAACAGAAAGCAGATCTCAGCATTGTTGGTATTTAACTATCCAGGATCATAGATGAAAGGAATATTTGAATCTGTGAATTAGGAAAATGACATTTGCAAATGGCTTTGATTTCAGGCTTCAGAAATAATTTCTTTTAACGTTTTAAAACCAACCACTATTTACCTTGGATATGGTTTGGAAAACCAAGCACATACTCAGATGCTGAAAGGGAAGAAGGCAGCTGATGTGTCTGCTGACACAGAGACCCAAATCACTAGCAGAGGTGTGACAATGTTCTAGAAGGGCTAGTGCATATGCGGAGTTCTGAAATGATTTGTCAGGCCTGTTAGGAGCAATCTGTTGGTACTGACCTCTCTCTCTGTAAGCAGGCTAATTTCTTACATTACAAGGAGCTGGCAAATTTGAGAATAAAACAAAAGGATGTATAGTCTATCAACTTAAGGAAGACACTCATTTTCTTGCCATACCAGATAGAGTTCACTGGTGATGTTAATAATGGAAATAACAAAATAGCTATAATGTATTAAGTGCTTTCTAATTTTTAGAACCAATCTCTTCTTATACTTTATTTCATTTGACATATAAAGTCTATATTGATTGCCTTCCTTTATTTTCCCAGTAAGGAGAGTGCCTCAGAAATATTAAAGTAATTTGCCTAAAGTTATATAGCTAGAAATTGCAAAGGTATTTTGGGCCCAAACTCCAGGCTTTTTGCACAATGCCATGCTGTACTTATTTCTAATGTTGTTAAAAGATTGTACTCTATCATGTCCCTCTCAAACAGATACTCTATTTTAAATTCATCCTCTGATTGGGTTCATTGAAGTGTTATAAATTTGGAATGACAAACTATAGGAGATCTGACCTTTAACGCATTTTGGCTACCCTTTTCCCCCAGTTTTCTGTAACTAAAGTTCATTCTCTCCCTCTATAATCAAGATGTTCTTTACTGTCAGGAACAGAAGGCTGGGTCACTTGCTTGATTGCCTACCAGTAAAAGACTGGATACAAAATTAGCATAAGTGACCTTGAAACATCTCCTCCATTCCTTAGATAATTTTTTTTTCAAATAAACATTACTTATGTCACTTAAGAGTACTAAAAAATATAAGTAAGAGTAACTGGTCCCTGCTTCTTCCAAGCCCCAATGATACCCATCCCAGCACACTTAGTTCCTTGTATGTATTGTGTGGAAATATAATCACAAATGAGATCATACTACATACACTGTACCAAGACTTGGTGTTTTCTTAGCAATACATGTTAGGTATCTCTTTTTATTTTGTTTTATTTATTTTTTTTTTTTTAGAGAGAGAGGTGTGTGAGTGATGGGAAGAACAGGGAGGGAGAAGGAATCTTAAGCAGGCTCCATTCTCTGTGCGGAGCCTGACGCAGGGCTCGATCTCATGACCCTGAGATCATGAGCTGAGCCGAAATCAAGAGTCAAATGCTTAACTGACTGACCCACCCAGTTGCAGGTACCCTTAGATATCTCTTGATACTAGCACTGAAGGATCTATCTCATTCTTTTCAAATAACTATGCATATACCACTGCATGGTTGGAGTATGATTTATTTAACTAATGCTCTCTTGGTAGACATTTATGTAGTCTCAATTATGACAAAAAGCTGAAATGATGAAATGATGAAAAGCTGAAATGCCTTTTAACACTTATGCAAGGGTATCTGTGGGATAAATTCCTTAAAGTAGACTAAAGAACATATATAAAGCTTGACAGATACAGCCCAAATATCTTCCCAACAGTTTATAGCAATTTTTCTCCCTACCAATGGTACATAAGAACACTGTTGTACCTACTCAGCAATACTGGGGATTATTGACTTTCTAAACCTTTGTAACGATAGTATATGATTTTTGGTTGCATTTCTATATACTAATAACAAAGTCACAGAAAAAGAAATTAAGAAAACAATTCCATTTGTAATTGCTCCTAAGAGAATGAAATACCCTGCAATAAACTTAACAAAGGAGATGAAAGACCTGTACTCTGAAACTATAAAACATTGATAAAAGAAACTAAAGATGACACAAATAAATGGAAAGATACCCTCTGCCCATGGGTTAGAAGCTTTCATATTGATAAAATGTCCACGCTACCAAAGCAATCTACAGATTCGAAGCAATCTCCATCAAAATACCAATAGCATTTTTCACAGAGCTAGAAGAATCCCATAATTTGCGCAGAACCTCGAAAGAAACCCAAATAGCCAAAGCAATCTTTAGAAAGGTATCACAGTCCCAGATTTCAATATATACTACAATGTTATATTCACCAAAACCGTGTGGTATTGGCTCATCAATAGACCTATAGATCAACAGCACAGAACAGAGATCCCAGAAATAAACCCATACTTACATAGTCAACTAATAGACAAAAAAGGAACCTCTAAGAATATACAATGAGGAAAAGACAATCTCTTCAGTAAATGGTGCTGGGAAAACTAGACAGCTAGATTCTGAATAAAATGGGATCACTTTCTTACACTAACTCCAAATGGATTAAGGACCTAAAAAAAGTGAGACATGAAACCATAAAACTCCCAGAAGAAAAATAGGCAGTAATTTCTTTGACATTGGTCTTAGCAACATTTTTCTAGATATGCCTCCTCAGGCAAGGGAAACAAAAGCACAAACTATTGGGACTACAACAAAATAAAAAGCTTTTACACAGCAAAGGAAACCTTCAGTAAAACAAAAAGGCAACCTACTGAACAGGAGAAGATATTTGTGAATGACATATCCAATAAGGGGTGGAAATCCAAAATAGATGAAGAACTTGCACAACTCAATACCGAAAAACCAAATAATCTGATTAAAAAGTGGGCAGAGGACCTGAATATATGTTTTTCCACAGAACACGTACAGACGGCAAATAGATACACAAAAAGATGCCACACATTGCTAATCATCAGGGGAATGCAAACCCAAACCACATGCAACATGATCTTATGCCTGTCAGACTGGCTAGAATCAAAAAGACAAGAAATAACAAGTGTTGGTGAGGATGTGGAGAAGAAGGAACCCTCATGCCCCTGCTGGTACAGCTCCTGTGGAAAACGGTATGGAAGTCCCTTAAAAAATTAAAAATAGAATTATCCTATGATCTAATAAACTATTGAGTATTTACCCAAAGTAAATGATGGGGTGAAAAATACGTACCTCTAGGTTTACTGCAGCATTATTTATAATAGTCAACCAAGTATGGAAGCAACCCAAGTGTCCACCCATAGAGGAATGGATAAAGAAGATGTGGCATATATATGTTTACAAACACACGCATCATGGAATATTATTCAGCTGTTAGAAGAATGAGATCCTGCCATTTGCGACAACATGGATGGACCTAGAGGGTATCATGCTAAGTGAAATAAATCATACAGAGAAAGACAAACACCGTATGATTTCACTTACAAGTGGAATCTAAAACACAAAACAAACAAACAGAAAAACAAAAAGCAGAAACAGACTTGTAAATACAGAGAATAAACTGATGGTTGCCCAAGGGGAGGGTTGGAGGATAAGCAAAATGGGTGAAAGGAAGAGAGAGATACAGGCTTCCAGTTATGGAATGAATAAGTCACAGGAATACAAGAAACAGCACAGGGAATAGGGTCAATGGTATTACAGTGTAATAGTGTTGTGTCTTGACAAAGGGTAGCCACACTCGTGGTGAGCACAGGAAAATGTCTAGACCTGTTCAATCACTATGTTGTATACCTGACATTGCTGCGACATTGTGTGTCAACTCGACTTCAGTTAAAACAAAACAATTACACTATTTTACTTGGTAATATATCTCCTTAAGTCCATGTTTCCAATTTTTAAATAACATAGCTATTTTATTTTCTGCTGATAGAAGTCATAAGAAAAAAAAAATTTAAGGGGTTTGGAAAAAGGTACAAAGAAGAAAATGAAAATAATCTGTAATTATATCATCATGAAGTATTAACATTTGAAGTTAATTTTGAATCCTTTTTAAAATTACATTATGACCATTAACTGTACCATTAAATATCACTTGAAAACATCATTTTAAACAGCTACATAGTGTCCTAAGTGGACATAGTAGAAATCATTTAACTTTCCTCTTATTTGGGGGCATTTAGGTTATTTCTAGTATTTGTGCTATGAAATATGTATCATATACATTTTGATATAGAAATCTGCTTGAGTTTCTGGTCCCTTAGTATAAACTCCTGTGGTTCTCTCAGGAGCCAGTGAGATGATGGGCTTCCATGGCCTCTATCAGGATTTTTCTGTCAGGACTTGGAAAACTGTCCCACATGTCCTGGGCTACAGTCTGCAACTTCTTTTCTTATCATGGCCAATCAACTCCAGAGGGGTTTGTGTTCTTGAACAGAGCCTCTGATTTACCCATCCATTCATCCCTCCTCCATCCACTCCTCCCCCACCAACGCAGCAGGCACAGTGTGGTACTAGGAACAGGTCTCTGAAGCCAGACTGTGTACACACCTTGGTAGCTGTGTACCTTGTTTGACTTAGTTGACCTCTCTGTGCCTCAGTTTTCTTACCTATAAAATGAGAATAAGAATACTATCTACCCTATGGGGTTCTTATGAATTTTAAATGAGTTAATATAGATAAAAGCCTTAATCAATGCAGAGCTATGTTCCTGTTAGTTATTATTATCCTTGCAGATACATATCAAGGCTGAGAAATGACTCCAAGGAAAGACACCAAGATATTTCAGAGGCAAACTCTGGGTGGTGTATAATTATGGTTTTTAAAAATCTTTATATTATTATATTCTCCAAATTTCATATTGCACAAATGACAGGGTATCGGAGGAGGGTTTTGTTAGACTACTTATTCCCTAACCCTGCTTCCAGAATACTCCTCTTCCTCCTTTCTTAAAGCAAACGAACAACTCCACCAGCAGCAGTCATCTTGGCAAATGAGGAAACCTCAGGATGAGAATCCCGTGTTAACAAAGGTAGGGCAGGGAGACAGGAGAGTCATCACAGAGTGCCGGACAGCCTACCCCAGCCTACCTCAGACGTAATTTAGGAGAAAGAAGCTGAATCTTAAACACTTGAGTTTTTTTACCAAAAGCAAACAAATCTAATTCTAACTGATAGAGGCAGGGTAATACATTATTTATTTGAGATTTTCTTTCTGCATTTTACCTTTTGTATTCCACAGACATACTCTGGACTGTTCAAATCCCAGGGCCAAAAACTGAAGCTGGCAAGGGCATACTTGCCTTCCTGGTTTCGTATCCACAAAGCCAGAGATCCTTCCAGGGACGGTGGTCTATTCCCAGAAGGCAATGAGAGGAGAGAGGAAGCAGCAAGGCAGAGAAGGGAGACCCCCAAATGGGCCAGGGTTGGAGATCTGTGGCTTCCTGCTGCTGGCAGTATGGGGGGCATTGGTGGGGCCTCAGAGGAGAACATACAATGGTGCCCAGGGGCTCCCAGTCTTGCCAGAGCAGTCCTGGCACCATGCTGGCAGAGGGGTAGCAAAAGCACAGGATGTCAGGGAGCCTGTGAAGTGGACAGTGGGGGCTCCTTGGCCAAGTGAGGTGAGAGGCCTCCCTGTCCAGATAGATCCCACATAAGCTCCAGCTTCTGGTTTTACCCTGGGATGGGAACCTGAGGGCTAACTTCAAATGTTTGGCCACCCAGGCTGGCTGGAGGGTTTGCAGTCAGGTTTGCTTTAATTCAAAGAAAGAGATAGTTCCTGCATCACTGAGATTCATACTTGCTCTAGTATCCTTTATGAAATTTGGTACTTTATAGACATCAAATGGCTTATAAATAAGCCTCATGTGGGGTCACAGAGAATCCCAAGGTCAGAACGGAATACCCCGCATCTAAGGAACAGCGATCCCAAGGCCACGTAGGTGCCCGCGCCCCTCTACTCGTTGCTGTGTGAGGCTGGTCTTGCTTCTTCATCCGGGAGGGGCCACTTCACACAGATACCACTCTGTTCTGCGCAGGATGAGGGAGGAATTTCTGCAGCTGTCACAGCTCACGTCCACTCCCGTCTCTATAAAACCTATTGCATTTGGATGTTTTCAAACTCCCCCACCGTAAAAACCTTTCATTGCTTTCAGAGGAGAGGCTCCCTTGAATCATGTGGAATTAAGGGGCTCATTTCAACTGGATGTTAGTTGTCTGAGGACAGGGTCCCTGAGAAACACTGAGCTAGTCTGGTCTCAGCCGCAGAGCAGACCCTGATACAAGTCAGGGGCAAATGCTCAATGGGAGCTTTTGACAAAATAAGGTTTAAAGCTTTTGACATTGAAGGAAATAATGAGCAAAATACCTGGGTTGTCACTCAGGGAGACTCACTTCTCATTTCCTGTTGTTACCTTTTCAATGTTGTCTTGGATAAACAAAGGCCATCTGTCTTCTCTCTCGTCCCTACAGGGTACAGGTGTTTCTCTTTTACTAGTCTTTCATCTTGGAGGTGATGCTGGCAGTGGGAGGCGGGGATCGGCAGGGCCAAAGTGGACCCAGGCCAATATCTAGCAGCTTTGGCCTACCCCTAGCAATGGTCAGTGTGATCCATCAAACCACAGCTATGACTGAGGAGACTGACCTTATTGCTAGCGGACCACAGCGTGATGGGTCTGTAATTTGTAAAGGCAGACCAACTCCTAACTGGTAAAAATACTGTGGCATTCATTAGAACTAAAAAGACAAATGACTAACTCGGTTATAGACAATTACTAAAAATTATATTTGGAAACAACCAAAAGACTGTGAAGTCTCTTTTCAATGTATTGGTTCCTACATATAAAAATCAACATCACAACATATTGGGTCTGATGGGACATTTTACTGACCTCTAAAATTTGAGCAGTTTGCAACATCCATGGAGCCATTTCCATTCTGGAAAAACTGAGTGAAAAAATTTACCCAAGCTCTGTTCAGCATGTACTGTAAATAAATATTGATTTGAAAGGTACAAAAACACAGCTGGTAAGATTTGCTTTAGCTTCAAATTTTACAAAAGACTTTGCTAGGATTCTGTTTCCCAATTCTTGTAGGAAATGAAGCAGGGCCTTTGACGGTCAGTCTTTACACCAGAACAACTTACTTATCTGGAATTACTTAGGGATGTTGTTGATAAATATGAAGTAATCTGAATGTCAGATCTTACCTAGGTAAAGGCTGAAATTTCTGCAGCTGAGTTGTTTTATATGGATTAGCTTCATTTTATATATGTATGTATCTGGGGGTGGGGGAGAGGGTGAGGGGGAAAGAGAATCTTAAGGAGACTCCACGCCTGGTGCGGAGCTTGATGCGGGGCTCGATCTCACTACCCTGAGATCATGACCTGAGTCGAATCAAGAGTTGGACACTAAACTGACTGAGCCACCCACGTGCCCCAAGATTATTTTAATTTTAAATACAAGACCCTAAAGATAATTTTTCCATTTGTTAATGATTCAAGGCCACCAGTATCATAACCAGTGGCAGTGCTACAGTCTGATATACGGCTGTTCCTTGGGATCACTGATGTTCCCCAGCCTGCCTGCCTTGGCACTGGGGAGGCTGGTCAGAGCACCTGCTGAGCTCCTCTCCCCGTGAATACTACCAGCTGAGAAGGAGCACAGGCTCAGAGGTTCTACCAAACCCCCTCAAAAGGGAAGTGAATATTCCTTCCAGTTCAGGCTTTACCCATGACTCACTTCTTCAACCCATGCCATATTCCACAGGTTAAGGGACCAAAGAACAAGCTTATGAATCTACAGTCAATACATATTTGTTGAGAGTAAGTCATGTATATCATGTATATCTTGAGGCCCCTAGTCCAGAGCACAGTGAAGCTTCTCTATAAATGCTGACTGATGAAGTGTCACTGTGTGTGTGTGTGTGTGTGTGTGTGTGTGTGACAGAGAGAGAGAGAGACAGGGAGAGAGAGAGGAGGAGACAGACACACAAAACATACTAGTAATGTTCAATAAAACAATAACAAATTTAATAATGGTAGCATAAAAGATATTAGGAGAAATAAATTTTTAGGAAGAGTATTTACATATTATCTTAGTATCTCAATGAAACATGAATTTTGCAGATGGGTGTGTGTTCCTTCATACAAATCGAATATCCTAACTTTATTTTTGTATTTAATTCCAAAAGGACAAGTATCAAGAAAAAAAATATTGGGTAGCCTTAAAAATAGGAATTTTTATGTCTTTAAAAGAATCATAGTATAGTTAGGAAAGCTGAGAAATTATATGTCTCTTTCCAATCTCTGGATAGGTTGAAAAGTCCAGGAGTATTAGTCCAGGACTGGAAGTTCATTACCTCTGCTGGTACTTACAACTTTAGATCATTCTCATATTAAAAAATGTCCTTCCTTAAATATACCTGAGTTAAAGTGTCTTTTTTGTGTCCTTTTGACAAAGGACAATCTGGTCAGTTTCTTAAAGATACTTATTAAGCTAACTCTTAACAGTACAGCAGTGAGCTCTACCAAGATCCAGTAAATGGGCTAGGATTTTGTGTGTGTGTGTGTGTGTGTGTGTGTGTGTGTGATGTGCTCTTTTGTTGGAAGACTGAATATGTGTTAGACACGGTTGGAGCATGCAAGGAGTTCAAAGGACAGAGGGGAAGGTGGATGCATCACAAATAACTTGATAGATGGGGTAAGTGCAATGACAGACACATGCCCAAGCCTTACAGGTGGAAGAGCAAATGGTGATCCTGACTTTTAACAATGCAGTGTTCATTTTTAGGATTAGTCCTTTCTCTGTGAGCACAAGCCCAGCAAGTTCCAACCAGCTCGGTGGGTTGTGGTCAAGAAACCCTTGAGTGTCAGGGGAAGGCACAGGTGATTACCTAGGAGTAAGGCACTCCTAGGTTGCCATAAATGTTTGCATCCATCTTTCTGTAGTCCTGTGAGATAATTAGTCTCCACCCATTTCCTGGCACAGAGCTCCTAAAATCCTTACAATTTCCTGAGTGATATGAACTCTAGAAGGATCTCTTGTTCTAGTATTTATCTTTGACCTCATCCTGAGTCCTAAAACCCTTGTAAATGCCTAAGTGATAAGAGCACCAGGAACGCCTTTTGTTCTAAGGAGGTGACTCTGGGTGGGCTGTTGGTTGGGGACTGACCACCAGAAAGCCCCCCACAATGATCAGATGCTGGGATATCCCACACTGCAAGTTCGGGGGAGTCAGCCTATAGCTGATTCAAACCCTCATTTAAAATAGTTGACATACTGGTATACCCAAGTGCATGGCTTTGTGATTTTTAGACAGAGAGGTGTAGAACTACACTAAGAACTCAAGGTTTTGAGAGTCAGAGATTGTCATTTTGTTTTAGTCAGCAGCAACTTTCTAGAAGGTAGCAAGCTCTATCAACCTCAGAGTATCCCAGCCATCAGCTGCCTACAATTCCAGCCGGTGCCAATAGGTCTTACATTCCTTTGTTCTCTTCAAATATAAGAAACCAGAAGCGTGATTAAGATGTTCTGAGCACTTCAAACTACAGGCCAGACGGCAATTTCCCATTTCAGCAAAATGCCCTGAACACCCTTCCTGACTCGATAGCCAAGCCCCCTTTTACAAACCTGAGCAGAAGGTAGAGGCGAAGTTCTGGAGGGCCGAGTCCACCTCTTCCACGCTGGGCAGAGCCAGCAGGCGGGGAAGGAGGCTTTCCAGGGTCTGCAGGAACAGCCTGGCGCTGTGCTGGTCCGCCTCCTGGTTCTTCAACAGTTTCAGGGACAGAGCGGCGGTCCGCAGGGACCGGTGGCCCAGGCAGTCCCGAGGGGTCTGCTCTTCATCCGCCAGCGAGCCGTTGTCCGAACCGATATCCGACACGTCCGACCTCCCCGAGTCCTTCTCTGCCGCCATTGAGTACTGATCACAGGAATCGAATTCGGTCCGCGAAAGGTCTTGGTCATCTACGCTGAAATTGCTTTCGCTGTACCTGGAGCCGTAGGACCTCATCCTGCAGTCCACCGACAGGAAGTTAGTTATGTCGGGGAAAGCAACCGTGTGGCTTCTCTGCACCACATCTGGCTGGTCCACGGCTTCGGCCTCGGGCACCTTGCTCAGCATCTCCTTGCTCTCGGGCACGGCGGGCGACTTGAGGCTGCTCTTGTGGTGGTCCGCGTGCTCCTCGGGCGTCGTCTGGCCCAACTCGCCCTCCAGCGTGGTCTGGCCCGTGTCAGTGGTCACGCTGATGCTAATGTCAGGGCTCCTCTCATTCCCCAGCTCCCACGACGTGTGCTCCGAGGACAGGACGCGCCGCTGCCAGCGGAAGTCGGCCTCATTGATCTCCATGGAGTCCCGGCTCCACTCGGCGCCATCCTTCAGCTCCTCCAGGCGCAGCAGCAACAGCTGGACCTGGCCTTCGCTCAAGCCCTTGCCCTGGCTGAGCTCGTCCAAGGCCCCGAGCAAGGTGCAGACGCAGGACACCGCAGCATAGCATGCTTCGATGCCGCCCTTGATGCACGCTTCTGTCATGCCATCCATGATGCTGAGGGTCCAAAGAAGAAAACAGCGTGAGAAACATGCGAGAATGCTCCAAAAGAAACAAGAAGTGTCAGTCTAGTGAACAGCACAGTATTCAAGAGAGATCCTCTGATCTGTATGGAATTAAATGGTCTGGGCCAAGGAGGAAATGAAACTAACATGCCTGGGCCCACAGAGGAAAACCTTCAGGTAGAGTGGCCCACCTTGAATCACATTCTCTCTCAGTTGGCTGGTTTATTTGGATATACACAAAAATTCCAGATGGACTTTATAATCTCCACAAGGACAGAGGACAGGCATTGAATAATCTCACTTTTGTGTTATGTTCCGTTTTTCACAATGCCTATCCGATAATGAGGACATCCTCTATGAAACAAACATGTTCCTGAACAGATGCATGTGAGTACAACTATTACAAATCAGATAATATTCAGTTTTCTAGGGGAGGGCTAAAGGAACCTTACAGTACTGTGATTCAAAAAGTTTTTGCCTAGGGACGCCTGGGTGGCTCAGTTGGTTAAGCAGCTGCCTTCGGCTCAGGTCATGATCCCAGCGTCCTGGGATGGAGTCCCACATCGGGCTCCCTGCTCGGCAGGGAGCCTGCTTCTCCCTCTGCCTCTGCCTGCCACTCTGTCTGCCTGTGCTCGCTCTCTCTGACAAATAAATAAATAAACTCTTAAAAAAAAAAAAGTTTTTGCCTAAAATAACCCCAATGAATAATTGTTGTACATTTCACTTTGCATACTGGGTTTACTTTAAGCCAATATGAAAATATGGAAAGCACATGATCATAATACATTGAAATAAGATTTCTCATATGGCTTGTGGGAACATTATTAAACAATAAAATTCCACATAATGCAGATTCATAAAAGTTTCAGGGATTTTAAAACAAGGTCAAATGTATTCAGAGAAAGAGTCCTCGCCAGGCAATAATAGATGGAAAAGGGGAATGTAGCATACAGTTTGAGAAGATCCAGATGAGACTTTCTTTTAGAAATTGATCTTTTTCTAGATTCTGGTTCAGTGGAGCTGGGTCCTGCCAAGTCACAGAGACGCTGTGGGCTCCCAAGTAGCTTTAAGAAAAAGGGGGGGAAAATAAGTGTAGTGAATACCATAAAAAAGCACAAGGTTTTAAATTGTGAGCTCAAGTAAGCATGTATTTTAGAGAAAGTGAGTGATATACTCTAAGGAAAAACACAACTATTTGGAACTACAAATCTTAATAAAACTGATCTAGTATTCCTCTTGTCATGGAATACACGGGTTCCCTGCTCCCTAATTCAGGACTGGCTTAGACAAAGAAAATTCTCTAAGGATTGTTTCAAAAAATTTTATAGCACAGAATCATAAGGCCCTTGCATCTACGCTCTTTACTGAGAATGGCCTATAATTTAACTTCTTTGTACTCTCTTTGTCTCATTTTGCTATCAAAGCTGGTTAGCTTCAAAACAGGACTGATCAAGTATACATGGAACATTCTCTGGGGTAGATCATAAGTTAGGTCATAAAACAAGTCTTAAATTTAAGATAACTGAAATCATAGCAAGCACCTTTTCTAACCACACTGGCATGAAAATAGAAATTAATTACATGAAGACAGTATCGTTACACTTTAAGGAACTGGAAAAAGAAAAAGTGAAGCCCAAACTTGGTAGAAGTAAATAAAGATCACAGCAGAAATAAATGAAACAGAGACTAAGAAATAATAGAAAAGATCAATGAAACTAAGAGTTGGTTCTTGGGAAAGATAAAATGGACACACCGCTGACTAGACTCGTAAAAAAAATCCAAAAACAAACAAAAAACCCATTAGATTTAAGTAAATAAAATCAGAAATGAAAGAGATGTTAAAACTGATACCACAGAAATACAAAAGATCATAAGAGACTCCTATAAAGGATATATGCCAACAAGTTGGACAACCCAGAAGAAATTAATACAGTTCTAGATGTATTCGACCTATGAAGACTAAATCATGACGAAAAAGAATATCCGAACTGACCAATAACCAGTATGGACATCAAATCGGTAATCAAAAGCCTCCCAACTGGATGTGCACTGGGTGTTATACGCAACTGATGAATCGTTGAACGTTACAAAAAAACTTATGATGTACTATATGCTGGCTAACTGAACATAATAAAAAAATTAAATTCATATATTAAAATTATTTTTTAACATGGAAGAAAAAACCTCCCAACTAACAAAAGTCCAGGACCAGATGGTTTCACCAGTGAATTCTACCAAATGATCGAAGAAGAATTAGTATCAATCCTTCTCAAAAAATAGAAAAGGAGGGAACTGTCCCAATCTCATTTTGTAAGGCTAGCATTACCTTGACACCAAAACCTGGCAAGGATACCACAAGTAAAGAAAATTATAGGCCAATATCCCTGAGGAACATAGATGCAAAAATCTTCAATGAAATGTGATCAAACTAAATTTAACAACATATTAAAAGGATCATATACCATAAACAACTGGTATTTATTTCAGGGATGCAAAGATGGCTCAATGTGCACAAATTAGTGGAATGATACACAACATTAACAAAATGAAGGAAAAAAATAGATCATTTTAATAGATGCAGAAAAAATATTTTGACAAAATTCCACAACCACTTATGACAAGAATTCTCAAAAAGGTGAACATAGAGGGAACATACCTCAACATAATAAAGCCCACATATTATAAACTCACAGCTAGCACGGTATTCCACAGTAAAAAGCTGAAAGCTTTTCCTCTAAGATCAGGCACAAGACAAGGATGTCAGTCTTGCCACTTTTATTCAATATAGTATTGTCAGTCCTAGCTACAGCAATCAGGCAAGAAAAGAAATAAAAGGGATCCAAATTGGAAAGGAAGATGTAAAACTGTCACTATTCACAGATGGCATGATATTATATATAGAAAACCCTACAGACTCTATAAAAAACTGTTAGAACTAACAACTGAATTCAGTAAAGTTGCAGGACACAGAATCAACATACAAAAATCTGTTGTATTTCTATCCACAAATAAACTATCAGAAAGAGAAATGAAAAAAAATTGTATTTACAAAGCATCAAAAATAATAAAATGCCCTTCCAACCCACCATCTGCCATGGAACTACCACCAAGATGTAAAGTTTCATGAAAACCCTTAAGGCTGAACCCTTGGCTATAGTAGACAGTGTAAAAGCCAAGATTCAGGATAAGGAAGGAATTCCTCATGATGAGCAGAAACTGATTTTTGCTGGCAAGCAACTGGAAGATGGATGTACTTTGTCCGACTACAGCATGCAAAAGGAGCCCACTCTTCATCTTGTGTTGAGACTTCGTGGTGGTGCTAAGAAGAAGGAAAGAAGAATAAGTCCTACACTGCTCCCAAGAAGAATAAACGAAGAGAAACGGCTGTTCTGAAATACTTTAAGGTGGATGAGAACGGCAACATCAGTCACCTTCTTTGGGAGTGCCCTTCAGATGCGTGTGGTGCTGGAGTTTTTATGGCTAGCCACTTCGACGGATGTTATTGTGGCAAATGTGGTCTGACCTATTGCTTCAACAAACTGGAAGACAAGTAATTATATATGGGTTAATAAAAGACATGAACATTCAAGAAAAAACAATAAACTGCCTAGGAATAAATTTAATCAAGGAGATGAAAGATTGGAATACTGAAAATTGTAAGACATTAATAAAAGAAATTGAAGATGACACAAATAAATGGAAAGATACTCTGTGCTCATGAATTGGGAGATTAATATCGTTAAAATGTCCATAGTACCCAAAGCAATCTGCACATTTAACGCAGTATCTATCAAATTTTCAATGTATTTTTCACAGAAATAGCACAAATAAACCTGAGGTTTGCATGGAACCTTGAAAGACCTGGAATAGCCAAAGTAATCGAGAAAGAAGAACAAAGCAGGAGACATCACACTCCCTGATTTAAAATTATATTATAAAGTTATAATAATTAAAACACTTATATAATAATTTATATAATAATTAAAACAGCATTTATATAATAATTAAAAGTTTTTAGGTACTAACCTAAAAACAGACATGTAGATCAGAAAGTATACGTTTATTTCTAGGCTCTCTAAGAATAGAGATCCTAGAAATAAACCTGTACATATATGTCAAATTAATTTACAACAAAGGAGGTAAGAATAGACACTAGGGAAAGGACAGTCCCTTCAACAAATGGTGCTTGAAAAACTGGACAGTCACAAGCAAAAGTATGAAAACGGACCTCTGTCTTATACCATACACAAAAATTAACTCAAAATGGATTGACTTTAATGTAAGCCCTGAGACCATAAAACTCCTAGAAGAAAACACAGGCAATAGCTCCCGGACATGAGTCTTGGAGAGATTTCTTTAATCTTACACCAAAAGCAAAAATAATCATGTGGGACTACATCAAACAACAAAGGAACCGCTGACAAAATGAAAAGGTCATCTACTGAAAGTATTTGTGAGTCATATATCTGATAAGGGGTTAAAATCCAAAATACATAAAGAACTCAAGTAACTCAATAAAAAAGCAAAAAACCCAAATAATCTGATTTAAAAAATGGGCCGAGGATCTGAATAGACATTTTTCCAAAGAAGACATATAGATGGTCAACAGGCACATGAAAGATGTTCAGTATTAATAATCACGGGAAATGCAAATCAAAACCGCAATAAGATATCACTTCACATCTGCTAGAATAGCTATTATCAAAAGACTAGAAAAAATAAGTATTGACAAGGATGTGGAGAAAAAAGGACCACCTTGCACAGCTGATGGGAATGGAAATTGGTACAGCCACTATGGAAAACAGCAGGAAGGTTCCTCAAAAATTAAAAATAGATTGCCATATGATCCATCAATTCCACTTCTGGATATTTATCTGAAGAAAATGAGAACACTAAATAAAAAAGATACATGTACCCCCATGTTCACTGTAGCATTATTTACAATAGCTAAAATATGGAAACAACCTAAGTGTGTCTCAGTGGATAAATGGATAAAGAAATACACACACACACACACACACACACACACACACACACACACACACACACAATGGAATATTACTTATCTATAAAAAAGGATGAAATCTTGCCATTAGTGACAACATGGATGAACCTAGAGGGTATTATGCCAAGTGAAATAAGCCAGACAGAGAGAGACAAATGCTGTATGATTTCTCCTATAGGTGGAATCTTAAAGAAACAGACAAAAAACCAAGCTCGTAGTTACAGAAAATGGACTGGTGGTTGCCAGAGGTGAGGGGTGGGAGGATAGAAAAAAATGGATGAAGGGGGTCAAAAGGTAAAACAACTTCTAAAAATTAAAAAAAAAAAAGAAAAACCAAACACGTTGAGAAGCATTTCCTCTTTCTACTTTCTGGAAAAGTTCATATATTATTAGAATTACCTATTCCTTAAATGTTGGTATAAATATATATATATATATATTTAAGATTTCATTTATTTGGCAGAGAGAAACACAGTGAGAAAGGGAACGGGAGAAGGAGAAGCAGGCCTCCCACCGAGCAGGCAGCCTTGAACCCAGGACCCTGGGACCATGACCCTAGCCGAAGGCAGATGCTCAACGACTGAGCCACTCAGGCACCCCAGTATAACTAGTTTTTAAAGTTATATGGGGAGGTCAGTTTTTTTTTTTAATGGAAATATTTTTTATATACTGATTCAATTTCTTTAAAGATTCTAGAACTATGTAGGTTCTCAATTTCTTCTTGAGCCAAACTGTTAAAGGTTGTATTATTTCCCAGGGATTTATCTATTTTATCTAAGTTTTCAAATTTACTGGTCTCAGTGGCCTTAATACCTTCTTTAATGTTTTAATGTTTATAATACCTGTAGTTACATGCATGTTTTCATTCTTATTTCCACTTGTTTTTACTTATTCTGGAATTTTTTTAACTGTGTTTATCAAGAGTTTTTCAACTTCCTTAGTCTTTTCAGAGTCCTGGTACTTTTCACTTTATTGATCCACTTTATTTTCTTTTTATCACATTCCTTTCTGCTTTCATCCTTATTTTTCCTTTCTACTTTCTTTGAACTTAATCTGCTCTTTTCCCAGCTACCTAACTTGGAATATTAGAATATTAATTTTAGGTTTCCAATTTTTAAAATACAATCATTTTAAGCTATGAATACCCTCCTATGTATAGCTTTGGCTACATCCTACAAGTTTTCATGTATAGCATTTTCATAACTGTTCAGTTCTTACTAGTTTTTATTTCCATGTGGTAGAAATCTTTGCAGAGAATTTCAATTTGAAGCTAATTAATTCAGGAAAAGATTGGGCTAAGTGTATTGGAACAGACTTCCTATCACTAAGCCCATTATTTTCAAAGTAATTTATAGTCACAGGAAAAGGTATATTAACTAGAAAAAGTTATATCTTCAGGGGCACTCTTCTTTCCCTCCCTCCTTCCACATTTCCTTTGTACCCGGAAATTGCAAATGTCTCTCTTAGAGGTATAGCAATGAAGCTTTTCTCTCCACATTTTATTTTTTTTTTTTTACATTGAAAGAGTCAAGTTTCCCTTTCTCCTCTCTTTCCTTTCCCCTCCCTCTCCCTCTTTTCCTCTCTCTCCTGCCCTTGCTCTCCTCATCCCTCTCCTCCCCCCAACCCTCTCTCTAACCACCAGCCTGCCCTGCATCCAAGGGAAGGGGTCAGGCCTAAGAGCCTCCAGCTGCCCCCTCTCAGGCTAGAAAGGAAGGTGCATTTCAGAGGGATAGCTGTGGGGAATCTCACTTTCTCTTGGAATCTCATTACATTCTCGAATCTAACCTTACCAGTAATAAGTTAGATGACATATTTGAATCCCCACATTGATTTTGGGTTTATTTCTCAGTTGTTTCCAAATCTGGAAGGAAAGCAATCACGCTTCTAAAGAATCCTCAACAACCACTTGAAGAAAGGCAGGGCACGTGGAATCTGAGCTTCCTCCAGGGGGAGGGAGGGATGTGCTATCAGAGGCTGGGGTGTCACAGTCTGATAAAGATTAAGGAACTTCTGGGTACCTGTATGGCTCAGTTGGTTAAGCGTCTGCCTTTGGCTCAAGTCATGATCCCAGGGTCCTGGGATGGAGCCCTGTGTTGGGCTCCCTGCTCAGCGGGGAGTCTGTTTCTCCCTCCCCCCTGCTCATGTATGTGCTCTCTCACTCTCTCCCTCTCTCAGATAAATAAATAAAATCTTAAAAAAAAAAAATTAAGGAACTCCTTCTGAAGCCAAACCAGGGAAAGAGGAAAGGAAGCAAGGTGAACTTTTGATTACTGTTCCTTTTTTGGGAAAGCAGAAACAGAGAAGAAAACTGTCATTTGAAGAACAAAATGTCCTGTCTTTGATTAATAGGCACACGGCGTGTATGGCGGGGTGACAAGTCACAAAGACAACAGGGAAATAACACACCAAGTGCTCAAACTCTGAAAGGTTGAACAAACATCCTGGGTGCGCAGTGGTTTTCCTTGTGTGCACAGATGGCACATTTTGGTTTCCAAGTTACAAGCTTCCCAGCTGATTGGTTGTCATAGTGAGTGGAGTAACTCAGCCCCCATCGGTCAACTGTGCTCCATGGGGCAGCATGGCCTGGCCATGCTACTTATGTAAAATCATCTGGGGGAGAGCTAGACAAATTGATGAGAAAGGGGAAAACATGCCAAATTTCCTGCACGGTGGCCAATAAATGCTTATTGAAAATACATTTAGACACCTATGTGCCCCGTAATGCGATGTATTTACTTAGCATTCAGGCAGCAAGTGCATCTGCCGTGGGCAGCCACAAGCCCAGGACCAGTCATGTCTGGGTGGGAAAGAAAGGTTTCTGCTGTTCTCAAAACACCCTCTTTGCGGATATTCTGTCCTCAGGTTCATCTGTCATTCAGCCACAATTCCCTGAGCACTTACGCTGAGGCAAGCACTCTGCAGTGTTAGATAAGGGGGTGGGCAGGGCACACATAAGAGTAACGTACACACACACATACTTGAAGAGACAGGAAGTTTGTACCAAGTCATACTGGGAAACGATCAGTGGGATGGGACATAAAATTAATTGCTAAATGATGGAATTTAAAGAATTTCATGGTTTAAGGAAGCAAAACTGTAAAGGAGGAGGATTTTGACAGCAGAGGCAGCTGTCCTTAGAATGTCTGGGTTCACCTGGTAGCCCGGCTACTCATAAGGACTTTGGGCAAGTAACTTCACATGGGGCCTCAGCTTCCCCATCTGGAAATTGGGCATGGTATTCTTTTCCTAAGAGGGTTTGTAAATAAACGAACATGTAGTGCCAGCTACACCTAGCACAGTGGAATCACTTCTGGACCCTGCTACAGGGCATGGGCCCTGGGGAGAAGGGAAGGAAGTCTGAATAGAGGCAGGAAAGTGGGAGCGGGACAGAGCAGGGTCAGTCAGATGGAAGGGGGGTGAACCTGGGAAATGATGGGAAATGAGAATGGTGAGAGAAGGATCTGGAAACTGGGCAGAGTAATTCAGTCTTGCTGAGAGAGTCAACAGGAGCCATTAGAGCCTGAAAAATACTTAACGGTAGTGACTTATGAGCCTAAATTCAGAAAGACAAAAGGAAGAAAACAGGCAGGCGGCAGACAAGGAGCTGAGCGAGAACTGGTATACTACTCTTGGCAGGAGGTCATGAGGACCAGCTCTTTTCAGCCTCCACACATTTCTTCTTTTCCTTAGGATAGCGATAAGCATGCCAAATAGTTACCTAGCACTTTATACTTACAGAGTATTTATACCAACGTTATTGCATTTTGAGCCTTTGGAATATTGCTACTGTGTAAAGATAAAAAATTGTGAGTTCAGGGTTAAATGATTTAGCTGCTACAACCTTGCTGGGGAGTGGCAGAGACAGGATCCAAACCCTGACTCTTCAACTCAGTCTCACCAAGGGGTAGGTGAGACAGCATGGAAAGGGACTCCCAGAATCATCTGCATTGCAATATCAAAGTGTGGTAATAAGTGTGTTGCAGCAAAAGATGATGGGTTTCAGGTCAGATGGACCATGGTATACACCCTTCCTCTTTCTCTGTGACCTTGGGAAAATCATCTGACCCCTTGGGATCTTAGTTTCTTTGTGGGAGGGAAAATTCCTTTTCCCGGCATTATATCTCTACGAGAAGGAATATTCAGTGGAATAAAATTCTGGAGCTCTTTCCTTTCTCTCCCTTCCTTCTGAAGGAGGGGGAGTCTCATCTGACTGGTGGATTTAGAAGGAATTGAGCATGTGTAGCCAGTCCCTCCCTCTTTCTTCCCCTTGAAGATCTGCTTATTCAGACAAAGCCCATCTTGTGTCCCCAGTTACACACTCAACAAGGGTAGGGCCAGGTCCCCAAGGGAGGGCCACCGCTGTCTGGGTGGTAACAAACTAGTCTAGTCTCACTTGCCTCCAAAGCCGTATTGGGTTCACCAACCTAGGAGTAGCCAGGTATTAAAGCTGACCTCTTTTGTTCTCATTGCCTGAGGCTGTGATGGGGGAAAGAAATACCATTCTTTACAGGTAAAAGTTGATATATAACATCAAAGAGCTATTAAGAATACTAAAGATAATATATACGAAGTGCTGGGCATATAGAAGGTAAGAAAAAAAATATTATGGTGTGCTCATAGATTTCCTTAAAGAACAAAGGAATCTGGATCACTCCTTCTTTTCTAGAAATGTTGAGTTAGAACTTTCCATTGCTCATTACAGTTAAATCTTATTAAAACAACACCAAGAGGCATTTTAAATTAAGCTTTTGAGAAACCGATGAGTAGCAAATATTACTTAAAATAAATGAATCATCAACAAAGGAATTTTGTTACTCTGGGTTTGTTGTTGTTTGGGAATAGGTACGAAAAACAAAGCCAATAAACAAGTTTCCAAGTACAAAAATGCCGATCACTTTTCTTTCTGGTTATTTACAAGAAAGCAGAGAAATTCTTCTTTGAAGTACCTCCTCAAAATGGTGAAAGATGGGATTTCTATTACAAGCTGGACAAGTCTACCTTCTCACAGGGGTCATGATGTTTGGGATATGAACCCTAAGAAGGAATGCGGCAAAGGGATCCTTTTACCAGTCAGAGATTAGCGATTTTTTTTTTTTTTTTTTTTTTGGATAATGTACAACCTGAGCATAAAATCAGTTTGAAATCCAATGTTAGCCAAAGGGAATAAACACCGATATCTGCCCAAACAGTACCTAAGGAAGAGAATGCAATCAGCCTGTGGCCCAGTCAAATGCCTGCAGCTTTAATTATCAATGACTTTGCATCAATGAGCACTGATCAACCCCTCCTCACCCAGGCTCCCAACACATGCACCCACACCCCAGCCCTAAAGATACAGCCTAAAGATTACTGGATAGCACGAGGTAGCAAGTAAGTGTTAGCAGGTGATCGGCAAACATGTTCTGAGTGCTTCCTGTAGGAAAGCCACTGTGTTCAGATACTGCCCCCCTGGCAAGCATGGTGGCCTTCTTCATGCCTCCCTACCTCTTTCATTATTTTGATGGCTTCCACCCGGTGCTGGGGTGGGGGATAAAGCAGCACACGGTGATAGAGGGACTGGAGCACGGGCTTCATGGAGTCCACCGACCCCACCAGCCGGACCAGCTCGGCCGCAATGTAATAGATGGTCCGAGCCACGGGCCCACTCAGGGCTGGTGCGGTGGACGAGCAGCCCGACCCCCGGCCATGGTCAGAGACTCCCGGAGACGCAGAGTCTGACTCAATGCCCGGGCCAGTGCTGCTGCTGTGAGCGGAGGTGATGCTTTTATCATGGATCGGATTCCCCAGGATCACGACGAGAGCAGGGCAAAGGTTTTTCCTGGGAAGACACAGGAGGAAAAAAGGGCTTTGTTAACAAGGCAAAAGGATAAGATGTGAATACAGTCCTGAGGGTAAATACCAGATGCCACAAAAATGACTAGTAAGGGCGGGGTTCTTTGCTGCTCCTCTTTTGGGTGACATCTTGCCCCCATCTTCCATGTCTCTCATCACTTCTCGATATACGAACAGAATAGCTTTTTCATAACTCAAGGCAGAATGAACTAAATAAAAATACCAAGAGAAGTGTTAAGAAACCATCTTATATAAAGAAACTGACTCAAAATGCTAAATGGCTTAGTTAGAAAGTTTCATTTTACCATAAATAACAAAATTATTTCTACTTCTAATGTGAGAAGTTAATTTAAATTTCTGACACATACACTGTCACATATCCTTCGACTTCCTCCCCGTGGAAAAGCCCAGGAACCCTGAGCAACTAGCTGGCTGCTTGGGACCCTGTCACCTGTGGGCCCTCTGGCTGTAATAGAGTGACTAGTCTTCAGGCTGAGACGGAGAATGTACCAGGCAAGGGCTAAGAATAACATTCAATAGCTCTTGCCCCCCCCCCTCCCGAGCAACTTTCTGGTGCCTTTGTATACTTTTAGGATGATCTAATAACCTAGAAAATACTCTCCTCATTTTTGAGTCACATGAGCCCGTGGCGTCAACAAAACACAAGAGGCCCTCGGATCTAGCTTCTGTATTTTGATCCAGTGCATGTAAGCAAAGCAATTTCCCTACTTTTCCTCTAAATACTATTCACACACAGATGAGGTGACCAGTTGGGCATGGATGCCATGGGCAGGGACCCGGGTGCAGAGCTGGAAGGGGGACGAGTCTGGTCGGTGTGGGGGGCGTAGGGGGCTCACCAGATCAGGTCGGTGAAGGCTCTGTGCAGGTGCATGGAGGACGAGGAGCTGCTGAGCACGGACAGGACGCACTCCAAGTACAGGAGCTGCAGCTGCTGCTGGTCACTGCGGAACAAAACCAACACACAGACACATGCACAGGAAGGCAGAATTAAAGAGGGGGTGTGTGGGGAGCACTTGGAAGAATGCCAGGCATGAGAGAAGTGCTCATTTTGGTGGGGGGCAGTTAGCATGAGGGGTTGAATTGCATCCCTGCGTGTTTCTATGTTGAGGACTGAACACCTGGTACCTCAGAATATGCCCTGATAGGAGACAGGGTCTCTGACACAGGCCATCAAGTTCAAGGGAGGTCCTTTGGGTGGGTCCTAACCCAATATGACTGAGGTCCATATAAAATGGATAACACTGGGCATAGAGACACACACAGATGGAGGACAATGGAAAAGACATAAGGAGAAGATGGCCGTCTGCAAACCAAGGAGAGTGGTGTGGGACAGATCCTTCCCTGAAGCCCTGAGAAGGAGCCAGCTCTGCTCATATCCTGATCTTGGACATCCCACCTCCAAAACTGGGAGACAGTAGATGTCTGTTCTGTAAGCCACCCAGTCTAAGGAACTTTGTTACAGCAGCCCAAGCAAACTAATACAGTTCGGGGGAGTTTTTTTTTTTAATTAACAGACTTCGTTTTTCAGAGGAATTTTAGATATATAGAAAAATTGAGCATGGAATAGTTACCGTGTTCTACCTCGCCGGCATTTGCTACCATTAAAGAACGAATATGGATATATCATTATCAATTAAATTCCACAGTTTATTCCAGAAACATTCAAACTCTTAATGTGTTCAATTTAATGTGTGTCTAAACTTTTCAAAGACCACTAATCACATTATCTTTTAAATGGTGAACATTTTGGGGCACCTGGGTGGCTAAGTGGGTTAAGCCTCTGCCTTCGGCTCAGGTCATGATCTCAGGGTCCTGGGATCGAGCCCTGTATGGGGCTCTCTGCTCAGCGGGGAGCCTGTTTCCCCCTCCCTCTGCCTACCTCTCTGCCTATTTGTGATCTCTGTCAAGTAAATAATAAAATCTTTTTAAAAAAATGGTCAACACTTTACTAATTTGAATTTGAATTTGTTTTGAAGGTAACATGGTTTTTCAATGGACAAATTATTTTTCTCAGAGTTATTATCATGAGATTAATCCATACAGCCAGATTAAAAAAAAAAAAAAGACAACTTCAGGGGATGCATGTTCTTTTTTTTTTTTTAATTTTATTTTTTATAAACATATAATATATTTTTATCCCCAGGGGTACAGGTCTGTGAATCGCCAGGTTTACACACTTCACAGCACTCACCATAGCACACACCCTCCCTAATGTCCATAATCCCACCCCCCCAACTCCCCTCCCCCCATTAACCCTCAGTTTGTTTTGTGAGATTAAGAGTCACTTATGGTTTGTCTCCCTCCCAATCCCATCTTGTTTCATTTACTCTTCTCCTACACCCTTAACCCCCCCAGGGGATGCATGTTCTTATACCCAGGCTAAGTTTTCTGTCTAATCCACCAGCAAGTATTAAACTCCAGGTGGGTGGTAAGTGACCGACAGGAATAAGGAAGAATTTGCTGTTTGAGTGCACATTTATGATATATAATAAATACTTCTAAGAGAATTCATTCAGGAGTCCTGTATGTTCTGAAAAAGGAGGAACTTGCTTTGAAAATCATTTTTGGTTGTATATCTTTTCTCCTAACTTAAATAAATGCCAAAAGGAAGTTTAATACCCATAACAGTTCAAATACCTCCCAGGAGAAGGGGGTGGACATGAGAGGCAAGACCAGTGACAGGCAGACTAGAAATTTGAGACAGAAAGGAAGAAAAGTTTACATCAGCCCATCCCAAAGACCCAGAGATTACACACATACCATTGCCAAACTGAAAGTTTGTACAGATGCAAGACGAAGGATCTCAAGACGGGGGTTGCTGCGGGCCCCTCGCTTAATGGCTATGTTAGATTTTTGGCAATAGGTCTCTGTAAAATCGACATCAAATTCTAAAACTGGTTGGCAAGCTATATCCAAGAGCAAAATCCTGCCTATGGCCTCATGATCTAAAAATAATTTTTACGTTTTTAAGGGGTTGTAGAAAAACAAGAGAAATGAATAGGAACAGAGGTAGTACGAGACCCTCCACAGAAAAAGCTTGCTGACTCATACTCTATGATGATCTCCCTTGTCCAAAGAGAATTGCACAATGATCCAAATAATGCCATTTTTCTGAAGAAGGGAATTCCATGGAGCTCTTGGGTGGCTCAGTTGGTTAAACATCTGCCTTCAGCTCAGGTCATGATCCCAGGGTCCTGGGATTGAGTCCTACGTTGGGCTCTCTGCTCAGTGGGGAGCCTGCTTCTCCCTCTCCCTTGCCTGCTGCTCCCCTACTTGTGCTCTCTTTCTCTGTCAAATACACACACACACATATATATTTTTTAAAGGGAATTCTGCTTATATTTGGATATACTCTTCCACACCTGCTGACGGAGGAAGAAGAGGTGGGTAAAGGCTGAGTTTCCACAAAAATTATTACCATTTACCAAGAGGAAGGTGGTGGTTGGAGGAAGAATACAAAAGGTAATACCTACTTAGCCCTTCTGGGGTCAGGGAAGGACTTCATATTTCTATACTCCTACACCCACAAGCTTCCCTGTGCTTTTGTGCAAGACATCATTCCTGACCAGAAAGAGCACATTCTTCATTCTCAAGGGACTAGAGAAACAAGGAAGCAAGTAGGTAAAGCATTGTGTAAGAACAGCTGCACATGAATAATTTAACACAAGGTTCTATGAGAGTATATGGGAGTGGCATCTAATCCTTAGAAAGATCCAGAAAGAATGTCTAAAAGAAAAGCCATCTTCATAGAAACCTAAAGTTCAAGTAGGAGTCTTCCATGTCAGTGCTGGGGAGAGGGTGGTGGTCTGTGGTTGGAGCGGACTGTGAGGATACTATCAGGGAGAGGTGGGCCTGGGGAGGTGGCAGGGGCCAGATCAGGAAGGGATTGGGAGGACTTGTTCTGGACTTTATTCTGCAGGTAGGAAAGGGACAGGACCAAATGTACATTTTAGAACAATCATTCTGGAAGCTGTAGAAATGAACAGATTGGAGAAGGTAAAACAGAAGTGTCATAAACCAATAAGCCACATTTTGAAAAAGTTCTAAAAGGACCATCTCTGCTATAGTCTCAGGTTCGTCTTTCTGACCAATCACCAGACTTATTACTCAGCCATCAAAAAAAGAAATCTTACCATTTGCAATGATATGGATGGAACTGGAGGGTATTATGCTAAGTGAAATAGGTCAATCAGAGAAAGATGATTATCCTATGACTTCAGCACATGTGGATTTTAAGAAACAAAACAGAGGCTCATAGGAGAAAGGAGGGAAAAATAAAATAAGACAAAAGCAGAGAGGGAGACAAACTATAAGAGACTCTTAACTACAGGAAACAAACTGAGGGTTATAGGAGGGGAGGTGGCGTGGGGGGATGAGGTAACTGGGTGATGGGCATTAAGGAGGGCACCTGATGTAATGAGCACTGGGTGTTATATGCAACTGATGAATCCCTGAACTCTACCTCTGAAACTAATACACTCCATGTTACTAATTGAATTTAAATAAGATATAATAAAAAAATTACTAAGTGTCCCTATTCAAAAACATCTATTTTTCAAACTGGCAGTCTCACATCGCAGAACTCAAAGAATTATAGACGATAAAGATTCCCAGTTTCTGAAACTGGAAATTGACCCGTAGAAAAGCCACGAGCAGTCAAGGGTCCTCTGAGTATCTGCAGAGAACACACACGGCAGCAATACTGCAAGCCTGAGTCATCACACCCGATGACAGAGAGGAGGCATCGCCAAGGTAACTGGCCTGGGAGTCTCCTTGGAGACCAAACACAGCAGCTTTTCTGTGGGCTGCTGCAGTCTGGAAAAATGGGTGCTCATGGCCTTGCATGAGTCACGTCACTAAAAGAGCTGTCTGAAATGTAAGCGACCTCCACACGTGTGCCTTGCGAGATACACACGGGCATGTGCCATGTGTGTGTGCAGTTCTTATTTGTCTGACTGTAGACAGACAAATATGTGGAAGGCACAGCATGGCGAGAAGCCAAGAAGCCAGCCAACCCTTTCAAAACACATGAGGAAAAATCTGCCAACATGGAGTGTTGCGAGTCCCTCGGCCGTGTCTTCCGTTGGAGCATTTCATGGATGGCAGGTTGAGGAGCTGCTGGTCTCATTCTCTGCCCATCTCTGAACTTCTTCCCAGGTTCAAGAGCCATGGAGAACGACTCTCGTGAGTGGACCAGTGGGCCCTGAAAGCTAAGGAGGCCCCATCCCGGCAAGGTCCCTGCGAAGGTAATCTGGTAGCACATCCTGGATCTCTGGAGTTCTTAGAATTTTGTTTGATGATCAATCATTTGGATCTTACCCCTTCCCCCTTGAGACAATTCAAATTTAGGTAGCAGAAGGAGAGAGGGACTTATGTAATTGTGTAAGAAGTGGAATGAAATTAAACACATGATAGGAACACCTGGCCTTGCTTCATTGGTCCCAAGACTGCTTTGGTGTACACTAGTCTCTGACATTCTGCACTGGGAGGAGAGGGAAGTGGGGAGAGGCTGATAGGAGACCAATGGGCAGAGGATGAATAAATATCTTTCTAAGCCCAATTATCCTTCCCAAAACCCTTGGATTTAAAAAGCATCGTGTAACTCAACATGCCTAATATAGAGGTCTATTAATAACACATCTCCAAGGCATGTGAGTTATTCTGCGTACCTGGATGAATTTTGTGAATCCTCCCGGGAGACTGAGCATATCATGAATACATACCCATACAGAGTGAAATGAGGTATGTGGGCACTAATTTTTGGAAATGGTTGTTGAGGGAAGGTACTGACCATAGTGTGATTTCAGAGGAAGAAGATATTTAGAAGGTAGGAGAAATATCAAGTTTAGCTAGTAGAAATAAAGGGAGTTTGGGTAGCAAATTCAGAAGAAATTGTAAAAGATGTGGAAACTTAACAAGAAGAATAAAGAGAACCACCAGATTGAAAGTAGCCAAGAGTATGGTACCATCTGACCAGGTGGCCTTACAGGTCTCCTGTTGAAGCTAATGCTTAAGCAGGCTGTACTCCAGTGTCCTTAGCAACAGAACCCTCATCTTAGGGAAATGGAATCATGATGAGAAAGGCCATACTCAAACACAGTGAACAGTCTCCAGAGGCAAAATGATGGCTGGGGCATTGCATTAAAAAACCAAGCAAGACCATGGGAATTCTATAAAAACCATTAATCTCTATAACAACATGCCTAAAGCCATCTTTGAGTTAACGTCCAATGAGAAATCCTAGAAAACCATGTATGTGCTGCATGAATTACTTTTCCTGTTTAAAATCAATTCCCAAGTCATATGGTTCAGAAAATGTTTTCATCCTTTTTTTAGTGACTGATAGAAATCTATGCCCTTTAGTTGGTAATATGTGTATACGTGCATTTGCAGTTTGTGTTTGTGCAATGTATTTTCCTAATAATCTACAAATGTCTGATGTAAGAAGTTCAATGTCCCAAACTGCATCATAAACCAGAAATAGCACTGACAATTCTAAAAGTAAACAAATAATTTTAGAATATCAAATATTTATCACATGTTAGGCACTATGCAGTTAAAAAAACTCCATTTATCCCAAACTTCCTAGAAGATACCAATACTGACAATCTATAATAAGTACAACAGGTGTAACCTCAGACTGTCCCAGGTATACTAGATCATGTGGTCACTCTACAGATGGCAGTCCCTTCAGCTGATGTTAGAGACATCTAGGTTTTAAAGATCCATGAACTTGAAGCACTTATTGGACCCAGCTGAAGACAGTCTTGACCAGTGAACAATAGTATGTTTTAAATCTATCATTCATAGACCTATAGATTTGTTCAGACTTACCTTGGTGGCTGATTTTCAATTATTAATAGCATAACTACCTCGAGGTTTTTTAGTACTTAAAATCTTAGTTTTCTCTTAGTACACTGTTCAGGAAAAAAGTGTGCAATTTTTTTCCCCCTTGATTGCAAGGTGATGAACATAGCCTTTATATTTTTCAAAGTTTTGATGGTCTTTGTTTTTTTCCCTCATAATGCTGAGACCTGAGGGGGTGGAGGATGGAGAAGAGGCATCTTTGACAGCTGGCGACTGCCTAGTTACTACCAGCCAGCTGGGATGTCTCCCTGGGGAACACAAACAATTTCACAGAATGTTAATATTGGATGAGGACTCTTCACAATGGCAACAGAACAAAATGAAAGCCAATCTATGAATTGGCCTGATCAGAGATTTAAAAAAAGGAATCCTGTATGACTACAAAAATGACCAAATATCACCTTCCCCTGTAAATGACTCCTGTTTCTTCTACAATGATAGCTCCTTAACTGTTCCTCCCATCAGCTAAATAAAAATGAAGATGTCCCATCCTGGGAATGCCCCTACTTTCTGACAGCACCCAATCCTTGAACAGAGCCTCGGTTCCTTTCACCCACTCCAGATCGCCTAACTCTGGTTTGAATCCATAACAATCCCTCCTAACATCCTTTGCCTGATTACCCTTGGCTCCCCAGAGTGTACAGCCTTCTTCATTAATACAAGTTGATAAACCAAATTCTCTTAGCCTCAGGTAATCTTTGGTTATTGGGACTCAACTATCTTTTAAGTAAATTTTCTCATTTCATTCTTACAAAAACCTTAATATATTTTATATCACTAATACTATATCACATACAAATAATAATAAATAATATATTAATTATTTTACAGGATATATAAGCTTTCAGTGGTTGAGAGCTCTGCACAAAGACAAGAGGTAGTAAGGGGCCAAACAGGTTTTACCCATCTAATGCAACAAAGATAATGTAGTTGAGCCAATAGTGATTAAACACCAGATATGTTTATATCTCAGGAGAAAACAAGCCAATGAGAAGCATCCCCCACCTCTGACATAACCACTGGCTTTGCCATGAGGTAGTAGAACTAGGCAGGGGTGGAAAGGAGTGAGCACTAGAAGAATCGAAACCTGGGTCATGGATACGTACAGTGAATATATAACCTTTCCCAGCCAGGACACTGTCAAGAGTGAAGGAGGGTGATTACAATCATACAGAATAGGTACAACCTGGAACTGTCCCAAGGTAATCAGGTCACATGAAGACTCTACAGATGAGGTCATTGTAGTTGGTGTTAGAATCTTGAGGTTAGGATCAGAGTCTGGGTCCCAGGCCTACTGCCCTAACTCTCCATGGTCAGGGGAGATGGAGACTTGAGCAGAGTAAGGAGAAGCCAACTACACATGGCATCTGCTTTTAGACATATCCCCTCTGAGGAAAAATAATGTTCTGCCCAGGGTCCAGGGGTGAGAGAAACTTGCAGGTGGGGCTTGTGGAAGAAGTGCTTTTCTTTTTCGCTTGTAGTACCTATGGATTCACTAGATCTCTTCATTGTTTAAGTGCCTAATATGAAGGGAACTTCATTTGGTCAAAATGTACAAGTGACCTAAAGGAATGATGGATACACCATAAAGAAACCATTGGACAAAAAACTCGAAAGAGTCATTCTAAGCTTAGCTTTCAAAAATCCCAAGTTTATTTAAAAAAGAAACAAGAACAAAAACAAAAACCCAACAAGTTTCTGCAACTCTTCCCGCAAAGTGAGAAGCCTCACTAATGTCTCAACTAGACTATGTCTCCCAACTTATTAGTATATAGGAAATTCTATGAGTAAAAGTTTTCTGAATTACCAAATATTCTAGTTACTAGCAAATTACAGTGTCTTTCACAACTCAAAAGGCATTTCAGAATTGTATTGTGTTGTAGATTTTGTAATTAATTATATATGTAGCTGGTAGAGGCTTTTCATCTCATCTTGGAAAGTCTAGTCCTTTTATGATTTGGCTTGACTAAAGATGCATGAATTAATAAGTTAACTTACTACATGGAGAGTTGGAACAGTGGATATCATCTATATGATCTAATATTGAGGATTAAACTGGCATACAAAAAATGAGTATATAAAAGAACAATGTGTTCTTTTCAAAAATATGCATATGAACTCACAGGCTCAGGAAATGTTAGAAGAAATATGGAAAGACCACAGAGTCTGTCCTTGCCATTAGCAGAGGTCAGTGAGAAGACTCATTTAGAGTCACACAGCTGGGATGTGCCTGGGTTACATCAACTAACTTTGTTAACTACCTCTTAGCCAACATTCTTCTCACTCAGATCCATGCTTGAGGGATTAAGTCTTCTTTGAAAGCTATTGTTTTCCCATTTCTCATGAGAAAGTTATATCCTTCAGTCATGGTATTGGTAGTGTGGGCTTGCCCAAAGTCACTGAGTAGATTTCTCAGGATTGGCAGGTGAATACCAATGGGGGTAACCATTGCCCCTATAATCTGTAATTGTAAGTGATGCTGTAGACAAAAGTTATCTCAGAAATAGACTAGTGGTGAATAAGAACACCAATGTTGAAGGCACTTACTTAATGGCGGCTTGCAGCTTCTCACACAGAACAGTGAGCACAGAGACAAGGTCATCACAGAGGGACTCAACTGTCGACCCTTCAAACAGAAGAGATTATAAGCATTAGACATTGGCAGAGGGCACTAGAAGCTTCCTCAACAGTCCTTCTCATCCTCTGCTTTTAATGTTTTCAGGACTGAAAAGAAGGTCTTCAGATGCTGAGCCTTCCTCAGGCCACTAAAATGATCATAGAAAATATAATTATTCATTTCTGAAGTAAAACACTTCAAAAATTAGGTTCAAAAAGAAAATGATACATTGTTTACTATTATAAATTAAACTAATTCACACGTAACAAAAGGAGAGTTCATTAATTTAAGAAACAATACAACTGACAACAATTTCCACAATATTTAGGTCGGTAGACTACAAATGTATCCCTTATTCTGACCTTTGAAATTTCTGGATCTCTTGAGCAGATTTGAGTTGTATCAAAGAGATAAAATGTGGCAGCATGGAAGAAAGATGGGCTTCTCAAACTAAGGAACCAGGGAAAGATGGCAAAATAACTTACTCCCCATTTGCACTACTTTACCTATTTTCCCAGCATCCTCTGGGCACACAGTTGCTAACAGAGCAATGACAAAGGCCAGAAGAAATAATTTTTCCTCCAGACATGTTCATGTTCAGAAGCTAGCAACAAAACACCCACAGAAGCACTGAATGTATTGGAGAGAGGGTGAAATTTAGAATCTGGTCAGGTACTGGTCCACAACTTGCTGACCATGAGAGTTTGGGTAAGCTTCAGTTCTCCCTTTGGGGGAATGGATACAAATAATCCCAGTCTCACAGAATTGTTGGGCCCAGTGAAATAACAGGTGAAAGCGTTTGTTTTTCTAATAACAAACACCTTTAAAGATCTATACAATTGGGGCTGAGTATTTGATGAATGCAGAGATAAAAAAAAATGAACATGAGGTCAAGAATGATGGAGAAAAAAATGGCAAGAGTGTAAGACAGAAAACGACAGTGAAGTCAGAGGAGGATGGGAAAGAGAAATAGCTAATCCTGAGAATTTATGCTCTTCCACAAAGAAACAAACCTGAGAAATGATAAGACAACAATAAGACACCACTAAAAATAAATAAAACCCATAAGTAGTCCTTAAACAAAGTTTTAGATAAAAGTCAGTGGGTCCATCCACTTTTTACTAATATATATATTTTTAAAGATAAACCTGTGGCCAAGAGGACTTGGACCTCCTCTTTGGTTTATAAAACCAAAGTGAAGGTTTTATAGAACCGCAATGACCCAAGAGAGGGAAAGACAGGTGGAGCGCGTCACTGGGAGCTTCCACAGGTGGCGAGATGCTGAAGCATGTTCTGGTCGGCAGCCCAAGAAGGGAGTGAGGGGGAATGAAAAACACAAGCTCCAGCAATCTTTCAGAGATGACTTAATGCCTTTCTCATTTCTTTCCTTCATTCTGCGTCTCCTAATTGTGGCTGCTTGGCTGCATTTCTTTCTGCCTTTTATTCCCCTTTTCATCCTCTCTGTAACCAACTTTCCTCTCGCCTCCATCTTTTCTTATTATTAACATGCAACGATATCAAAGAAAAGCAGATTTTCTCATATTTTTTAAATTACTGAATAAAATATGAGATAAAACATGTTTCCATTTTCTAAATTCAATGGTTTGAATTTTTCATATCTTTTCAGAAAATACTACCAAACTAAGAAACAAAACAAAAGACCCCAAAAAACAAAAGACAAACTGCTTGTCAGTTATAGGTAGACCTCTGTTTTTCCTTTTCCTCTGGGTCAGAATGAAATTCCTTACCTGGATTTCATCTGCCACCTATATTGAGCTGTTTGTCCTACTGTCAGATTCCCTGTGAGATTCATTTTTTTTCATATTAAAAAAATGGCATTTCACCAACTTATTGTGGGTACAGTAGCTCTACGCCAATCAGGTTTCCACAACCCTCTATCCAATTCTCATTTTAACAATTAATAAACCTTACTTCATGGAAAACAAAACAAAGCAAAAACAAAACAATGACAACAACAACAACAAAAACAAAGCCACAAAAAAACCCTAGCCTCCAACAGGGAGGTATATGAAAAGTTACTCTCCTTCACAGAGTTGGAACAGAAATAGGTGTAGGGGCAGAGTACAGGGCCAGAAGGAAGGTTAGGGAACAGCTGATGAAGTACTAGCTGGTAAAGCAAAGCTAAGCAGAACCTCCAGGGAGCTCCCTGAGAGCCCCACTCACCTCTATATCCCCAGTGCCAAGCACGTAGTAGGCATTCTTAGACTTGCTTTTTAAACTGAACTAGCAAAAATCAAATGCAATACCTTGATTCCTGAATTCCTGTGGGACATCCGGGTTTTCAATTATCTAGCAAGGGAAACACACACAAGACAATTAGGAGATTCAGGCACAAAAATTCCTGACTCCTACACCATGGAAAATCCTAGGAAACAAATGTCATTCTGAGTGCTCTGGGCTCAACGAACTATCCTAAGTGGCCCTTCCAGGTCTTGATAGCATTTCATTACTCATGGTATTTGGGAGAAGCCTCTGATGTCTGGAACTGAGTTCATCAGTTCCTAAAATAATTCATTCCAGACTCCACAATCTTAATAAGGCTTAAGCCCTTTGCTCACTGTATGTATGATTCCAGGGCACTGAGCTAGGGCCTGGAGCTGTCCCTATGGAAACAGGTGAGTTACCTTTGCACAGACGGCTTGTTCCAAGGTCACAGCCTATACTTGAGTTGGCACCTACTGAATACAGACTCTTAGTAATGAGAAGGATTAAAATAGAGGTCTGTAGAAAGGTTCTTCAGTCTTCCTACCTCTGAGCACTGGGAGAGAAAAGGGTATTTTCCAGCTGATCAACTGCCAGATGTAGAAATTCTCCCAGGGCACTGTTTTGTCTTTTAAACTTGTTACAAGCACATATTTTTACTTTTCTTTGTTCATCAATTTGCAAGCTCAGCGGCTTTCATAGCATTCATGGTGAAAGGCTATGTCAATATCAACAGCTCAGCAGTGGCTAAATAGAGAGTGTAGAATAACATTTTCTGGAGAAAATACATCTGAATCATCTTTAAAGGACAGGAGAAGCACTACCACCTACATCCTAGTATTTACATGTGGCATTTTTGCTTTTTGAAATTAGTAACTTATAATTTAACAATGGTTTTCATCACCTAAATAATTTGACAATAAAGCTTGATAGTAACTCCAAGATCCTGATGGCACAAAATCAAATTGTGTGATCTGTTCTGGGAGTAGGGATAGCTATTAAATTGAAATTACAGGTGACCCATGAACAATGTGGGGGCTGGGGGTACCAATTACCTCTAAAAAAATCTGTATGTCCCTTCTGACTCCCCTAAAACATGACTACTAAGAGCATAGTGTTCACTAGAAACCTTACCAATAACATAAACAAGCCAAGAAACACATATTTTGTATGCCGTATGTAAAATATTCTGTTTTTTTAATAAAGCAAGATAGAAAAAAGAAGGTATTAAGAAACTCATAAGAAAAAATACAGTACTATATTTATGAAGAAAATCTATTAGTGGACTCGTGTGGTCCAAACCCGTGTTGTTCAAGGATCAACTGTACATTTCCTGCTAAGGGTTTTGGCATTCTAGATTCATTTTCTTTCTGTTGTATTTAAGCCTTCCTAATTCTGAGGTGGCCCATGAAGCGATCCTGTGAGGGGTCATGGTACACACTACATATCTTCCCCAGGTAAGGCTAGGTGGGCTGTGGGCGAACACACAGTCTCTTTTGAATGAACCTCTCCACTCCTGTAGACCACTTCCCTTTACTAGCTTTTTAAAAAAATCACTGTTCTTAGCTGACAAAACTTAGGTCTCCCACTAGTAGACATCGCATATGCTTCAAATATTAGCATCCTGAGAATTATTTTTCTGGGACATGGAAACATCTCCGGGGACTGCATGAGTAATGGAAAGGAAATGACAGGAAACACTAATTTTCCACCTAATTTGGGATCTTGCCTCAGGTTGGGTAAGTCCAGATGGTCCGTGATGAGCAGGACCAGAGGGCTTGTTAGACACATAATACCACAAGCAAAGGAAGATAAACCTCTGAGTTTTTGAGTTTTTTTTTTTAAAGATTTTATTTTTAAGCAATCTCTACACCCAATGTGGGGCTCAAACTCATAACCCCATGATCAAGAGTCGCACACTCTGGGTTTTACCCTGACCTCTATAATGTGCCTGTTATCCTTCCTACAGAAGAGCAAGGTGAGCTAAAAGGCTGAGTCATTTCACTTAAAGCCTCATATTCTCCTCCTTAACATTTCAAAAATAAGATTAAGTTAAGGGGTACAATGGAAATCACTTTGAAACTACAAAGTTTCATTTAAATGTTTCATCTCAAAACATGGAGACACCATTAGTATTACATTATTTCATCACATTGCATTTAGCAAGGATGAACTATGAATGTATGATTAATATAAGATTTTCAATGTCTTAGGTTTACTTCTTTTAAAATGTGTTTTTAATGTTTTTTGGGTTTCTTTTCTTAGCTTGTTTGCTATTTATAATCTGAATTTCTTTTTAACTACTATTTCCACGCTATAATACTCAGAATCCTAATTTAAGTGAAGTAGTTTTTAACAAAGGGTAACCTAAGGTAATACTCTCAAGATAAAACAATTTTTTAATAGAAACTTGGGCTGTGGACATAGCAAACGTAAAAATGTAAAACAAACAAACAAACAAACAAAAACCAACAACCATTAAAAGAAAAAAGTGTTTGCATTTTCAGATTAGTGTTGCTTTTTCAAACCCTATCTGCTGCAGAGGCAGGAGCCCAGTGACTTAGTTCTGGCTCTTTTACTGATAAGCTCATTCATTTTAGATTTCAATTTCACCTTTCTGGGCTTCATCTTCCTCATTTGTAAAATGAGGGCTAAAAGAATTTGACTAGAAAAACCCTAAGGTTCCACTCAACTGTAAAAATTAGAAAATAATTGAGGTTAAAAATTGGAAATAATTTAAGTTAAACATGAGAACTTCACTTCTATAAAGTTAACTTCTGAGATATTTCAGACCACCCCTGAGATTTCCTATTCTAGAGAATAATAAAGTGTTCATTTCAGAATACTTCTTGTAGATTTTTAAAGAATTTTAATCTGAATTATTCAGAAGCAGATAAAAAAAAACACCACATACCTATTTTAAAGAATCATCATCTCCTTCATTAACATTCCCCAAAGATAAAATATACGAGAAGCCAACGACATTTACATTTTTCTTGGGAACACTCATTTTAGACAGTCTGTTCAAGTTTAGATCAATAAGTGCCAATGGACTTTGGTGACAGAGAGAAGGCAAATCAAGCTTTACCTTGATGGTCCCAGAAGGTGAAGAAAGATCTGGAACAATCTTTTAGTTAACAAAGAGCAACAGACACCAAGCCTCAAAGCAAGTAATTAATTGCTATTAATTTTGCCTAATTTTGAACTTACTTCTGGTATTTGTTAGGATATTAACATAGTATTTTTATATAAAATTTTCAATAATGACTAAAAAATGATAGGAACCATAAGGAAAAACGACTCTCAAAACTTTAAACAGGCAAAAATATAAAGAGCTGAATTTATAGAAATGAATGTTCTTCTAAACCAAGCAAGCCTCCCCCACTGCTTCAGGAGGAGGCCGCCCTAGCGGCAGGTGGGAGAGGAGGGAGCATCGAGGGTGTGGGACACGCAGCATGCAGTTACACAGAGACGCTGGCAAGCCTGCTCACCGTGTTCTCCTGCCTTTGTCGTAACTGTAAAGTCAAGTCACTCAGCATTTGACTGAGAGTTGCCCGCACAGCCGTGTTTATACTACGTTGGTGACAGCTACATATGTATGTCTCAATGCACACCTGGTAAAGAGATAAGATAGCAACATACACGCTCTGTAGATACCAGTTCATTACCAACATGCTTTGGAATTAACCAGAGAGGACAGTAAATCCCTCTTGAACAGAAAGTCAGCCTGATTTAGGACTAATTATCGATGAGTACTATAAATCTTTAAAATCCCTGAAAATTTGTTTTTAAGCCTATAGGCAAGTAACATTGTGATAAAGATTATCACTCTCAGAACTTACTGTTCTGAGCATCATAGGAGAATGCAAAGGAGTGATTTTTAGATATGCCAGATAATTCTATCGAGAGCAAACTCAGGTGTCTGGAAATTAATCCAGAAAAACTCCTCCCATGGTCAAACAGGAACAGAATCTACTCACTCCTATGTTATGAAGCATGGGGAAAGGGTTGTGAATCCCTTTCTCCTGCACTGTAAACAGTGATCTTGGATTTACGCTCTAGCTGTGTTCTGGAAACCTGATACAAATGGACAATCGGCTGGGTAACTGAGCAGCGTGGCTTAGGGTGAAAGTGTCTCTCGATGACTACGTTGCATCTGAATTGGAAAAACTATGGATGGACTTTAGAAACCTGGCAAGAAGTCACAGGTTTGGGTTTCCTGAGTGAATCTTGTCATTCTCATGTCCTCTTAGAGACTTCCACCAGCTCTGCTTATGGAGTTGTTATGGAAATTCTGGTTCCTCCATGGTAGAAACATGGGGCTCCTAAAACAAGGTGACTGCACCCACCGAGGGGGCTCTCATCTCTTGTTTCAAGGCTGACACTTGAGAGCTGCAGAGTAGCTGCTGGACGACTGCAAGGACTCCTTCCTGGGAGAGAGAAATGCCTGCCAGGGCCCTGTTTCTCTTCCCTATCTATTAAGCAGATGTCATGCCAATTGTGGCCTATGTGGGTCTTGTGAGTCTGAATGTCTACTGGGACCTGAGTAGACTCCCTGATGGCTGCAAGCATGGAGAAATCTCAATTTGGGGATTTGATGATGATGATGTTTAATGTCATGACTTTGCAGATTTTATTGCCTCTAATTCTTCTGGAAGCTATAGGGATGGTCATAACAACAAAAGCGTGCTTTAAATTTACCTGCTACTTTCTGTCTATCAGGTGGGTCATCCTTTCCTGTTTACTAAGTATATTTAGACCCACAAAAAGAAAGAGATTTAATGTACCTTAATTATTTTTTGAGGGATAACTCTGAGATTATCTATAATCAAAATAAAGTGTTCTCACCTCAGTGACAAACTTAATTTGATGGATAAGAAGAGAGATTGAAGAGATATTAAGTGTTAACCTTCATGGCCGCTATTGCTTACGCCGGAACATTCTTTCGGGCCTCACAGTTATAACTTTTCAGTAAAATTAATAATGTAAAAGTAAATATTCTCCAACAGTTAAATTTATCTATTGAATCCTCAGTAGTCCGATTGAGGATTTACAACTCATAAATTTAATTGGAAGTTGGCTTAGATTAATTTGTTTTTAGCTAAAAAAGAAAAGCAAATTCCAAAATAATTTATTTTTCAAATTGCCATCGAAGGGCACGTCAGTTTTTTTTTTTTCAGCATAACAGTATTCATTGTTTTTGTACCACACCCAGTGCTCCATGCAATCCGTGCCCTCTCTAATACCCACCACCTGGCACGTCAGTTTTAAATTCATTTTCTCAAATGATCATGGATTAGAATGTATGCAAAGGCACAAACTATACATAGGTAGAAAAAAGCTGTCTTCATCCTGGAATGCGTTTACTTGGCATGTCATGAAATGATGTGCAAATGCGGGAAATACATCTAAATGAGTTCGGGGCATCACTTTGAGGCAACAAATGCTCTGGAGTGTCCTTCAGCAGAGCAGGACTACTCGTGACTCAAAATTTAACAGTTTTCTTTAAATCCCATGTTCTCCCCAGAAATCTTCATAGCTATTGATCTTTAAGATTTCTGAGCTCTGACATTAATTGAAGGGGGATTTTGAAGCCGCAGAAGCATTAAAGATGAGAAAGTAGCTATTTTGAGAGCTAAACTCATACTCAGTCTAAGCATGCTTCTTTTAAATTCGGACAGCCATAGCGGCTCTACAACCGCCCTTCAAAAATTTTATTAGTTGCTTTAGAGCCATAAATGAAAGCACGGATGAGTAATCAGAGTTTATGTAACGCACATGGTACTGTATCCGGGCAAGAACTTCCTAAATGCCAAATGCATTTCTTTGAGTTTTAACATCACCACCACTTCTAGTTGCTAATCTCAGGGGTACAACACTGGGAAGGACTCCTTGCATGCTTACTCGGCTTAAAAAAAAAAAAAAGGTATTAATCTGGGGCACCTGGGTGGCTCAGTCTGTTAAGCATCTGGCTGTTGATCTCCGCTCAGGTCTTGATCTCAGGGTTGTGAGTTCAAACCCCACGTTGAGCTCTGTTCTGGGTGTGTAGCCTACTTAAATAAATTTTAAAAAGGGTTAATCTAAGAAGCTCACTCTGCATATGATGGATGTGTAAGTACTTACTGTGATAAAAGGGTATCCTTTTAAATATAAAAATGACCATGTACCTGATAATATTACTATCTTTAATTCCACACAAAGAAATGCTCTATCAACTATCTTGACATTTTCTAAAAAAAAAAAAAAAAAAAAAAGGTTCTCATACTTTTTACAATCATAATAAATGGGTAAACCAGGAAGAGTCCTAGAAGGAAGGTTTTCATGACAAACCTGACCACTATACTCCAAGCCAATGCTTTTTCCCTTTGTAAATGTTTTTCTGCCTCTTCCTTAGGGTAGCGCTAAAATGAGCGCACTGAATCGGAGAAGTCAAGAGAATAGCGAGTCCAAAGGCAGGCTGAGTTTCTGGGAAAAGGCTCATCAATTTCCTCTTATAGTATTTCCAGTGGCACTTCTACCTCCCCGTGCCCTTTGCTTTCGTAGTGCAGAGTTGACCCTTAAGGACCCTAATCCTGTATCTCTACCAGAGGCTTAAAGGGCCAAGTTAAATACCTTGTGAAAAGCCACAGGCCCCTGATGGCCAGGGAATGCACGAAGACACAGGGCAGTGAGGAGTTTCGTAACGGACTTTTTAGCCATTTCATGCATTTGCAGATGTCCAGCTTTATGGCATGCGAAACACAACTGAGGGCAAAACCACAGAGTTAATAAAGCAAAACAAATGCCGAAAGCAGAAGGAAAAAGAGCAAGAAAACACAAGTCTGCAAGCCATACATAAGCAACCAGAGTAAGCAGTATCCTCAAGTAAGAAGATGGATAAATAACAGTACGCGGTTAAACCCCGGGCAGAATCATTATCACTTAATTCAAAGCAGCATAATAGAATGTAATTGATACTCAGCGTTGGCCAAAGTGATGACAAATTTTAAAGTAGCCACCACAAGAGAAATCTGTTTAGCTTCGCAAAATACATATGACCTTCGCTTTGTTGAACTGTGCATTTGCCTTCTCTTTCCTATCTGAATGGGGTTCCTAGCACAGCTTTGTTAAATCTGTGTATGATACTGAGTAACAAGTTCCAAAGACAGTTGGGATAGTGTGTTTTCAATGGGAAAATTTTTATGGAGATAAAAAATAATGTATGGTGATAAAAAATAGAAAGATCAAAGGCTGAGCTACAAGAAAGCAGAAGAAATGTCTTTTTATATAGGGAAGTTACGAAAGCTTGTTGATCACATTGGAACCACGGACAATTTTGACCATTACTACAAGTCTCAACTCTACACTGAATCATGATGACAACCTGATGGCCAAGGTGCTTCCAGGTGAACAGCTGTAACAGGCAGGAATGTGACAAAAGGCACCTCAGGAAATGGTTCCTGCTGATACGCACACACACACATGCGTGCAGGCGTGCGCGCGCGCGCACACACACACACACACACACACACACACACACACACCCCAACACACACAATAACTGAAGTTATTATTCCTAAGGAATATGTGTATAAGTAAGCCAGACCCCCAAGCTGGGTCGGGAAATGTGTTCATTTTCCTTTTGGAAATTTTTCAAGCGCCCAAGCATACATGGACACCTCTGACTGTGACTTCCCTTTTCCTCCTCCATATTCCTCTTGGCTTAAGCTGGCATATTAAAATGGCTTAAGGCACCTCAACCCTTTAATTCCTGCACCGGGGTCCCCAGAAGGTCTACTGAACTCTAGCCTTGCCCTATGAACTAGCTCAAATGAAGTAGAGAGGATCTCTGAACCACTCTGTGTGTCTTCTAACTCCATGCAAGTTCTTCAAGAACTGTGTAAGTCAGACGTTACAGGGAAGTGGGGAAAATCTTTGCAAAAGGACTCGTTTGCTCAAAGCCCATCCAGCAGCAAATAAGCAGAGAACAGACACTTCCAAGGAGTCAAATCAGAGTCAGTAAAGACACAGGCCCGGAAGGAAGAAAAGAAAGGGTTTCCGGAAGGGAAAGTGGAGATGCTCCTCCTTAGAACAGGATTTCCTTACTTCAGTGGCCTCAGCCAATTTGATACAACAGTCTGGGCTCCCTTGACCAGTTTTCTTGAGAGGAGGTGGGGTTACTCCTCCCAGTTTTAGGTAGAACATAACAAACAAGATGCTTCCAAGAAAAACTGACCGGGTCTCCTGTGTACTTTTCCTCTGGATTTTATCTGTGGACTAATCTGCTCCTTAACTGTAGAATATTTAATTTGCTGTATGTCTCAGGAATAATGCTACTACATCAAACTAAAAGAACCAAAACGTATCACTGAACATTCAGGAGTTAGAAGTCAGCCCAATTAAAAAAAATACTTTAGTGACAACTAGAATCATTAAATCGGTATCTCTGGTAGCAGGTCTTCAGCCTTAATGGTTTTGAACTCCCGTGGGGGTAATAAGGGACACTAAACGAAACTATAAACATATAAACATCAGGTCATGTGATGCTAGCATAAAGCTCAGAGAAGATAAACTGAGTATCGATACATAAAGATACCCAAGAAGGTGGCACATGCCTGCCAGTCACTTGGATCTATGGTCACAAAAAAAGTAAAATTCTTCAGTACTATGGTTCCCATGTGAGAACACCACACAGCTGCTTTCTAACTAAGCACCGTGGTGAAGATCCAAGGTGGATGAGACGCCTACGAATGTCAGTTGGTTGCCAATATTATTACGGCAAGATTCTACCAACATTTTCTAAGACTAATAGTAGCGAGGAAGCAACATAATACAGTGGTTAACAGCCCATATTTGAAATATAAAAAGTCTGAATTTGAATGTCTAGCTGTAGAAACTTGGATAGCAAATTATTCTTACTTTTCGTGGGATTCTTTATCTGCCTTGTTTGGGGTAAAGATGAGAGGAGAATGTACAGAAAACACAACTTATTGACACACACTAGTGACTCAGTAGCTAGCAGCTACCATTATTAGCTGGTTATTGTTATTAACCAGTGTTTGGCAGTTGAGGGATGGATGGACAGATGGAGTGAAAGAGGGAGGACCCTGAAACTAAGAACCTTAAACAAAGAATGGTCCTTGAGACACTTTGCTTGGGCTTGATAGGATAAAATACTGGAAGTTTCCCACGAGTCAGTAAGATTGAACCAGCAAATACACATTTATAAACAAGGCTTTCTCACTTTGAAAAATCCCTCAGAGAAACCTTGAGCAGGCTTGAGAATACACCCTGAAACTTTCCAAAGGAACAACATTAACTATTTTCAAATTCATTCCACAGAGCTTCTGGCTATGGCTTCTCTTCTTCCTTTACCCAAAGACTTTGGCAATTTTTACTCCCACGGCTTCTTCCAATATTAAGTTACTACCTCTGGAAAACTCAACAGCAGATCTGCTCATTTGGGCATCATGCTAAGAGAAATCTTGGTCTAGCTTTCAACCAATGGCAAGAAGGATTATGTATCCATAGGGAGTTTTTATTTCTAATTATTCATGAAATTGAACAGAAAACACATATCGCATATTTCATAATTACCCATTTCTAAATTTGACGATATGTCTTATTCTTCCTGTATCATGAAAAACTGTGATCTGAAAAACTTTCATTATTACAGTTTAATTAAGCAAGTTAATGTGAGACATACAAATGAAAGTTTATTTACATTTTGAGTGCTTAATGATCCTTTTACTGTTTCAACAGTGCCTTGGGGGAAATGGCCTCATTCTTCATAGTTAAGTACACATGTCTATTTCCTGATCAACAGGTTTCAGGGTAAACACTGTTCTTGAGTAAAAGTCACCCTTGCAGCAGGGTAAGAAAGAAGAGGATGTCTGGATTTTTTCTCAAAAATTCCACAGGAGTTTTAAATGGTTTAAATGTTTTTTTTATAAATTGTTTCCCAAGTTAATAGCAAAAGTGACAATACAACATTCTTTTTTCATTAAGTTAAAGGCTTATTTTATGAAAAGTTCATATACAACTAAGAAAGCTTCCAGGAGCTAACTGGTGGTTTTAGGCTGAAATGTCCTGCTTTTGAAACCAAGATGCAGATTTTCAAAGGCTAAACGAGCAGGTGAGAAGCACCTGAGAACCTACAAAATCACTGCATTGAAGTCTACAGAATGCTATTCTTTTTGAGGCTGTATAATTTTCTTACATAGTTAATTCTTTCTGTTGATGCAAAATCATTTCTTAAGTGACTACTACGGTGGGAATTGAAAGGTTCTGAGCTGTTTTGCAAATTTGAGGAATGATACAGGCCAGTAAGAAAAGTGTTTCTTCCTCTCTTGCAGAACTAATGCAAACCATGATTTCAGATGGTCCTACTATTTTTCTTTCTTAAATTATCTATATATGAGTCATCTAATAATTTACTATTTATAACTACAGATCCATATGCTTATAAATTGTTGCTGTGCTTTTCATATAAATAGATCTGCTCAGCCTGTGCCAGATTACAGAATTACAGAGTGAGGTGGGGGCATTCACCTCCCCCCTTTTTAAAGGCTGACAGTGGGCCTTATGGTGAAAATCCATGCCTTCAGAATCACCTGGGAAGTGTTAGTAAAAATAAGATGTGTCCCACTGAGGAACAGTGGGACACCCTGTAGCAGATTTGACCCTTAAAGCATAAGAAATACACTTGATATATATCAAGCACTGACAAATGGGAAGGGGAAAGTGTGGAGGTGATCTGGCAGGAGATGAAGGATGGGAGGGATAGGAGAATCAAAACCTTGTACTTATCAAGGGATCACAGTCAAGGGGATGCTGCTGCTGGTAGGATTCCATACCTGGTTGGGGAAGACAGTGCTCACCTGGGCTTTAGATCATTTAAAAGGAGGTTATACTGATATTCAGACATGGCACTTTTTCCCAAACTTGAGTAGGCCCATGAATCACAAGAGGGCTCCAACTAGAAAGCAGATTCTTACTCATGAGTCTGGGGTGGGGCCTGAGGTTCTGTGTTTCTAACAAGCTCCCAGCAGCTGCTGATGCCTCCGGTCGGTGGACCACACTCGGAGGTTTTATGGCAAAGGCTGGTGGGAGAGAAGAGTCACCATCAGGGCAGCTGTTCTCAACCTGATGTCCCCAGCACAATCACCGGGGACCTCTTGCAAAATGTGTAAGCACAGTTCCCCCCAGGAGCGAACAACTCAGATTTTCTGGGGCAACCCTACACATCTTATTTTTACTAACACTTCCCAGGTGATTCTAACATGCAGCCATTTGATGAGAACCACCAATGCGGGAGGAAGGCTCCAAAGGTTGGTGGCTGTAAGTGTCCCATACAGAACAGGGGGTTTCAGGAGTGCAAAGAGCAAAAGCCAAAACTTAGTCAAGGAACTACTGTAAACAGCCAACCTTATAGAGGAACATAAGCAAACTTTTAGAAGCCTATCCCTTGTTCTGATCTTTGATCATTGTTAGTCAATGCAGTGTACTATTCACTTCATCAAAAGACATATTTTCAAGATAAAAGGCAAGGCTAGTTTAACTCCAACATTGTGTCTGCACAGTATTCATCCCTGAGCACGGTTTGGGATGAAGGGGGATGGGTAGCCTCTAGGAGGGTTCCACCACTTACAGAGGAGGTCATCAGGGCCCCCCGGGGTGAGGGGGCTTCTACAGCCAAGCTGGGTGCTGTGTGCTGCACGGTGTGAAGAGTAGAAGCCCAGTCAGACCTGCTGGTCTCGTCTCCCAGTTCCACCACTGCTGAGCTGTCTGACTTTTGGAATGTTGGTGCCCCTCTCTCTGTCTGTCAAAGATGGCTAAGAGGATTTCCTGCTTCACAGAATTGCTGTGTGGATTTGTATGATTTCCTGTAGGCAGAACTTTTAAAACAGTGACTGGCCCAGAGTAAGTGCTAAATGAACATGAGGGACAGCTATAGAACATCGTCTTTGAGTTGATGTACTTGTCTCTCGCCATAACCAGGGACATGATATGTTCTCGTGCCTCCTCAGAATTACCAGCTCTGAGAGAGAGTGGCCACTGAGGGCTCAGAACTAGAGCTGATGCTTCGTAGAAATAGGTGGGGCAGTGGGCAGGCCTGATGGATAAATGGCCACTATTCTTCTCTGAGGGAGGTGCACACTCCAGGGTGTGTCTGTTGTTGGCTCTGGGATCAGGGAAGCTGGAGACGGAAGCCCTGGGTCTAGCATCTGTGGGGCTCATCATGCTTGGGGTCACTCTTCCTCTCTCAGCAGACTGGGTTGGAAATGTCCTTCCCATGGACTGGACTGACAGAGGAGCGGGATTCTTACTCTCCTGAACACGAGATCTATGCCAGGTCTGTACTAGCACAGAGGAGCAATTCTGCATGCTGCCATTCGTTAAGGCACTTTGAAATGATGACTCTTGAGGTGCCTCGGTGGCTCAGTCATTAAACATCTGCCATCGGTTCAGGTCATGATCCCGGGGTCATGGGATCGAGCCCCGCATCAGGCTCCTTGCTCAGTGGGCAGTCTACTTCTCTCTCTCCCACTGCCAAAGTCAAATAAGTAAATAAAATCTTTAAAAAGAAATGGTGACTCTCACGGCCATGACAATGCAGTCTCCACAGCCCTGTTCTGTCCAGGGACCAGAGCAAGGTGGCAGATGGAGGGAGGCATGGGAGACCTGGCCGACTAAACCGTGTCCCGCTGTGAACAGGGAGGTGGAAGGGCCTTCCTGTGGGCCTGCAGGAGAGGCAGAGCTTAAAACATCATGTGGGGGCCTGCACCCTAATGGGAGACCCCCACCACCCAGCACATGATGGACTGTTCATTTTCAAGATCTTCACCGAGTCCTTCTGAATTCCAGAGAATATGGTCTCAAGCCTTTATCATAAACTCTGAAGTCCACACGAGCATGGGGAACAACACATTTTTCTGTGATGGTGTGACCCTGGCTTCACGACCTTCATACAGTTGTCCTGCTAGGGACTCTTCCCCAACTAAAGGATCGCAGAGGGCCAGAGCGGAACACGGAGAGCTAGTGAGCTAGTTACCACTCACACAGGAAGCCACCTGATCGATGCCCCATCCTTTCAGGGTCCTGGCCAGATCAGCACTGCCCAGCGGACCGTGGACGTCATCATCAAGTGCAGCTCCTGACAGCAGCGGCGTGAACTTACTGCGAGGCTGGGTCTGCCCCAACAGCTTTGCACGTGGATTCTCTCCCCCTTGTCCAAATGGCACAAGCACACAGCTAACACTGCCTTCACAGAAAACAAACGCAGGGCTGGGGAGGTAGCCAAGGCAACACAGCAGGTGGGCAGGAGGTGGGAGCGCTGGGGTTTACATCCAAACAGTGCTCCTCCAGAGCCCAGAGCTCCACTTCTCCCTTCCTGCCATGGCCACTGCTAAGCTGGAAGGCCTCTGTCTCTATATTGCTTTGGGGTGGAGAGTTTTTTTTTTCTTTTCCAAAAAACCAAAAAAAGCTTGGTTTTTCCTTTGTAGGTTTTGGTAGAGACCACTGTGTTTTGATGCTTTATTCTATCTAGAAAGGCCTGCGGAGTCTCTATTCTGCGTTCTAACTACCTGCCGTAAACAGCCTGAGCTTGGGCACGTCATGGCAATGTGTCCACTGCTCAGGAATGACGTCTTGATCAGATTTGCATTCAAACACTAGTTCCTGGGAGGATGGTAAAGGCAACCTTCTCCTCCTCTGGAAGGAGAAGGGAAACACTGGTAGCTCTCTCTCCCCTCTTGAAGGTCCTGAAACAACCTGTGCCCCATTCCCCACCCACCAAGCTCCATCAGCTGGGGTGTGGGGGGTGAGGTTCCTAGGCAGGAACAGCTGCTTTCCCTTCTCACCCTTCACATGGCAAAGGGCTAACAGGCCACTTAGATGCCAATTTGTTTTCTTGCTCTAATTAGAAACTACATTTGTCATTTAAAAAGCAAACTGACACGGTGTACTGAAAATAGTCCAAATCACCCAGAGCAGAGGCTGGTAATTGCCAGGGGCTGAGGGGAAGGGAGGGTAGAGAGTTACTCTTCAATGGGTCTAAAGTTTTAGTTACACAAGATGAGTAAGTTCTAGACATCTGCTGAGCGACATGGTGCCTGTAGTTAACATTACCGCATTGTACACTTAGAAATGTGTTAAGATAGATTTTGTGTTAAGTGTTCTTACCACACTCACAATAAAAAAAGAGAACCTGCAAATAATAGGAATACTCACAGGTATCCCTTAAAAATCGCCTGAAAAAAATTACTGATAGATATTCTGTTTCTTTACCCATACGGAGTAAAACATAAATAGGTTAAAGAAAGGTGTTCTTTCTACCTATATAAATACACATTTGGGAATTTACATTGTAGGTAGAAGTCAGCTAATCATTTCTTGTTCTTTTGATAGACACATAAAAATGTTCAATGTGCTCAAAAATAATTTTCTCTTACTCTTCACTCTTTAAGGCACACGATACCATAAAAGGCACAAGTAGAGGACAACAGAAATACTACTCATGATAAGGTTGACTATGTGAGTTGATGGATATTTTAATTAGTTTCACTGTGGTAGTTATTTCACAATATGTATGTATATCAAAACACTAAGTTGTAGACTTAAAATATATAGAATTTTTGTTTGTCTATTATATCTCAACAATGAGAAAAAGAAAAAAAGAAAACATGTCCAAAATGCTACATTTCTACCTGGTATACTCAAGAAATGATGATCATTACTATAAAAAACATATATACCCATGAGTGCTGACAGTTGAGCTTTTTCTTCCTAATTTCAGAATTCAGATTATCATTGCCTCTTTGAGGTCTGCACATGTATTCCTGTCAAAACACATGAATCCTGAAGATACTCTTTTCAAGAAATGGAAGGAAAATTATTCTAAGTGTATTAAAGTATTGCTTTGGAATGCTGACGTTTCCAAAAGCCAGAGGCATCTGCCAGGCACTGGAGAAGCCAAGAATTCTGTTGGACATACTTTTGGGAGTGCTGGAAGGCGCACAGTTCCCTAGCCTGCAACACAGATGGGAAAGAGAAGGCTTTCCAATGATAGTTATAAAATGTGTTTATTGGGCTTTAGGAGACAGGCCTGGAATTTCATCAGTAAAACCTCCCTCTCACTCTCGTACCTGGTTTCTTGAAAACCATTTTTTTTAAATCAAATCCTTTTCAATTATTCTTAAGAAAAATAGACTCAGAAAGCAAAAGGAGGCGCAGCGCCTAGGTACAGGAGCTTTGGGAGAACCAGTACTGTTATTTCCATTTTAAAACCTCAAATGAAACAAACCAAAGCATGCAGAAGAGCATTATGACCAAGGCTGAAAGAGCCCACAGCCTGCTTCCTACAGATCAATTCCTTAGTGGAAACTCCCCAAGGTAATGATCAGAGAAGGGCTCACCCTACTGCTGGGCCTCATTTCCCCTCCTCCCGGGACTTCTCCCAGCCTGGGGGAGGCAGCTGTGAGCAGGCAGCCAGGGAGCACAGCACATGCTCACTGGGAGGAGGGGGCACTACTCACCTCGGCAATCTTCAGCACCGCGCTTCCGTTCAGGTCGAATGTCGGAGTGTAGGTGATGCAGAGTAAAACCTTTAGCAACCGGGAAGTGAGGGAGGAAGGGAGAGAGAAGGGGTTAAAAATTCAGAAATAAAGAGAAATGTGGGGCATGTGGGTGGCTCAGTTGTTAAGTGTCTGCCTTCAGCTCAGGTCATGATCCCAGGGTTCTGGGATGAACCCCGCATCTGGCTCCTGGCTCCCTGCTCCCTGCTCAGCAGGAAGCCTGCTTCTCCCTCTCCCACTCCCTCTGCTTGTGTTCTGTCTCTCGCTGTGTCTCTCTGTGTCACATAAATAAATAAAATCTTTAAAAAAATTAAAAAATAAACAGAAATATGATTTCACATATCATTTGTGCAGCCCTGTTTTCATGCCTCTTTTTCTTTTTGCTTTATTTTAATTTACTCAGTTATTTATTTAAAGATTTTATTTATTTGACAGAGAGTGAGCACAAGCAGGAGAAGTGGCAGGCAGAAGGAGAGGAAGAAGCAGGCTCCTTACTGAGTAGGGAGCCCGATGCAGGATTTGATCCCAGGACTCTGGGATCATGAACTGAGTCAAAGGCAGATGCTTAACCTACTGGGCCACTCAGGCACCCCTGCTCTTTGCTTTATCTAACGTTTCTTCCCATGCTACTCACTGCTCTCTAATGAGTAGCTGCACATTGCCCAGTAAAACAGAGACTAATACTGTAAGTAAAGGGAGCTACCCTCTCCCCGCAGGGAATGGCACTGCAAGAATGGCCAGAAAAAGCATTCCTCAGTAACTTTAGGAAGCCCGTCTGATAATAACAGGCTCAGAGCTATGCACGGTGTGTGAATTACCTAGGTTGATACTTTCAGTAAATGTGATGATTATTGTCCTTATTTCCCTGACAGGGAAATTGATGCTTAGAAAGATTAACCCACCTAAGACCATACAAGTAACAAGCTCTACAGCTGAGATTTGAACCCAAGGAATCGGACTCCATGCCGTGAACCACCGTGCAATCTGTCCCGTCCTCTTCCTAGACCCAGGCATCATCATAACTTCTGTTCCTGTCCCCTTCCCAAATCCCCAAGGGATTAGAAATTCTTTAGCAGGCACTTTCCTCTTCCTTCCTATAACATCCCCCAAGATGCTGCCCAGCGTTTACTTGTTCATCTCAGGTGACCCTTATTCTACAAGATAGACAATGAGTTAGAGACATTTGCAAGATCTTTAATGACCACTAAAAATCTCACTTTGTATCTGTAGAGCTATCACAGAACAGATGGATAAAAGCCTGCGGCATTTTAAAAATTGTTTCTAATTTTGTGGATAAGAGGCAAGACTCTCCCTGTTCCATCCTTTGACTTGTGGCACTGTGTATTTTCTCCCTGCTGGTCTGAGATATAACTGCCGGTGTCTGCTCCTTGATCTCAAACCCAACACCTGGGTCCTGCCAGCAGCTTGGCTTGTCAGTGGGGGTTGCCTGAGGAGGCTTCTTATCTGGTTCTGCCCAATTCATGAAAGAATGCTGAAGCCTCACAAATCTACCTAATTCAGGATATACACCTAATCAGCACAGCAAGAAGTGCAATTGCCAGATGGGACAAGGAATCTCTCCTAATCCCTCAGTCTTAGTTACTGGCCAGGCCACCCTAGGGACAGCTGCTCCTCCAGGGAAAACAAATATGTACGTGATTAAACAAGGAAAAGGGGATTTTTGCCAACTTTATAGTCATGAGCTTAGATAAGTTCATTGCGGGTCTGTCCCTCAGTCTTTTGATCCTTAAGGTGCCAGGCACCCAAGAGTCAAGTCCAGATAAAAATCGTCCCATGTCAAGCAGGCTGACAGAGATTGTGGGAACAGCTGTCCTAAGTCCTCCTGGGAAAAGGCTTTCTTCTGTTTAATGAATATCTTTGGGGGTTGGGGCTTTGTAGACAAGAAGTGATGAAAACTGAAGAGAGACAGCAGTGTCACCAGGACCTAACTGGGCTTGGAGGGAGGCCATGTCATCTAATGCCTCTGTATGTGGTGGTACCTTTGCCTGAAACCCTCCTGTCCTTGGCTCTTCCTGCATTTGTTCCTCATGTGACTCATTTAGTTGGCTTCTTCTAGGTCTCAGCATAAATGTAATCCCCTCAGAGAGGTGTCCTCCTCTGACAACAAAACCCCCTAACTGGTTTGTCACATCCCTTTGCTTCATGACTTAAGAGCATGTGCCAGTCTCATAAACAACTGGTTTACTTATTGATAATCTTCCCATTAGACTAAAACATCCACTGGACACCTGAAAGACCCTCAAGGCTTTCTTATATGGTGCTGTCTTACTTTGAGTTTTTGCTATGTCACACAGCTTCCTTTTCTTGAATTGCTACCCCCGCTGTGATTCCTGGCAGGTGAGTGGGAGGTTATGAGGGACTGATGGAGATGGTGGTCCATGGAATTGGGAGATGGCTTTTCCATCTGGGCTCTTGGCTTTTTAAGTATTTACAATAAAGACTGGCAACTGGTAATACTTTACAAGGTGGAAATAATGGCAAATATTTGTCTAAATTGGGTACTGTTACTTCGAAGACTGGTGATCAGCTTCTGCCTTCCATTACTCTGTACATCCATACAAGGTGCACAAGAGTGGATTTGGAAAGAAGTTTTCAAAAACCAAAGCAGTTTTCTGTGACAAGAGATGCTTTCGGGCAGAAGGGGTTGGGGGAAGTGGGAGCAATACCACTGGGGACGTCTTCATGAAGGACACTGAGTTGGTGGTATTTGGTAATCAAGGTTCTCTGGGGAACAGAAAAGGGTCAACTTCCTTTGCCACAGGGAAGCCAGTCAATATAGAATGAGGCCCCCTAGCAACAGTCTGAAGGAAGCTGAGGATCCCTGGACCAAGCTAATGCTGATAGAGTTTAAAAGATCTTTGGAAAAAGGCTTTCCACACTTCATGTCTGGCCACCAATATCCAAAGACTCATGGAATTATTTGCAAAAACTAAGAACAACCAAAGAGAATGAAAGCACCTTAAGCTCAGGTAGTTTCTGGTGTCAGAAGCATAGAAGGTTTTAAATACAGGGAGGACAGTTCTCCTGGGCCTCTATGACTCACATGGTCTATATAAAGAGCACAGTGTCTGGCAAGGATGACTCAGTAGACAGAAATGACTTATCAAAAACAATCAGTGGAGAAATGGCTGATGTGCCCAATGCCTAGTAAGCATTCATTCACTGGATTAAAACAAAGACTGGGTAGGACATTTGGGGGACAGCTAATGAATTCAAAGAATCTGATTTCTGTTGCACCATGAGTAGGCAGAAAGTTCAGATTCACATTCTGCACACACTGGCCTCAAGGAAAACAGGAGTGACTAAATCCTGAGGGCGAATCCATTAAAAATACATCCCTCACAGGGTCAGTAAAGCTTATTGACTATGTCGTTGTCGTTGCTGAACAGCAGGAACTTGGGTGATTGGCAGTGTCTCATAATTCAGCTTGCTGGCATGGCCTCCATAGAGGAGCTATGAGGATAGGGAAAACAGGCACAAGGTTTTCCAGGAAATGGGAAAAATCATTGCAAAGACTGAGAGAAATCCCAATCATTAAAAAAAAAAAAAACAATAATCAAATAGCTATGGTGTACAAGAAGCAACCCTTCAATTTAAAAGATGTATAGAAACTTTGGGGCACCTGGGTAGCTCAGTCAGTTAAGCATATGCCTTCAGCTCAGGTCACAGTCTCAGGGTCCTGAGATTGAGACCCATATCAGGCTCCCTGCTCAGCCAGGAGTCTGCTTCTCCCTCTGCTCTCTCTCTCTCTCTCAAATGAATAAATAAAATCTCTCTTAAAAAAAAAAGAGGTTTATGATCATAAATTTAAACATGTCTCCAAAGGCAAAGGAAACAAAAGCAAAAATGAACTTTTGGGACTTCATCAAAATAAAAACCTTCTGCACAACAAAGGAAACAGTCAACAAAACAAAAAGGCAGGAATGGGAGAAGATATTCGCAAATGACACTATAGACCAAGGGCTGATATCCAAGATCTATAAAGAACTTCTCAAACTCAACACCGAAAAACCAGATAATCATGTCAAAAAATAGGCAGAAGACATGAACAGACACTTCTCCAATGAAGACATACAAATGACACATGAAAAAATGTTCATCACTAGCTATCAGTGAAATTCAAATAAAAACAACACTGAGATACCACCTTACACCAGTTAGAATTGCAAAGATCAACAAGGCAGGAAACAACAAATGTTGGAGAGGATGTGGAGAAAGGGAAACCTTCTTATATTGTTGGTGGGAATGTAAGTTGGTGTAAACACTTTGGAAAAACAGTGTGCAGATTCCTCAAAAAATAAAAAAATAGAGTTATCTTATGACCTAGCAATTGCACTACAAGGTGTCTACTCCAAAGATACAAATGTAGTGAAAAGAAGGGCCATCTGTACCCCAATGTCCACAATAGCCAAAATGTGGAAAGAGCTGAGATGCCCTTCAACAGACAAACGGATAAAGAAGATATGGCCCATATATTCTATACATTTTTTTGGAGCAGCTTAGACATACTAGTTAAACCTGTGCACCCTCTCTATGCCTCATTAGATTTATAAGCTTCTTAGAGGAGTAAAGTGTGACTTTTTGATGCCCACCATGTTTCTGGCAACTTGCCAGGCCCCAGGAGGTGTGGTGTCCTGGCCCAGGCTTGCCCCTTCTGATGCATGGTCCACATGAATGATGACCCTCAGAGTTTCAGTTAGACTGTGCACCTTCGTACCTGGTCATTATTGTAAAATGTGTAGACAACGTATTAAGACAGCCCAGTCATACAGAAGAAAATTATCCTGGGAATCTGAATAGCAGAATCAGGTTGGTATTGTGTACCATCACAAACTGGCAGGTTTTGTGACCATAAAAGTAAAAGTAAGTAGTAAAAGTGTTCATAAGGTAAGAATCCTAGAGTTTCTGATGACTTGGTTAGGATGATCAGAATTCTGTAAGCCTCCTTTAGGAATGTCCAGCCACCTAGCAGGACCTCACTCTCGACAGGGAAAAAAATCATCTCTCCTAACCAGAGGCCATCTCCCATGAGACTCATGGAACATTTTTTCCTTTCTGAGACCTTCTGCTATGCTCTGCTGAGAACCTACCTTTTGCAGTCAACATAGTAAATGGTAACTTGCCTAAGATTTAGGATTTGAAGATCTCATTTCTGCCAAGGTTCCAAATGAATCCTCTCCAGGACCATTCCTGCAAATACTGGAGTGGAGAAGTGGTTCTTGACCTTAATGGGTAGCAACTGTGTGTCTACTTTACATCTAACCATGTGCTGCATTACTCAGGCTTCCATTCATGGATCCAACAAGTATTTATGGGTGTGTTATTAGGGGTCTGATCTAATGCTGGTGTTGGGCATATAGTACTGAACCAAAAAGACACCCTGATCCCTGATCTTGCAGAGCTAACACCTGGTGTTGAAGACCTTCATAAAATAAGGGGTTGCAATAAATTGTGATGGGTACTATGACTGGGAAAATCACTGTACTCTGGACAAGCTCTCAAGGTCTAATTCAGAGCATACTAGCCATAATGCTACTTTCATCTTTTCGTGGACCTTTAAATTTAATATACTACAACACACACTATTAATAAATTAATCCTAGGAAAGAAGACATGGGTTCCATCAAGAAATGTGCTGATTTGGAGGAGTCAAGGCCCACTGAGGACACAGGGGTATACTAAGGAATTCTTCTTTTCCTCTTTCTTAAACTATTAAAATTATCTTACTTTACATATGAGTGCATCTTGAGGTGACTGTAGTTTCATTTTTCCAAATACCAGATGTTATTTATAAATCAAACCAAACAAAATCCACCAGAGCTCAAAAAAGTAGCTAAAACCTTGAGTACAGCCTTGTCTTTCCTGGTGCATGGAGAGGAGGAGACTCTCTTCAAATTCTTAATGCCAAGTGCATTTCAAACCCCAGCTCGGGTTCTGGCTGAAAATCTAACTTTGTTCCTTAATGCACAGTTCCTTCTGGCCTTTGCTATGTCTTGGCATGAAACTTCATAAAATTAAAAATGATTGCATAATTCCTTCTCTTTAGAAACCTTCCAGTTCTTTTTTTACTCTGTCAAATACGGCAAAAACAAGGATGGGAACTTCAGTGTTGAGCATGGGAATTCTGAGCCACCAAATGCCTTTCCATTCAGTGCAGGGCATGTCCACTTCTGCCCCTGCAGCCTTATGGGGTGTGTACCGCTGACAGTATATCTTGGCCATGAAGAGGAAACAGACTTGAAATACAAGCAACAAAGCAGACTCCGTTTTCCAGAGATGGCAGAACGTGTGCCATCAGAGTGGGGTTGCGGGTAGTCACAAAGTACATACCGAATGTCCGGGTACATTTTCTTATCTAAATGTAAAATATGGCTGCCCCAAATAAGCATTTTTCCCCTTATTTTTTTTTTAAAGATTTTATTTATTTATTTGACAGACAGAGATCACAAGTAGGCAGAGAGGCAGGCAGAGAGAGAGAGAGGAGGAAGCAGGCTCCCGGCTAAGCAGAGAGCCCGATGTGGGGCTCGATCCCAGGACGCTGGGATCATGACCTGAGCCGAAGGCAGAGGCTTTAACCCACTGAGCCACCCAGGAGCCCCTCCCCTTATTTTTTGATCAAAGTTGTTCAACCTCAATACTATGGAAATTTTGGGTCAAATACTTCTTTTTCTGGGGGACTGTCCTGTGCATTGTAGGGTGTTAGCAGTACCCCTGGCCTCTCCCCTCCAATGACAGTGGCAATCCCAACTGTGACAACTGAAATATCTCCAGACATTGCCAAATATTCTCTGGGGGAAAAATACTCCCCAGTGGAGAACCACTGTTTTAGATCACTTATACCCCACACACCCTGTGAATATAATGGAGAACCCCTACAATATTATTACTCTTCTTCCAGAAGCCTCCAAGCTAGAATCCAGAACTTTCAGATGGCATCTGGGAAGGACCCACTGATCCTTCATTAGGTTTCAGAGACCCCAGACTGAAAGTAACAAGAAGTAGTTGATCTATGACCCAAGTCTTTATTTTGGTTCAAAGAAAATAAATGAAATTATTGTATTGCATGAACCATCTACCCCTTAGGACTTGAACTGATTTCTCTTAGGCTGAGGTGACAGATAATTTGAGAAATCACTTTCTGGTTCAACTTGCCCACATTCTGGCAAATTGCTATTCTGAGATTTTTTTTAGTCCATAGAAAATATTTTGCTAGTGTTCCTGAGTACCCAGTTTGGAAAATATTTCTAATTATTCATTGGCATATGGTTGTGTCTTTTCTGGCCTTGATTGGGTGCCTCTAGTAGTTAAGTCTGATATTCATTCATATTTATTAATATGCCCTTAGCACCTAATTCTAGGAAATACTATAACAGTGATATCTGTAAAAAATTTCTTTGTACATATTAAATCATAATGAACTTGGCTGATTCACTTGAACAAATAAATAAACGATTCTTATTCTTTCCTCCAAATTCTCTCCCTTGGCAAGTTCCCATAATTTCTCCCTCTAACTGGAGACTCAAAAATCTATCATTGGAGCCAACATTTTCTCCAAGTTTCCATCCCTAATTTCAACTTCTCAACATCACCAATGAGTATATGCAATTCCATGAAAATCATTCAATCTCCAACATGGTAAACAGATAATACTTCCCCCACCTCTCAAATTCCTAATTATATAACCATTAAAATTACACTTGAAGAAGAAAAAATTACACTTGAAAGAATAAATATAGCCATCCGGGAAATGTTTATAATCTAAAGTGAAAAGAAATAAAAGTCTATATACACAATTAATATAACTGTGAACATATACATATGATTAGAAACAAATATTCAAAAGCCAGTCATCCTTATGGGATTTACAGTGAACTTTTCTCCACTTTGGAAAGCCTCTAGTGCTAAACTCCTTGTATTTCTTTACATGACCCTTTAAAAATATTATGATTCTTTCTTATGTGACAATGTGAACTCACTATGTCTCTCTTAAATTGGCTCCTTAAAATCCATCATTCAGTCAGAAACTCTGGTTCCTCGTCCCATCATCACCTTGGATTTTTCCTTTCCCGCCCACTTACCACCTACTCCAGTGCCAGTCACTGCGGCTCCTGCTTCTCTCCCTGCCTATCGGCTCGGGGCACGTGGGTGCACCTGTCTGCACAGCGTTGCTAAGGACCCTTCCTATTGCTGCAATCTGATTCACATCCTCAGGACTTCTTGCTTAGACTCTTACAATAAGCTAGTTCACCAGTGCCTCTGACTCAGTCCTGTTGACTTCAGACCATCCTGCAAAGCCCTTCTTTCTTCCTGTGCACCCTCAACATCTAACACTCAGCTCTGGAAGTGTCCCTTTCCCACTTCCTCTGACCAGGCCCTAGAGAATCTCCCCCAACCTAACCTCCAGCCTCATGGCTCACCCACCTTCAGGAATCCCAGTGTAAGCCCACACTTTCTAATCCATGGGGCTTTTCTCCTCTACCAAGAATGCCCGCCCTCCCCCCAAAATTATCTTAATTCTGTACACCTTTCAAACTTCAACTCAAATAGTATCCCCTCCTTGAAATGCTGATCTACCCAGCTCAATGTAGTTTCTCCTTCTGAATTTTTCCAACTCCACTTCTGTGACAACATACACAAATACTTTGAATTATGGTAAATATCATTATCTCTTTCCGATTAGTTTATGAGCACTTGCCTTTGAATGTATGGCTTCTGATCCTACAAAGTTTTATATATTGCTGGTAATGAAAATACATTCACTGAACAAACCAATGCAAATAAATCTAAAAGAAAACAATTCAAAAGGCTCAATGAATTATCTTTTTCTAGGTTAGTCTGTAACAAACTTATTTTCTAGGTTAGTCTGAAACAAAACTTATTTTGACCTAATCTCACAGCTGATAGTTTAAGAAGTAAATTTCATGAGCACATCCCAGATAACACCTTTACTCTTTCCTTCTCTTTTCTTCTAAGACTCTCCCCAGAATGGGCACCTCATCTCAGATAGTCTCTGCTCATATATACTCAAGGCTTTTGATAATTTCATAAACAATGCTTGTAGACATGACCAACCAAGTTCCACAAGATAGTATTTAAAGGCCTAAGGCCAACTTGATTGTCTATATGTGAAACATTTAACAATTTAATAAGTATAAAGCTCTTCTAGAATATCTAAATCATATGAATTGTGCCAGGATGGAACTGAAATTTATTGGTGTAAATGGTGGGATGTTTTCTGTAGACTGTGGAATCACGGCAAATGGTTAGGACCCAAAATATATGTAGGTGGACAACTGATAAATCAGAATTTACAGAATTCTTCTTTGAAGCTACAATTCAACAATAGTAAATATGATGAAGCCCTTATTTAGAAATCAGAAATATATGATGAAATACACATTCTTCCATTATGACAAAAAAAAATACCCTTATAGGCTGTATAGAGGGCGGGACTATAGAAGAAGAAAAGAGATAGGAAGAAGAAACTCCTAAAGCAAAGATAGTTCTAATGTTCTGGTTCATAATTCTAATGAGTTTAGAGGTATTCATTTTATTATTATGCTACACATCTTCTTTTCTAATAATTGTAACAACAATGAAAGCTAACACCAACCCCATGCTCTGCATTGTTGCAAGCACTTCTTTCATATTAACTCACTGAAGGCACAACTCTAGGAGGTATGCATCATCATTGTTCACATTTTACAGATCAGAAAATTGAGGAACAGAGAAGCACCTTTCGCAAGGTCATCAGGCGTTTTAGCTCCAGATCTGTGCCCTTACCACTCTGCTACCAGGTATTTTGAAACAAAGAAAAAGTAACAAGAAGTTTAAAAACAATAGAGCCTAATGATTGTTTCATAGGACAGTTAACCCTCTGCCATCTCTTACTCCCAGAGACACACTTGGCCACTTAAGTGTTCCTCAGGGGATTCTATCTACTGCAAGAGAGTGTTCTTCTTTCATTAGGTTCCATTATTTTTCAGAAGCCGTAGGACTCACATTGACCTTGCAGTTTACTTAAACACAAGTCTGAGAAGTTTTCTTCTCTACCCATCCAATAGCACACATCGGGAGACCAGATCAAGTCCCAGCCTTGCTACAAAGTCTTTGCAGAAAAATATAAAGAGCTGAAAAAGTAACCCTGCTACCCACCACTGTGCAAGCCCAGACAAGTAGCTGGACCACTACAGCTTCCATTTACCTATAAAAAGAAGGATCTGATGATATGTGAACTTACTTCCATTCTAAAGTGTGAATCTGTGTTAATCCTTCTCATCTGTGAACTCACACAGGTTAATTATCTATCATCATAAATTTAGTTCCTTTTGCTTGTTGCTTACCCTCGTGGTCAAACCTTCGCCTCTCCATCCATCAATAACTAAGTTAACAAGCAATTAGTAAGCCATGTGCCAGATGCTCTGGTTGGCACTAAAAGGATAAAAACAATACCAAAACATGTAATTAGTTTTCACTAACTAGTGAACTTTTCCAGTTATGCCTGGACCAATAGTTAAGGAGTAAACATTTGGAGAGATTATAATGTGCACTTTCCCCAAAGGGCCCACTGTAGGTAGTCCCCTGGGCCTTGGCTAAACTCCTACCTCCCCGAACACAAGGCCACCCTCTTCTGTCCCTGACAGAAGAAAGGTAACAGAGGGGATGATGGGTCAGCTGCATTTTGGGAAAATATGCCAGACTGTAATCCCCATGTGACAAGTGATTGTGGAAGACTGCCAGTTATTGTTCAACATTGTCCCCTTTGTTTTCAAGAACAGAACTCTGGACACACAGCTGCCCCAATAAAGACTACACTTCTCAGCCTTCCTTATGATGGAAAGTTGCCATACATCCATGGCCAATAGGTTGTAAGCAGAAGTGTCCTCTTGCCAGGTGGCTGGAGTGTGAACCATTGATTGAGGATGGGGCACCATCATGGACCACAAGATGGAGAAACAAAATTCCAGAAACAAGGATTTTAGAGCATGAGGTCCAGCCAATAATGACCTAAGTCTGTGAAAAAATGAAAATAAACCTCTGCCCTGTGTCAGCTGAAATGAACTCTAATTAATACAACAATCTTTTCTTCCCTTTCTCCAGGCTTATCCTCTTGTCTGATTCTTTATGCTTTAGATGTCATTTTATTTGCTTATTTAAATTCAACTAGCCACCAACATTAGTTTCAGATGTAGCGTTCAATAATTCATCAGTTGGGTATAATACCCAGGCTCATCCCCTCACATTAAATGTTATTTTAAATGTTACTTCTTAAGAATAGCCTTCTCTGTCGTCCTCTTCATCTGTCCTCCATCAGACACTATTAGAAATATACTTTTAGGTCCCTAGATTTTTCTTTCCTCATGTTCATCACAATATATGTGTACTTATGTGTTTCATTGATTTCTATCTGCATCGCTAACCTCCAAACAGACTCTGTTTCTATTTGGTTTTGGTTTCATTTTCTTCACCAAAGATCTTCTGTGGCTTGCATAGTGCTTGGCGCACAAGAAGCAATAAAATATTTGAGGAATAAATGACTGAAACAATTGAAGGATCTCCCTACTTTACTAGAAACTGTGGACCATCCACAGAGAACAGTGAAGGCCTCTCCATCTGTACTTGCTTAATAAAAATTATGAGGAAAATCTGTAAAAACATTTAGCAGAACTGTTCCCAGATGTATTCAAATGGCATGGCATTGGAAATTGTGGCCCTTAAAAAAATAGATAATGTGAAAATATCTTCATCTCAAAAATAATGCATACTATTGAAAGGAAAATTGCATTTCTAAGATTTTGGTGTTTGCTTCTTACTTCTTCATATATTTTTATTGTCTCTCTGAGGCAGTCATAGCGGAGAGTAAGGAAACCTGGGAGAAAAACTTAGAATTTTATCAGTGTGTGTACGAAGTAGGAAAAGAGGATCATCATTCAATCTTAGCAGCAGGAAAATGGGTGGTTTGAGAACCATTTACTTAGCAGATCCATATATTTTACAAACTTCTCTGCATTAATTACAGAAATAATATGTTTGTAAACAAGTCAGATCAATCTCTAACAATGGTACATTAAAATTAAACGGTTTTCATCAAATCCTGGATTTTTCCTTAATACCAGAGATTGCTGCAGATCTTCCAGATTGTCTCAGTAGCTTTAGACTAAGAAGGGATTTCTCCTTGTTACGAGAGGGGAAGACAATTTAACCATTTCATCCTGAAGCTGCACTAACGATCGTTTCTCACATGAGGCACTCCGGAAGACCCACTGCCCGAAGTCATGGGCATCAAAGCTAACCATTGGATAAAGAGCCAGTATGAGACTCCTCCATCAGGACATGACAGAGAGGAATTTAGAAACAGTCCCTTTATTTGGTCTGTTTCTTTCTCCCAGACCAAGGCACTGACTGCGTTGTTGGTACATAATTTAAAAGCACGCTCTCCTTCTCACTGTAAGACCAGAGTTCTAAATGGACACCTTTGGTCTATCTATCTCTACGGCCATCAGCTCTTTCTCCATCTTATCTGTATTTTCTGTAGGTGTTTGGTTGGCTTTTTTGTAAAATAGAAAAATACCTCAACATTAAATGACATGCTCTTTCCCTCCCCCCAGCCTGGTCTCAATCTCAATCCTTCTCTATCACACACACACACACACACACACACACACACACACACAGAGCCATTAGCTAATTTGGTGGGAAAGACATTGATTCTTCTTCAAACTTGAATCTAGGTCTTAAAACTACTAAGAGAATGTATGGTCACGGACGGTGCCAAAAACCCACAGGGTTCTGAGCCACTATTAGCTTTGCCCCTTATCAGCCTGTGACTTAACTTTTCTATTCAATTCTCTTTCGAATAGGGATAGTGCTAACACCCAGGTGCCTTTTAGAATAGACTCAGAAGGCAAGCGACTTAACCCACTGTTTAAGAGCGTAAGTTTGACCTCCAGCGGCATTACAGGGCAAATACTGGCCCCGCCATTTGACTAGATGTATGACCTGAGTGTGAATGTACAGTATTGACCAGTGCATCTGATGCATAGTAAATATCAAATTATCAACCCTTGTCATTTCTCCTTGAAAAATTGTGAAGGATCCCACCAGTATCATTTCTATCACCAAAAGACGCACCCAAAGTAAAACATCTAATAACAGCACATCCATCAGATGCTTTCTCAGTATCCATTATCACATCCTTCCTTATCCACAAAGCCGGCTGCCTCCCTCAGATAGGATGCTCACATTTCTGACACATTTCTGGAGGCAGAAGGCCAGCCACAGTTCCCTTCAGTTTTAAAGACTCAGCCAGCTGTATCAGCTAATAACCTCTCTACAGGTTATCTATCAGGAAGAAGGGGGAAAAAAGTCCTAATTGCTCTAGTCGGAGATGTCATTAGTTATGTACCCGGCTCCTGGGGAGTCTGCGTGGCATTTACCCAAATGGCACCCACCATGGGAAAATGTTACCAAAGCGGGCAAGTGTTTAACCTAAATATTAAGTAGTTCCCTGCTGTCTGTTAATCCCTTACTAAGATAATCTATCTTCAGAGAAACCTTCTTTCTGATTCTACAGTCCTGATCTTTGATTTGCTCAAGCTATAAAATTTTTATTTGGATTCCATGGCTGTTTCCATAAATCATAATAAAAATAAAATTTTTATTTGGAAACATGGCTGTTTCCATAAATCAAAATTGCCCTTTCTCCCCCTTTTGTTAGACAGTAAAACCATGCAGAACAGATCTTAGACTAAGTGATCGAACCTCACTCCGATTTAATTTGTCAGGAGCAAGCATCATTGATTTTTTTTCTTTAACTCTCCAGTTGAAAGTCTAGGGCCTTCTTTCCAAATGAGAACACTACCTTTGGAATCTTGAGTCTCATTATTAGATAGTTTGTTTAATCTCTGGGAAACTTCAAAGAGGAAACCATATTATTTTCTCTCCAGGAATTTAATACAAGCGCTCCACACTCTTAAGAGTGTGGCAGGGTTCAATTTCTCGTGTTTACAAACACTACCAGAGAGCAACGTGTGAGTAAAATGCATGGCATAGCTTCTTAAAAAAAATGGCACCTGGGGTTTGTCATAAAAATGGGCTCTGCTGTGGTTAGACAGACATAAATAAAAACTGAATGGTGTGGCTTTATTGCTCCTGAATAACGTCCTAGTATCTGAAAATGCCTACCATATCTCACTTTAAAAGATTTTCTAGTACCTACAAAATATTTATATAAAATGGATTTTTATAGGAGATGCCTAGTTTAGATCATTTATCATGAGGATGAGTTATATAAAGCATCAAGAATAAATATACCCTTCCTGTGTAATGGGGATCGAGCCTTTCCTTGAGGGCTCATCCAATTCTTTCTTTTGGCGAGAACAAGTGACAAAACCATTTTAATATGGTAATGATATTAGCAAAACCAGGATGTATTTGGGAGTTTTAAGTTGGGCCATTATAAGTAGGATAGCACCCAAGAGAAAAGGGCACACGCTTCTAAAGGTGACTGAAGTTACTGCAGAAATTTTTCCTGCATAGAGAAAGGGTATAAACACTATTATTATTTCTAAGCCAGAAATGCTATAATTTGTGTATGTCTTTATACCCAAATAATTTAAATGTCAGAAATAAGTAATGATCACAGAACCTTCCCTTGTGGACTCTCACACTTGGACCACCGGCTCTGGAGATCCACTTGAGGCTAATAATATCACTTGAGGGTATAGTTAGTTATCTTGTCTAAAAAGGTTTGTCTAAGATAAAAGTACACTATAAGAGAAAGTAACTGAAGGCTAGGTTTGTTGTAAACTGAAGTATTTTTTTCCCCACTCCCAATGTTTAAATGGTTAAAATGATTAATAGCATAAGGCAAAGGCCCTTCTCTTTTTAAGCATTTTGGAAATCTAATTTTAAAGAATGGCAGGCCAAATTACTATTTTCTTCTTGTCTGACAATGCCTGATTTCTTCCCGAACATTAATGTCGAATTCTATCATGGTGTCATTAGAAAGTCCATTAAGATATGCTTTCCAGGATTTCCAGTAGAGTTAACATGTGTCAACTTCTGTCCTCAGCAAGGCTAGCAGAAGGCACTGCTGGGCTGGAACGAGGAAGCAGGCCTACGTTTTCAAAACAGGTGTTACTCTTGACATAACCATTAAACATCCTGCTTCTCTAAGACTTGTAGAAGAATGGGCACTTTCTCCTTCTATTTCCATAAGAATGTGAGTCTGTGGGATGTGTGTCTCCTTGTGACACCACAGCTCACCCTCCAGTACACGGAGACCTAATACTACAAGAACAACTCAACAGACTGGTCTTGGAAGCCACAAAAGTTAACATGGCGGCCGGCCTTGTCTGTCTCTCAACAGTGGCATGGAGGAAGTGGAGAAGTCAAATAAGTTCTAGAAGTGGTTGCTCTTCAGTTCCTATGAATGCACAGCTGCCAAATGGATGTCAGAGGACAAGGCAAAACTGTGCATTACAGAATCAGAGAGAGTTAAAGACGAATGAGATCTTCGGGATCAGCTAGCTCGGGGATTCTCAATGTTTACTTTAAGAATAGTCCTAGGGGCACCTGGGTGGCTCAGAAGGTTAAGCATGTGGTTTTGGCTCAGGTCATGATCCTGGGGTCCTGGGACTGAGCCCTGAGTCGGGCTCCCCGCTCAGTGGGGAATCTGCTTCTCCCTCTCCCCCACTTCATTTGTGCTCTCTTTCCCTTTCTCTCAAACAAAGAGTGTTTAAAAAAAATAATGTTCCTAGACGCACCCACTGAGACTATGACTCAGCACCCGCAGGTGGGAAGTAGTAGGCATATGCCAACACTTGTAAAGCACTGGCTTTATGCCAGATACTGTGCTAAATTCTTTATAAATATCACTCATTTAATCCTTGCAACAATCCTGTTGGGTATGTGCTACTATTTCCCACATTTTATAGATGAGGAGACCAAGGCACAGAGAGGTTAAGGAATCTACCTGAGGACATCCATCTGAAAAGTGAATCAGCTGCTTCAGAGTCTCAGCTCATCATCACTGCACTGAAATTACCCATCAGCTATGGGCTATGCTGAGGCCCAGGGCACTGAGAAAATATCGTGACTGAAATCATCTTCTCTGAATGGAGAAACTGAAACCCAGAGGAGTGAATTCTCTTACCCGAGACAAAAATCCTTCAGTGCATTTCCAGGAAGAAATCAACCATTCTAGGACACCAACTATTCTTAAATATTCCTCTATACTCATTCCTCCAGGAGAAAATGAATAGATGGCATTATTAAAAGCCAGCCCAGTGGTTCCAGCTGTGTTGCTCTGACTGAGGTGCTGTTCTGGGGCAGAGATTTCCATCCTCTGCAGCTCAACTCATTGTTCATTCACAGGATAAGACACATTCCAGAGTCGACATAAGGAGCTCCCAATCATGGTGATCCACAAAGGGAGGGCAAAGGGAAAGGAGAGGGAGAGGTGCCATCTCCCAAAGTGGTAACTGAAATGGGGGAGATAAGGTTCCCGTAATTTGAGAATAGACAAGAAAGATGGGATTCTAATGTAGTTCCCCAAGTTGGTCTTCCTGACCCTAAACTGCCTATTTCTAAAGCCTTAGTATATGTGAAAACATCATTCGGTCACTGCTTTGTTTTAACATAAATAGGCAGCAGAATACCCAGAATGACCAGATCTACTCCCGTGCATTCTCTCAAAAAGTGATAAAGACGTTACCTAATAACATTGGATGTGCAGGATCAAGCCAAAAAATCATATAGATTTACCGAAATTCTATCTTTTTACCTAGTTATTTCTGTTCAACAATCCAGGTAATTCTGGGAGACCATAAGCAAGAATAACCATATATTCCAAATGAAAAGGGAGCCGGCATCACCACCACAATATGGAGGCATTTCTAGGCTAACAGTGAGGGGTTGGGGTGGGGGCGGGGGGACAGTCTGTTCCCATCCCAGTGATGCAAACCAGCAGCCACGTCAAACCAACCTTCATCACTTCCACCTGCAGGTCTTCATTGAGGGAAGGCGTCACTTTCACAGCGTTCAGGATCTGATTGAGCAGCTGCTTCTCATCAGAGTCTGTTTCCATGGATACAAACCTCTCTTCTGACAGAAGCTTCTGTAAAGAGGCACAAGGCAATGATCACAGACAGGCTTTCCCCTGCTGCCATAGTCAGTTGTATCTTAGTATGTGATGAGGATAATTTTTCATACTCAGGAGCCCTGTCGGTGGAGGCCATTTGGAAAGAACTCATGCTACATGCCAAAAAACAAGGACAAATGCATCAAACCTTTCGCACAGTTGGGCAAAGACTTTTTTTTTTTTTTAAGATTTTATTTATCCATTTGACAGAGAGATCACAAGTAGGCAGAGCCGTGGGCAGAGAGAGAGGGGAAAGCAGGCTCCCCGCTGAGCAAGGAGCCAGACATGGGGCTCAATCCCAGGACCCTGAGATCATGACCTGAGCTGAAGGCATAGGCTTTAACCCACTGAGCCACTCAGGCATCCCTGGGCAAAGACTTTTTGCTGCTGTTAGAGAATTCATTCTAAATAACATGGCGACCATACAAGTTGTGTGGTTGGTGGGGACAGAGGATGAATGTGCCCAGGGCCATCTAGCACCTAACCAAAGTCACATTCACACATAACCCTTTCTGAACATAGATTTGTCATAGGAAAGGAGAAGGTCTTGTAGACAACAAGTTCATTTTTCAGATATTTCCTAACGTGAATAATCATTTACCCAAGAAGTATTCATGAACTCACAAATCTTAATGTGTTTCCATCAGAAAATGAATCCCACAAAAACTAAAATGAGACATTCACTTTCATGAGGTCTCTCAAGAGATACTATACATCACAGTTCTTTTTTGTGAGGGGACAACTCTCATTTTTCATAAAATTATTAAATTGTACAAAAACCCTCCCTAGAACTCCTACTCCTTCATCTTTTCCTGGAGCCATAAGACTAAGCTAAAATTTCAGAAGTCAACTATGAAGTCCCCCTAAGTCTTTTCTTCTCCATACTAAACCTCCTGGGGCATCTTCAAATGGTCCTGGTGTAAGATGGCTTCACAGATGCTCTCCTGCTTAAAAACGGGGACTCCAGAGTGACTGTCACACTTGAAGGGGTGGTCTGACATTAAAGAATTATGCAACCAAGACCAGTCCCTAAGGTACACTCTGAACTTCGGGTGATTAAGATCTGTCACTGTTGGTTGATCCCTGGTTAAAAAAAATACACACCATTCTGGTGAGTGATAATGGGGGAGGCTAGGCATGGGTGGGCATAGGGGGCATATGGGAAATTTCCATACCTTTTTCTCAATTTTATTGTAAATCTAAAACTGTTCTTTAAAAAAAATCTTAAAAATGTTTAAGATGGCAGAAGGGAAAGACAAAAATAAATGGGGTCTTTGGTGGCACCATTGAGCGGTCACACCCAAACCAGAAATGCCTGCCTCTAGAATTCTAGTTAAGTGAGATAATTAAATGTGTTTATTGCTTAAAACCAAAATCTGAAAAACAGCAATGCCTGACTTTAATTATATTCTCAGATCAAATGAGCTTAGTTGTAAGTCACAGTGCATTCTAGGCTGACTCACCCTGAAATCCCTAATTCTCATTCGCAAGGGCTGCAATTAAGCTATTCTATTTGAGACCCTAGTGTAGGATTTTATATTTATCCCTGTTAAATCTGTCCTCATCCCATTCCGTGTATGGTTGCAGCCAAGAACCTTTGAAATTCTGACTCATCCTGTGTAAGGACTCCCTCTTTCAGTGGAATGTCACTGTAGATCCAGAAAACAAGTTCTTCAAACCTTCTCAGGACTCCCTGACACTTGTTCATATCCTCTCAAAAGAGATTCCCTGCCTGCCCCACTGTCACGCAGTGCATGCCGGGCACCCCGGAGTTAAATTTATATACACACGTGTTTTTACTTGAGGTGATAAGGACTGGAAAGCCCTGCAAGAATGCGAAAGTTCAGAGGAAGTAACAGGGTGGTAAGAGGAAGGCTCACTGCCCAGCAAGTCCCTGGAGTTAAAGTGATAGAGCAAGCCCGTGCAAACACGGTTCTGTAAGCTTGGAGTGTTTGGGAGTTAAAAAAGTAAACAGAGGGGGGGCGTGCCAGGGTGGCTCTGTCGGTGAAGTGGCTGACTATTGATTTTGGTGCAGGTCATGATCGCAGGGTCATGGGATCAAGTCCCATAACAGGCTCCGGGCTGAGCAGGGAGTCTGCTCAAGATTCTCTTTCTCCTTCTCCCTGTCCCCTGCCCCCACTCTGCCCCCACTCTGCTCACTCTCTCTCTCTCTCTCTCTCTCAAATAAATAAATAAATAAATATATCTTAAAAAAAATGGGAAATCTGTACATTTTCTTAGAGAAAAGGGAACATACATGGCAGGTCAAAACAAACTCCCATTCACACCCATGGTTGGCCCAATCATGTCGGAGAAAGCAAAGAGTTTTTAATATCACTGACAATGTTTAAAAAGGTCTAATACTGGGACGCCTGGGTGGCTCAGTTGGTTAAGCGGCTGCCTTCGGCTCAGGTCATGATCCCAGTGTCCTGGGATGGAGTCCCACATCGGGCTCCTTGCTCGGCAGGGAACCTGCTTCTCCCTCTGCCTCTGCCTGCCTCTCGGCCTACTTGTGATCTCTCTCTCTCTTTCTCTCTGTCTCTGACAAATAAATAAAAATCTTTAAAAAAAAAAAAAAAGGTCTAATACTAATGCATATTAAAACACATTATCTAATTTCAATCCGCTGGAGAAAGAAGAGCTATAGTCTTCTCACTCTTTCATATGTATGAGAAAGACACTTAAAGGATGAAATAGTACACACTAATGTAAAAAGACATCTGACAAATGCCACCAATCCACGGCCACCCTGAACAAACCCCATAGGCTTGTCACTTAGGAACTAAGTCACTTAAAAGCAAATATATTATATAGTCATCACCTTCACACTGTTGGAATTGGACCTATTCTATATGGTGTAAAATACGAATGAACAAACGCTCAGAGAAGGAAAGTACTCAAGCAATCTGACTTTTCTGATTAGGCTAAAATTTTTCCCCCTCCCATTCTTGCTCTGGAAACAAAACACATGAATTTGTTCACCAACCTAACTGTAAAATAGAAAACAAGACAAAATCTTTCCGGTTTACTATTAATTCTCCTTCCACGGAACCAAAGAAGCTGAATGTACATAAGATTTGGATTGGTACAGAACTTAAGGTGTCTCTCTTGGGATCCTTTGTCCTCCTAAAGGTGGACGTCTCCTAAAGTATTTCATTTCTGTGTGAGCTTAGCTGGGAATCAGTGGCAGATGACAAACGCTCAGCAGTCTAATGCTATGTCCCAAGAAATGCTGGTAAATATATGAAAATTTGGTTATCCTCTGTGGTTATTACCTAGTTCAATCAAATTGTGGTCCAGGTCTTTAAACAGCTAGTATTTAAAATGTTAAGTATTTGCTCTTTCAATGCCAAAGTAGCCTGTTAATTTCTGTTACCTGGTTGTGACCAGTGAGTGCCATACCTGTATTCCTGCCAGAGCATGTTGGGCCAGTTTCACATTCTTGGATTCCAAAGCCAACTGGAGAGGAAGCAAGCATTTCTCCCTGGCAAACACATAAATAAGGACAACATATGAGCTCAGCAAAGCTGGCAGTCAAGTGATACAAGCCTTATGCATACCCACTCCCAAATACTGCGACACACATACATAAAAACCATAACCGAGAATAAAAATGCACATGGACTTAAAAAAACACACAGCAAAAAAAAAAAAAAAAAGAAAAAGAAAGAAAAAGAAAAAAACCAAAAAAACACCAGTGCAGAAATGAGAGCATATCTGCACTTTCCTTGGCCACAGGAAGAGCCAACACAAGGACCCTTGAGCAATTGTTTCGGTGTACAAATTATTACGTGGCAGCAGTCTCACCAGTCCGTGCATGTGCCTTACTCTCTTGTAAATATAATTGCTATGCCCAGTACACCTGGGGTGAATAACTCTAGAAAGCACCATTGATATAGATTACAATGTTTTGCTCATACCTCTCTCTCGTCTACAAAGTGAATGCATCACCACCACTACTCTGCTTCATCAATATAAATTGAAATTCTATTAACGTGTCAGTTTCTCTCCAATTCAAAATGTTCAGTAACCATTTATCATTTTTAAATTCACTTTTTAGTCTCCATCAGGTAGAGCTGCATTGTGTGATGGCTTCTCCATAAACATGTTTCCAGGACAGAAATATAAATATCAGCATCTTTGACCAATGAGAAGTCCCTGGTACCATGGGAAGGATGAAAAAGACGTATGTGGAGAGGTACTCAGAAGTTTTAAAGCTTAAAAAAATAACTGGGCACTAAAATATGTTAAGAATAAGCCAAAAGAGCTGTTTAAAAAACCCATCTTTCTGTTAGAACATTCACTCTAAATAATTAAACAATATCCAAGAATTTTAATCAATCTATTATTTCCCCATGGAGCTACACTGGCACAACAAATGGAATGTTACTTAATTTTACCAGGATCCCCCACCCCCACTTAAACCACAGCAACCTCATTTTTATCTGTTTTCTATTTTCAGCATAAACTGAAAGATTCATGGAGTATGAAAGCTACAGGGTGAGGCTATGGGATTTCGTCTTTGGAGAACTAAGGGTCACTGTTGTAGAGCACAATGAAACAGAAAGTTAATTATAGCTCTGATTCCTTCCTATCAGAAGGATGTCAGGCCCTGCAGCCCTGCTGCTTTTCTGTGGATCCTCTAACAGCAGCTCCACAACAGATGAAGCAAGAGTCCCAGACCAACCCTGATGCTGGCCACAAAGACAGAACAAAGACAGATTCCATTAGAGAGAACATGAGCCTTCCCAGTCCTTCTCATCTCTCCCCTCACCAACCCAGTGCTACAATAGCCATTTTTATGTGACAGTCAATTAACACTGCAGCCGTTTTTTCATTAGACATATCCTGCGACAAATGGGTAAATTACCCAACTATGTTCCTTCCAGCTGGGGGGGCTGGGATTTTGTCACTGTACCTATTACCACCAGCTTACCTACCATTATAAGGCAAACTTGGCTATGCAGTCAAGTAAAGCAAGAGTGGCTGAATTGTTCCCAAGTTGTTGTTGTTTGTTTGTTTTTTCCCTTTGGTTTAATCATAACCAGTTTATAAGCTGGACAAATTAACTGGAAAGGTGAATGCTGATAAGTAGAAATAACAGGCAGATGGAGTATTAACAGAAGAACCACAGAGTCTCATCTGCAAACCCTTGAAACAAATTTCCATCAGGATTCATTCACTGGGAAAGAACTTTCTGCTCATATTTGGAGTCAGATCTGCCAATGATGGCTCAGTACCCATGAGCAAGTATGTAGGTCTAAAACCCCCATGGTCTCACAGCCCAGAGGAAGGAAAGTCTCTGCTGAGTGGCCCTGTGCTGCAAATGCACAAATCGCACACATCACCCACCAAGGGCACCAAACAAGAGCAGAGGCCACACTCGGCAGCCACAAGGACACTCTGGAAATGCTGAACCTCATAACCTTTGGTAAGGAGCCCTGTGTTGGCATATAAGCAGCTACAGACTCCTATGGCTCTGCTGTCTTCAGAACTAGTCTTTGAAATCCTCATTCCACTTTCTCATCTACTTCCACATTCACACCATTTGTACCACAGATCTGAGCCAAGCTGTGGACAAATGTCAGCCCCTGCCCCCCAGGGTTGTACCATGATTCTAGGGGCCATCACTGTGTGGCCTGCTTCCATGTGCTAGTCATGGTCACCAGACAGGACTGAAAGATGTAGTGGTTCAGCTAGGTTTGGGCTGAATTGAAAGGTATCAGTGTTTAGGGGAAAGAATCACATAGACCCAGATTACTTTAAATTGTATGATCTCAAGATACTTAATTCTGTTGGCTCTTACTTCCCAATCCAGAAAAAGGGCATCTGACGACCAATCCTACAGGGTAGCACTAAGGAGTACAAATAATGTATCAGGGGTTGGCAAACTTTTTCCATAGAGAAGCAGGTAATAAATATTTCAGGTTTTCTGTTCATGTTGTCTCTGACCTAAGTACTCAACTCTGCCATAGTTCAAGAGCAGTCATAGACAATACAGAAATCAATAAGCATGGCTATGTCCTAATAAAAATTTACAAAAACAGGCAACAGGCCAAATTTGGCCTATAGACTCTAGTTTGACCAGTCCTGATACAGATAAAGGCAGCACAGATCATGATTTCCCGCAGGATAATAAGATCTAATCTTGTCAGAGTATGTAGAAAGATTTTATCCAGGATATGAAGCTAACTGTCCTGGGAGGACTTTGACAAAACCAAGCTCTCTCCTACAGAGAGATCTTTTAGGACCAAGATCTCTCTTAGTAAATACTGTGTTTTGAGAAAGGAGACGGAGTTCATCTAGGTGCGAAGCCAAGGCACTCCGTCCATCCAATCATCTATTCAACCAACATTTAAGCGCCAGCAAGACACCATCAGGGTGCTCAGAAAAATCTGGCCAAAACCACAACTGAACAGATACTTGCTTTCATTTCATTCAAGGAAAGACAGAAAAAAACAAAATTAGCCCTTATTTCTCTGTTTAGTACCTGTCACTTCAACCTTAAATAAGCATTCTTATCTGGTTTTACATTTGAGAAACTGGAGGTTCAGAGAGGTTCTGTAGCCTGCCCAAGGCTATATTGCTAAAATCTACTGGATACAATCCAAATGGTATTTGACCCCCCAAGACCAAGTTCCTTCCAACACCTTTTAATCTCAAAAGATCAAAGCACAATTAGAATCGATCTGTTTCCTAACCTTTTCTGGATCATGAACGTATCTGGGACATGACCCTCTTCCTAAGAAAAGTACAGAAATCATGTTGAGGACTCATGACCACCCCCCCCAAGCGCCAACTTCATATGGATCCCAGTTAAAAGCCCCCAACTTCAAGGGAAAGGACCCTGCTCCAAATGGCAGAAATTTTGATGGGTCAGGGAAGAGGGACAGGCTCCCTGACTGGGCTTAAGAATTCCGCAAGGAACTACTGGGTATTTACCCCAAAGATACAGATGTAGTGAAAAGAAGGGCCATCTGTACCCCAATGTTTATAGCAGCAGTGGCCATGGTTGCCAAACTGTGGAAAGAACCAAGATGCCCTTCAACAGACGAATGGATAAAGAAGATGTGGTCCATATACACTATGGAGTATTGGTATTATGCCTCCATCAGAAAGGATGAATACCCAACTTTTGTAGCAACATGGACGGGACTGGAGGAGATTATGCTGAGTGAAATAAGTCAAGCAGAGAGAGTCAATTATCATATGGTTTCACTTATTTGTGGAGCATAACAAATAGCATGGAGGACATGGGGAGTCAGGAGAAGGCATTTGGGGGAAATTGGAAGGGGAGGTGAACAATGAGAGACTATGGACTCTGAAAAACAATCTGAAGGGTTTGAAGAGGTGGGGGGGTGGGAGGTTGGGGGAACCAGGTGGTGGGTATTAGAGAGGGCACGGACTGCATGGAGCACTGGGTGTGGTGCAAAAAAAAAAGAAAACTTGTTAGGTTGAAAATAAATAAAAAAAAAAAAGAAAAGAAAAATAAAAAATCTTAAAAAAAAAAAAAAGAATTCCGCAAGGATAGGCTTTGAAGTGATGTTATGCTGAGTCCTGGGGCAGAGAAGGGGGGTGTGTCTGTGTGTGAGACTCTATTCAAGATCCCAGGTTTCTTCTACCCCCAGACCCAGCAATGCCCTAGATTAGTATCACAAGCCTCAGCTCCTGACTTCAACAGGAAATGAACACATGGGAAATGAAAGAAGCTTACAGGCACGGCTGATTTCATTGTTTGCTCTGTGGTTCCGTGAAAACTCTGCTGTCTTAGTTTTTTTAAGTGATTTTAATAAAAGAGAATAACAGGCCTGTTAATTGGGTCTCAGGATGAAATTTATAATGAAGTTGCAAGGTGGTGCACACCCGGTCCCCTTTGCCCGTACTGTATTAGAATAAATCATCTTTTGAACTTTCTAGATGCTGCCTCATTGGGAAACGGTCATACCAAATATTAATATTCAGTTACACTAAGTGATTATTTTTATGCACAGGCATGTGCAAGTTCCCTCTAGCCTAATTAAATAAGGGCAATGGCCTCAGGTTCCATGTCCTGACATGTGATTATTCCTTAAAGAAGAAGAATTAGCCGTGTTGCATATGCATGTGGAACTCATCATCCCACGACACTGTGTCTGGTTGTGTCAAGGAGACTAAACCTATTTCCTTTACTGTGTTGTTAAGACCAGCGTTATTGGGCTAGAAGAAAGCAATGAACACGGGGCAACTGAAATAGGTCAACAGCAGGAAAGTTAGGATTTACCAAAAATCAGCTTTCAATACCAACTTCAATATGAACTTGAAGTAAAACCAAATCAGTTCCTCAATGTTGGCTGATTCCTCTTGGATGAACACAGAGACACTTTAGACTTGTAAGGTCTGCTGACTCTCCAATTCTAGGATTCTAGGATCCAAGCCATTTATTCGATAATTGCCTGAAATGCTTCATATAATAACCATGGCTCTGATCGAAAATCAGAGGCTTGTATGTGCAAATGCCCATGATCACATGTTCATCTTTCCTACTTTCCTATTTTATTTAATTACAACTTTTGAAAGTAGAGATTTAATTGTCAACAAGGTGAAGAGATATGAGATAACCTGTCCAAGGTCCCATGTTTGTAAATGAGACAGGCTGTGATTTAAACTTGGACCCTATGTGTCTTCAAGACCCACAGCCTAGGCCTCCCCAGTGCCTTCACCAGTACACAACTCCCCACCAACTCGGCATTAAGACACATGGCTTTAAAAACAGCAGTTCAAATGATTCCCAAGTAAAAAGACTGGGGCAGGCATCAAACAAGTAATGTAAATTACCTTATTTTGAGTGACCATTGATGAAGCAATGCATTATATTTGACAGCTGGTATGTAGTTATAAGAAGGTATAGACAGTTTAGATGAATGGAAAAGTGTGGCTTAAAACCAACTGCTGAGTTCAAGCTATAGCCATCCACTTTTCCTAGGGGCCACAGACATTCCTAATTTGAGTTCAGGAGGTTTTTTTCACTGCTTCCCCTCCGCCCTTGTGTGACACTTGGGACTTTATTATTCGTGTTTATGAATACCGAGGCTGTAAAGAGTTTTTTATCAACACCGATGAATTTTCATTGACTAAGGTTCGCCAGGGCCAATTCTATGGAACCAATTGGAATTTAATTGGTTCCTTAATTCACTTCCTCTGCTGTGCTGTTAAATAGGTTTCCACTGTATCGTGATTTTCATTTCTATTTTAATAAAATTATTTTATCAGTACCAATCTTTTATATTTTATACCAAAGATTAGATTCACCCTCTAGGAACTTCTTTAGGCCCTACGAATGTGACTTTGAGCAACATAAAATTCCTTCTCTCCTGCAGCCCTTCAAGATTTCTTAGCAAGCCTCCTGCAATTATTAAGTTGAGCACATGAAATTACCATTTTTGCAGGTTGGAAAGCTTTGAATATCAGCAATTTTATATGATTTAATCTATTCTAAAATTCCCAAATAATATAATATGGTTATGCTCATATTTTCTCTCAAAATAAATATTTTCACTATCATTTTGTGATAAAATGTTTACATGTACCTAAAAACATTCAAAGAGTACAGAGGGACAATAGCAATGAAAGTCAGTTAAGGTACCCTCTAAGACAGAGTGAGCTGAATGTTGGCGATGGGTGTTTTTAGACAGTGGCATGGGGGAATCTTTTTTTTTTATACTTTCTATTTGTATCAATTTTTATATAACTCTAGAATATACTTGCATAATTTGAACAAAATACTTTTTAAAGCCATAAAGCCATTGGCTCCTTACAAAAATAACCATCATTGCATTTCCTTCTGTTCAGCTCAAAAAGGTGAGTGCCTTTGCTTGTACTTAGGCAAAATATTAAATATGGAACTAAACTTTCTCCCATTTCTTATTGGTACTCACACTGACAATCCATGTATTCTTATTTTATTATTATTATTATTATTATCATCGTTTTTAGAGACAGAGAGAGAGCAAGCATGCGTGCACACACATGACTGGCTGGGGAGGAGGGGTGTGATAGGAGAGGGAGAGAGAGAATCTTAAGCAGGCTCCACACCCAGCGTGGAGTCCAATGACGTGGGGCTCGATCTCATGACCCTGAGATCATGACCTGAGCCAAATCAAAGAGCTGGACATGTAACTGACTAAGCCACCCAGGTGCCCCATTATAGTCTATATATTCTTTATAGCAATTATACCTGCTGTTGTTGTTGTTGTTGTCATCCATAAGGAAAGCCTCCACTTATACAATAGGCCACACTATGAAAATTGATTTGCTTTTGTAATGAAAAGCATACTTAATTGCTTGTAGTTGTCCATCAGTTGTCTGAAAAGTTGTAAATACTATCTGGATTTTTAAAAAAATTTAATTAAAAAAATTTTTTTATTATGTTCAGTTAGCAAACATAAAGTATATCATTAGTTTTTGATGTAGTGTTCAATGATTCATTAGTTGCCTATAACACCAGTGCTCATCATAATGCATGCCCTCCTTGATACCCATCACCCAGCTACCCTATGCCCCAAGCCCCTCCCCTCAGAAACCCTCCATTTTGGAGTCCAGAGTCTCTCATGGTTTGCCTTTCTCTCTGATTTCTTCCCATTCAGTTTTCCTTCCTTCCCCTGTGGTCCTCCATGCTATTCCTTGTGCTCCACATGAGTGAAACCATATATAACTGTCTTTCTCTGCTTGACTTATTTCACTGAGCATAATCCCCTCCAGTTCCAACCATGCCTATGTAAATGGTAGGTATTCATCCTTCCTGATATCTGAGTAATATTCTATTATATATATGAACCATGTCTTCTTTATCCATTCATCTGTTGAAGGACATCTTGGCTCCTCCCACAGTTTGGCTATTGTGGACATTGCTGCTGTGAACATTGGGGTGGATGTGCCCCTTCATTTCACTAGGTCTGTATCTTTGGGGTAAATACCTAGTAGTGTAATTGCTGGATCATATTGCACTTACAGTAGCACCAAAACCCAGAAGATACCTAGGAACAAACCTAACCAAAGAGGTAAAGGATCTATCATTTAGAAACTAGAGAACACTTATGAAAGAAATTGAGGAAGACTCAAAGAGATGGAAAACATTCCATGCTCATGGACTGGAAGAATAAACATTGTTAAAATGTCTAAGCTGCCCAGTGCAATCTATACTTTCAATGCCATCCCTACCAAATGCCACTGACATTTTTCACAGAGCTGGAACAAAGAATCCTAAAATTTGTATGAAACCAGAAAAGACCCTGAATTGCCAGGGGAATGCTGAAAAAGAAAACCAAAGCTGGGGATATCGTGACACCTGACTTCAAGCTATATTACTACCTGGATTTTACCTTTGCTATCTGATAGATCTGATGGCTCCTCCTCTCTAGTAGATGGGTGTATGAATGGAGGTAGGTTAAATTTGTTCAAACTCTAGAATTTACCTTGAAAATAATATTTTTCTAACATATAAAAGCCAAACTTATTCTCTTCACATTTTTTAAAATAAAAGAAGTCAATTCAGAAGAAAAAAGCTGCAAAAGAATAGAAAGTAACAAACACAAAACATTATCTTGTTACATTCTTGTGATGGGACAATGGTAAACCCATTTACCTTTTTAAAAATACAGAACACGATGGGTCAAGAAAACAATTCATAAAGGAGAATGCATTTTTATTTATTTTGAAAATACCTTTTTCCAGTTTTATTGAGACTTACTGACCTATAACATATTCATTTTAGGTGTATGGCATAATGATTTGAAATATATGTATACTGCAAAATGATAGCCACAGTAAGTAGTTAACAGCTAACACCTCACATAGTTATATTTTTTTCTTGTGATGAGAACTTTGAAGCCTCTTAGATGAGAACTTTGAGGCCTCTCTTAGAAACTTTCAAATACACAACAGTGTTGTTAATTATAGTCCCCATGCTGTACATGACATCTCAGAACTTAATTATCTTTGGAAAATAATGAAAAACACATCTTGGCTTGATATTTTCCCCCACAATCTGGTAATACTTCTGCCATAAGATATACATTCTGTGTAATTAAGTGGAAAAACACTAAGTTTTTTTTTTTTTTTTTAATTTCTAGAGGAAAAGAGACATGAAGTCCACACTCATCACAAGGGAGGCTGCTCTAGAATTCATCTTTTTCTATAACTATTGAGTGTTTATTACGTTCAGGGCATTGCACTGGGCACAGAGTACACAACAGAGGGAAAAGCAGACATCATTCCTGCCCAAGATAGGGACAAGTGTCAGTTCAACCTTCTGATCTTCAAAAAGAAGGAAAATGACTGACAATGTTAGCATCAAGGCTATTAAGGTGAGCTGAGCCTATAAAGACAAGCGAGTCCAATAAAAGGATCAAAGCAAGTGGCCTTCTCTTTCCACCAGACACAAACATTGTATTAGACACAACATATTGGTTTTTCTTTGGCTCGAGTGTTCTGTCAACAGCCGGCCAGACAATCTAATTGATACATGAGGGAGGAGCCCCGCTAGTGTAGAAATGCCATTTATTAATAAAGGCTTCAGTATGCTGGGCACCAATTTAAGAGCTTAGGTTATAATATAATCTGCTTTAAGCTTCATGCCAAGCCAATGAGAAGGGACAAAAAATACTGGCATTTATCGATGAGGGACAGGAGCATAAGAGAGAAAATCTCACTCCTGGAAATGAGGTAGGGCACAACAGGAGCCGTGACCTCAAGCTCCTCGGCCCCAGAGGACCTTAGTGGTTACCATTTGTCGCTCTCGAACCCTGTTCCAAGACAGGGTTAAGCATTTTACACCCAGTAAGCCTGTGGAGGACCTTTCATGAAAGACGAACGAACAGCCCAGCTCCTTTCTTCCTGTCCATTGTCAATCCAGTATTTCCTCACATCATCCCCCATGTCAACCATTTACACACGGACTTGTACATTTTTCCACTGTGAAACACTAAACTCTTTCTCACCTCCATCAACACACTTAGCGATTCCTCACAGAACCTTTCCCTGTGGCCCCATGAAAGGTTTATTCTTTAACACTTCCATAAAAAATTATTTGTCAGTAGCTATCCAGAGCTTACGAACATGAATATAGTTTCGCCGAAGATTTTCCATTCCATGAATCTGTTCTAAAGAAATCATTATACATGTAGTGAAGGTTTAGATGCAAAGGCTTTTCATTGTCATTTTATTTATAACGTAAATAAGGTTAAAGAAATCATGACACATTCATAGAAGGGAATAATAGATAATAATTAAAAGTATTCTAGAAAGTTTTCATTGATACCGGAAAGCGCTTTGAAATCTTATGCCAAAAATTTAAAAATGAAAATGCGATGGAGAATATATACCGTGTCATGGCCCCGCTCTGAAATAAACCATTACTACAATTATAGAATAGGTGGAAGAGAGAGAGAGGCTGGTAAGAAATTCCTCAGAACACATCCAAAATCTCTCTCTGCCTGTTGGGAACATGGATGATCTTGGTTTTATTATTATGTGTTTCTACATTTAAAAATTTTTCAAGAATATATTACCTTTAGAAATAAAATGTGAAGCTAGCCTTGTACTACATGAGCAAAAACACCGTCTCACTTTCCTTCAAAGCTTTTGGCCCGGGACCCTGAATGGCCGTGTTTCCCGTAACAGCTTTCATCTAATCCTTCCTGAGCTGCTTCTGTGCCAACTTCTCATACTCTGTCAAGTCACCACCCTTCCCTCTTTATCAAAAACTAGGCCATAATTCCTGGAACAGTTTCCCTTCTCCTTTCCTCTAAGACATTCTTTTGCCATTTTTCAAACACTTCCTGAATTCTTTCTTCTCCCTCAAGTCTTTTTGACTGAAAATAGGCTTGCTTGTCACCCTAAAATATAATTACCTTAGTCATATAATCTAAAATAAGTATGCTTAATTTCATTTTGCTTCTTTCTAGGACAGATTTTCCCACAATCAAACTTTTGGGCTTATCATGTAATATACCAAGAGCATGAAGCCTGCCTCTAGGACTGGTTCTGCCCTGCACCATAACACAGAACCACATGCGTTTTGATACTTAATGATTTTTTTTTTTTATGATGGAAGTGTTTCAACTAGCAATCAAGAGGTAGGACTCTGCCCAGAATTTCTGCCATGAAGAGGCAAAAAGCAATAAACCACCAAAACAGAAAGGATTGCTAACTCAAATATTCAAATCTTAGGGAAGGAGAAAAGTAGCTGGACAATACAACATAATCTTTTTTTATGTGCTGACAATTTTATGCAAAAAGGTAGCTACCTCATGAAAAATAACAATTAATGGTATAAATATCTTTCAGAAAAGCCTATGTAAGTAGTAACTTGAAAAGGCAAAACCAAACCAGTCACATTGAGACAAAACTGTGATTTATGCTTTATTCAGAACTCAGTGACCTGTTAAAGTTCACAAATAATATAGATCTACACATTTTTTAACAGCGACTTCTCGTCACTTAAATGCCATGATAGTGCAATTACAGGACTAAAAGTAAAGTGACATTTTTCTGTTAAATAGAAATTGCTGGTTGTGATGTCAAATGCCTTTAAAAAACCAGTCCATTGGCAGGTCAGCCCAACGGGCAGAACTAAAATTTGTATTCCTCAATTGTCAGTAACTCCCTTGCGAAAAGTACATAAGATTCTTAGTATTAAAATGGTCTTTCCAAAAAAAAAAAAAAATCATCTAGCCTACCATATATGTCCAGACTCTGTATGAAAACTTAGGCATATAATGAAAAGATACCTGCATGCAAACAAAAAAAATGAATACTGTTAAGTTGAAAATAAATTAAAAAAAAAAGATCAAAAAAAAAAAAAAAAAAAAGAAAAAAGAAAAGATACCTGGCTCATGTCTACATGGAAGCCACAGCCTCAAGGAAGGAACAGACATGGGATATTATAAAAACATAGGTAAGAAAGTAATGCACACTTTATTAAAGTATAAACAGTCAATTAGGAATGTATAACAGGGGTAGGAGAGATCCTGTCTAGAAAAATTCAAGTGTCTTCATGGACAAGGTGATATTCATTTGGCCTTGAAATTGGGGGTGTTGTATGGGACTTGGTAAACCAGGGAAAGACATACCACGCTGAGGTTGTAGGTGCAAAGGCACAGAGTGTGTTCATTATGACTGGATAAGTCATAGTGGGAAGACTCATGAGAAAGGAGCCTTACCTTTGGTAGGGTAGATTCTAAACAGCTTTTGAAGGGTCTTTGCATGCTATTCCAGAGAAACTGGCCTTTAGCCAGTTGAAAATGAGGAGCTAATGGAAGATTTTTAATCCAGGGAAGATTGTGACCTCAGACATTTTCTACAAAATGGAACTCTGGCTACAATGTAGGGAATGATAAAAAGTACACTATCATGGAATAAAATTCTAGAGTCCAGTGAATCTGCATCAAATTCAGGCTCTGCCAATTATAATCTGTACACTTAGTAACCTCTGCAACTCTCATTTTATATATGGACCTAATATCACCTACTGGAGAAATATTACAATGATTAGATAAAAAACTACATTAGAAAAATTCCTGATTCCTTACCCTAACATTCACAGCACTCCTGAAGTTTCCTGGCCCAGCCCCCGTCTTTTGCCACCTCTGGCTCTGTCCTGCCCCACAAGGGTCTCACAGCATGGGTCTCAAGACTACAAGCTATGCAAACAGCTGCTGTTTAGCCAGCCCTTGGGCCTAGACATGCAGACATTGATGGCATCATCTGCCTTCTGAAAGATAAAGCCATGTCCACACGCAGTTTTTGGAAGGAGACTCAGCATCGTCTAAGAGGCAGGGAGTCTAAGAGGGAATTCTGAGGTCTCAAGTGCCCAGAGCAAAAACTGAGGGGATAGGGTGGGTTCTAGGTGGAAATGTTCCCTCCACCTTGATGAGGACAAGAACGGGGCCTCTACAACATGAGCCCAGAGAAGGGTCACACTTCTCCCAGGACTTACGGTGATATGATAGTGCTTAGCATGTTGCACATACTCAACAAATTATTATTGTCTTTGATACTTTTTCTCACTGTCACCACTTTCTTGTTACTATAGTTTTGTTGTTGTCATCACTATTTACTGGAGGCAGCAAAGCCTGGAGAAAGGGACTACACTGCTATAAGGGCCCAGTGCTGAAAGTACAATGCAGTTAGGCCATATTCAGGAATGGAAAGGAAGAAATGGAACCTAGAGATAGTACAGAACTGGAGTAGAGAGGACCTACTGGAAGAACAGTTTTGAGGATGGAAATGGGATGGATGATAACTGTATCTTTATATATTATGGAATTTCAGATTCCTTTGGGCATCTAAGTATTGGTAAGTACAAAACTGGATGTACTGGTTTTGAGCTCAGGAATGAGAAGATCTCCATCTTAAGGTAGCTGAAGCCTTGGAAGTGATTGAAACTTCCAAGGCAAAGTACAGGAAGAAGGACAGCAGAAGGACAGAGCTCAGAAAAATCTGTCTAGCCGGTGAGTGAAGAGAAGAAAGGATGCTAGCAAAGAAGTCAGAGGAAGCTGTGATGCATAGAAAGATGGCAGAAGGGAAGCTGTCCTTCAATGATATGGCCATTCAGTACTAGTACCTACTAATCACTGAGTGCCCGCTCTGTGCCAGGCATAAGGACTGGCCATACATCCATGATCTCATTTAATTGAGTACTTACAAAACTGTGATTACCTCTTTGTGATCAATGAGCTAACAGGCTCAGAGATGGTAAGTACTTTGTCCCATGTCACTTAGCTGCTGTACAGCAGTAGGTCCCATTAGAAGCATAACCTTACTATTAAAACAGGAAAAACAAGGAACACTTTGGTCATTGCTCTAGAGGAGATGTAGAAAGAAGTAGTAAGCCCATCCATCAGAGGAAGCTATGAGCTGGGAACTTTCCCATAATGTTAGAACTCATTTAATCCTCATGGGAACTTGGACGGTGGCCATTATCGAGTTCATTTTACAGTCCAAGTCAAGGAGGCTCCCAAAGTCACATACACATGAACAAAGGTGGTAAATGAATGAGTCCAGATTCAAATGTAAGGACTATGCAACATGAAAGCCTTCTCTCTTTCCTAGCAGCATGTTACCTCTCCATCATGAGGAAGCAAAAGATAAAAGCAGAGGAGAAAGGTATCTACAATATGGAAACAAGCACAGGCATCCCTGCAAATTAGCCAAAGTAATAAAAACTTTTTATTTTCCAGGTGACCTATGTTCTCCCCCCCAGAACAACCCAGCACATGAAAGCCAGTGCAACAGTCCCCACTTTTCTCAGGAGAGGGACATCTGAGAACTGTTTCCATCTGATTAGCACACTCAGATATAAAATGTATAGGCCTATAGGCCACAGAAAATAGAAAAATCTGTATCATTTACTATTTTTGACTTTTTATCTACAGCAATAAAATTTTCAGCATTAAATTGTCAAATTTAGTCCACGATGTAAAACCTAAGCATCTGGCTAGTTTGAATAAAGGGAAAGGCCAAGAACAATACATTAAAGCTTAATCTCCAGTGTCAAGATAGACTGTACCATTCAAAGCTAACAATCGTTCATCACAGGCATGCTCAGTGCTTTTAAACCTCATGTCCCCTCTGTTTACATGTCCATCCGTCTTTACAAATTCTACCTTCCTCCACGCTTCCGCCTGACCCTACCAGCATTTCTAGAGTCCCTCCTCGCTGGGTCAGGGCCTCCCCTACCCTACAGGATAGAGTAGCTGGTTACACAGGTGGTCAGGGATGTTGTTAAATAACTGTGGAGGGAAATATATTCACCTTTCTTGGCTCAAAGTCAACTGGTAAGGAAGGTCCTTGTGAAATCTACTAAGCAAGTGAACTGTCTTACTAATATTACAATGGCATACTACACCTTAAAATTGAGACTATATCTTTTTTTTTTTAAGATTTTATTTATTTATTTGACAGAGAGAGAGAGAGAACGTGTACAGGCAGGGGGAGCTGGAGCCAGAGGGAGAGGGAGAAGCAGGCTCACAGAGCAGGGAGCTTGATGCAGGGCTTGATCCCAGGACCCTGGGATCATGACCTGAGCCTAAGGCAGATGCTTAATGACTGAGCCACTGAGGTGCCCCAAACTGAGACTATACCTTCAAAGAAGAGAAGCTCCCTAGCAGTTTATGCCAATTTTTGATCAATTACTAGAACAATGAGGGAAATACTAAAAATGACTTTTCTTATGGTATACCAATTGGATGGAATTTTAATAGCCTTCAAAATGTTTTTAAAGAACTCCTAGTGGCACTTGAAAATTGTTTTCAATACTAAGTGAAACTAGCAAGTTGCAAAACATTATATACCTTGTGACCTAATTTTTATGACATACATTCAAAAGAAAATAAACCAGTGTTAAGATTTATTATCTCTAGATGATCTAGCTTTTGCATCCAGCTGTCAAAGGTGGAAGTTCAAGCTTAACCAGTTATTACTGGGTCCTAGCTGTTTCATACCTCAGTGTCCTCATCTATAACGTATAGATGTAATGAAACCTATGAATAGTTCAAATAACACGGCACTGTACATCAAGAATTACATTTTGAATGTAGGCTTTTGAATTTTCTACAGTATGAGCATACTTTACAATGTGAAAACATTCCTTCCCCCCCCGCCATGAGTGTGTCATTTGTGTATTCTCTTACTTTCTAGATAATTTAAAACATGTATATTTCATACTGTAGGACACAATGATTCCTTTTAGACCCATCTCTTCTGCCACTCACAAATATTAACTCAAAATGGATTAAAGGCTTAAATGTAAGACCTGATCTGCTAAACTCCCAGAATATAGAAAAAAATCTCCTTGACATTGGCCTTATCAACAATTTATTGGATAACAACCAAAAGCACAGACAACAAAAGCAAAAACAAACAACTGAGGGATCAAACTAAAAAGGTTTTTCACAGCAAAGGAAACAATCAACAAAATGAAAATGCAACTTACAGAATGGGAGAAAATATTTGCAAACCATCTATGTGATTGAGGTTAATATCTAAAACATGTAGGAAATGTATACAACTCACTAGCAATAATAATAATAAAGAATCCTATTAAAATGGGCAAAGAAATGGAAAAGACATTTGTCCAAAGAAGACGTATAAATTTTCAGCAGGTACATTAAAAGGTTGCTCAAAAATCATTAATCATCAGGAAAATGCAAATTCAAAATCACAATGAGACATCACCTCATACCTGTTAGGATGGCTATTTTCAAAAAGAGGCGCCTGGGTGGCTCAGTGGGTTGAGGCCTCTGCCTTCAGCTCAGGTCATGATCCCGGGGTCCTGGGATCGAGCCCCGCATCGGGCTCTCTGCTCAGCAGGGAGCCTGCTTCCTCCCCTTTCTCTGCCTGCCTCTCTGCCTACTTGTGATCTCTGTCTGTCAAATAAATAAATAAATAAAATCTTTAAAAAAAAAAAAAGAGATAACAAGTGCTGGTGAGGATGTGGAGAAAGGGCGCGCTGTGCTCTACTGGTAAGAATGTAAATTGGCACAGCCATTATGAAAAACAGTATGGAGCTTCCACAAAAAATTAAATATGGAACTACCATATGGCCCAACAATCCCTGGGCATATACCCAAAGGAAATGAGACCAGTATCTCAAAGAAATATCTGTATGCCTATGTGTGTTGCAGCATTATTCACAATAGCCTAGGTATGGAAAGGACCTCAGTGTCCATCAACAGATGAATGGATAAAGTAAATGTGGTATCTATCTACCTAAATATTGATATATAAATATAGGTCTATTCATAAATATATAAAAATGTAGATATCTATATATGTACCAGATGTACCTAGGTACCTTTACTTTAGATATCAAGCATAAATACACAGACACACAATGGAATATTACTCAGCCACAGAAAGAAAGAAAGCCTGCCAAGTGTGCAACATGGATGAACTGAGGACGTTATGCTAAGTGAAATAAAGCCAGAGTCAGAAAGACAAACAGTGCACGGTCTCACTTATATTTGGAATCTAAAGAAGTCTAACTCAAAGAGAGTAGAATGGTGGTCACCGGGGGCTGAAACGTGGAGGAATAAGGAGATGTTGGTCAAAGGGTACAAAGTTTCCATTATAAGATTAATAAATTCTGGGGATGTAATGTACAACATGGTGACGATAGTTAGCAATACTTTATTATATACTTGAAATTTGTTAAGACAGTAGATCTTCAGTGTCTTCCTAACACACAAAAATTGTAACTAAGTGAGGTGATGGATATGTTCATTAACGTGATTGTGGTCATCATTTCACAATGTATATGTATCTCAAATCATCACTCTATATGCCTTAAATATATGCAAATTTCTTTGTCAATAAAGCTGGGAAAAGCCACTGAATACCTTTTTATATTTTGAAATTACAGCCTCTGTCCCATTAAACACCCCACAGTTCTTTCCCCATCGGCATGAAAAATCACGTTTGGCCAATCATGTACAAAGATCACGTCTCTTAAAGCAATACATTTTGGCAATAAGCATCAGAGAACCACGATGTAAAATTTTATATTCCCATAAATAGCAACTTCTCCCAACAGTCATGTGTGTGTGGTGTTTTAACCACTGACAATCCCAAAAGATTCCGCTCTGTAAGCGCTCTCGAAAAATAGGCCTTGGGTGAGAGCCGAAAAGAGCGGTTTGTTTCCTTATTAGCCGTCTGCTTTAAACATAATGTAGATTTTATGCCTCCCCTCGTCCCTCCTGTAGACTCCAATGAATAAGATCCATGTTAATCTGCCACTCAGTAGCCTCAGGTCTGGCAAAATCTGATAAGAAGACAAGACTGCTTCTTGGGATAAATTTAATTTTAAAGGTTGGGATTGTGTCTGGGCACTAGTTACCCTTCAGCCTGCTAACCTGCCTTGGAGCCCAGGCATCCTGAAAGCAGCTGTGTTTGCAGCAACACATCACCAAGGGGCTGCTTTATTCCACTCAAGGTGGTTATCGACTCTTACACACCCACATGACCTTCCTAAATGAAACACATACTGGAAGAAAAACAAACATGCCACATATTTTTTTTTCTTTTTAATGTAGTGAAGAGAAAAAGTGGCAGCGGATGGCTCTCTTAGTAAAATGATTATAGATCAGGACAACAAACCCTGCCTGACAACCATCCCAGGCCGGGGCGTGAACACAGGATGTCAAGGGGACTGAAGGCTTGGCCAGACCAGGAGGGCCGTGATGGTGGTCCTCTGCCTTATGGTGTTACCATGAGTCGGCCTGGTGTTCCTGTCGCCAGCCACAGCCCCCAGAGATCACGGGGAGTGAATGCCACACAGCCAGCTGCTACAGGCTTGGCTCTCAATGGCCTACATCCAAATAGGGACTTGGTGAGTTTGCCAAAGTATATATATGGGTCCCTACAAAATCCAGGAAAACAAGCTGAGATCCTGCAGGCTCATAAGGATGTTAGAATGGAAGAAAGGGAAATTTGTAGACAAATGTGTATTCAAGTATTTTAAACACTATAACCAAAATTCTGCTATAATTATTTGTAGTGGCAAAACCTCATTAGGTAAAAACCTCTGGCTAAGGAAAGGGGTCTCTTCTTCTATAAGGTTAAAAAAAAAAAAAGGACCCCATTCATTTTCTATCCTAATACTGATGGGAGAGGTCCCCACTATGGAAAGCTGAGATTAATGGACTCTATCACTGAAACACTTTTCCAACTGCTCAGATGCCTTGTCACTAGGGTGATTCAACACAGTGTTCGCATCACTGTGTTCTTCCCCGTGTGTCAGGAGGCACCGGGCACCCTCAGTTCCAGCCGAGGGAGGCAAGAACACGCCAACCAGGCTCAAAATGACCAAATACTCTGCTGCTAAAAGACAGGGTCAAATACCTTGGGAAAAATGTTTATACTCCAGTTTATGGGCACTAGCTTGCTGTCCTTCCTCTCTGGGGACTCCGAGGGACCTGATGTCTCTCTGCAGGCTGGGCTCCACCCAGTTGTCCCTGAAAAGCCAAAATCATCCATGCTGGGAAACTGGGGTAGCTGGGCCTGCCCAACAGAAAGTCCAAGGTATCTGGGCAGGAAGCCCACCCCGCCCCCCAACCCCGGCTCTGGATTAAGTATAAGGGTATCAGAGAAGAGCACAGTGCCAGGGAAGGCAATGGAGTCTGTTAAAAGAACATTGGCCTAACTTGGAAATTGGTGATTTTGTTTTGGCCAAGAAATGTCAGGGATAATACTGAGCATATTACTTTGGTCTTCTGGTATGCAATTTCTGTTCACAAGACAGGTGCAGAAGCTTTCTAGACTCCTTTGAAAGGATGGGAAGGATAAACAGTAGGGATATGAAAGAGCTTTGAAAACACACATTTTATGGGAAATAGTTGGGAAGCGCAGTAAGAAGAACAGCAGAGGCTAAGGAAACCGGCTCTTAGTCTTTACGTCTCAGCCATCCTAGCAGTGAGATGGGGGAGCTCTGTCACCTCTTCAAAATCTCACAGCCTCTGCTTCTTTGAGCTGTGTGGTTTGCAGTTGTCAGCCTTCTCCCTGTAACTTGATTGCAGCTTCGTTTTTGGCTGATGGCATGCCCAGCCTCAAGCGGTAAATCAAGACTGGTCTAAGTTGCTCCTGACAATCCTGGTTCCTACTTTCACTGCCTTCCTCGTGGCTCTTGAAGTACTTTGGGTTTCTTGATGAAAAGGGCAAGACCCGTTTAGTCAGCTCTGCCCTTCTGTCTTCTGTCCTTCTGCCTTCCGTCTGGGGTGAGGGTGTGCTGACTATGGCTGCAAAAACCATTTTGTGGTATAAAAAGCCAAATATAATGGAAGTTCAGCAGTATCCTAGACATCCCAGACTGCCTATTAGAGGAGGAAAATAAGCCCCATCTTGTTTACACTATAGTTAGGCTTTCCATTACTTACAGCTGAATGCATTCGTCACTTACATACTACCAAAGCCAACTTCTTTCTTTTTTCTTTTAAGATTTTATTTCTTTATTTGAGAGAGAGGTAGAGAGAGAACAAGGGAGGGTGGGGAGAGAGAGAAGGAGGTTCCCCATTGAGCAGGGAGCCCAAAGCAGAGCTTGATCCCAGGAACCGGGATCACAACCTGAGTAGATGGCAGAGACTTAACCCGCTGACCAACCAGACACACCCTAAAGCCAATTTCTAGAGAAAAGCCAATATTCAAGTAATCACACGTGTGCCTTCTGCCCCAATACGTTTCCCAAAGGTGAAAGGGGAAATGAAGGGATAGACAGGGACAACAATAATTCCTATTTTAACATATCTAGGTGACAATATTCAGCAAATATCCATTGAAGATGTAGATTATATTAGCTAAAAGAACAACTTTCAAGTCAAACCTGTACTTGAACCTCTGTCTGTCCTGTATTAGCTGTGAGAGTTCATGACAATGATTTTATCACTCTAGCCTCAGTCTTCTTATTCAAATATAAATTATTTTCGTACCTATCATACTTACTGCAAAATTTAATAAGATAATGTATAAAGTCATTAGCACAATTCCTGGCATGGACTGATGCCTCACACTTGGTCTCCTTCAATACTGTGGGGAGCTACGTTACACTGCGGGGCTGGGAATAAGGATGACAGGGTTTAGAGTCTAGCTGCAGGGAAGTGTATTAGCAAATCAGTTATTTGTGGCAGAAGAGGAAGGCTACAATATGCCCCAGTGTGCCCAGGGTGTGGGAGAGAGTGCCAAAGCCCCAGCTCCAGGCCCCCAGACCTTGTAAATGCCACAGATGTAAATATTCAGTACTATTGCCCCAGAGTTACCAAATGCTTATTTTAGAGTTTCCTTACCCTTATCCTGTAGAAGAAATTAAAAGGTCAGCAAAATGGTCAAAATGCAGCCAGGCAACAGGAAAGGGACTCCACCTAGAGATCTCCCGGACTGCCGCATTCACCTGAACTCCCTCCCCTGGACCCTGGGGTCACACGGATTCCTTTAAAGTGGGTGTATCAGGGAGAACACTTTCAGTTGCGAGTGACAGGAAATCAACTCCCTAAACGGCTTAAACACGGAGGCAGGTTGGCCCCAATTCTAGGTGATCCAGTGCTCGGATGACACAGCCAAGAACCCAGGTTCTTTCCATCGTTCGGGTGATCCGCTCTTTAAGTGTCAGCTTTAACCATTATCCCCACCCCACGCACACCCCCCCCTTACCCCTGTCCACCCTCCACGGGTTCCCTTCACAGCTGCAAAGCAAGCTGTGGCCATTGCAAGCATCACTGAAGATGAGAAGTCTCCGGGAAGAAAGAACTTCCCCTTCACAAGTCGGAGAGAGCATCCCTCTCGCATTCCATTCTGATACCCCTGACACAGGGCACAGTCATGGCCAGATAGGACAGTCACACCTGTGATGGGGCAGGCTCCTTTGAAGCACAGGATGGACAATAAAAGCAGATCGTGACACTCAGTCAGGTCCTGCAGGTTAAGGTAGGGGGTGATTGGATGTTGGGTAAGCGATCAGAGGTCTCTGTTCTGGGGGAGAATGATGGAAGGTACAGAGAATTTACATATGCTAACAATTACCTCCGAACTAGGAAAACCCCTGCATGTCTTCTGGTTCAAAACCAAACCAAACCATTGCCTTTAGGTATGTACAGGGTGCAGTTCTACTGGAAATTTGGGTCCTCCCCCTGTCCCTATAATTCCACCAACAGCCAGCCTCATCATGGACTGCCACAAGTGGCCAGCTCAAAGACACTGCTTGAGTCTAGAAGCAAAAGTGGAAGAGGAACACAGAGTGCCATTAGATTTCACCTTCCTTATTTCAGATGCTAGAATTTACGGAACAACCCTTGAAACTGCCACAGCGAAGTTTCACTGATGGCACCTGCTCAGGCTCATTTGTCTCTAGTTCCCAAGCACCAGTTAGGCCTCTCTGGGTTCTGAGTGAGGGATCAGAAATAACACTGCTTTAATTCCAACTCTTATCTGCTCCTTTGTACCTGAAATCTCTTTTTCTATCTAAAATCACACTTTGAAAGTCAGCACAGAAGGTAGGGGGAGAAACTGAACCAAAGAACTTGAATCTTGCTGCAAACTGCCAAAACACCATGAGCCTGTTTTATCAGGTGGTGTTTCACTTATGATTTCATGTACATTCTGTAAAGCACCATCTTTTTTTTTTTTTTTTATTAATTTGACAGACAGATCACAAGTAGGCAGAGAGGCAGGCAGAGAGAGACAGGAGGAGGAGGCAGGCTCCCTGATGAGCAGAGAGCCCGATGTGGGACTCAATCCCAGGACTTTGAGATCATGACCTGAGCCGAAGGCAGAGGCTTTAACCACTGAGCCACCCAGGCACCCCTGTAAAGCACCATCTTAATTAAAATCTTAAGCAATCTTCATTAGACCCCAGTAAGTATTATTTGCAGTGCTGTTCCAGGGCAACTTCCATAGCTCCAGGGGATAACACCGGTGTAACAACGTGACCCAGGTGACAGTTCCACAGGCCTGGGCAGCACAAGACAGGCCCACCTCCCTACAGAGCATTATAACATGATTGCTGTGCAGGCCTAAAGCTTGGAGCCCAAGGACAGGGGCTGGAAAGGGCAGGCCTGGAAAGGGCAGGGTTGGGAGAAGCTCCAATTCTCAGGTAAGAGGAAGCGTTGGTGGCTTAAAAAAAAAAAAATTAATTATTTGAGAGGAGAGAGAGAGAGCATGCAAGCAGGGGGAGGGGCAGAAGGAAAGGGAGAGGCAGAGGCAGAGAGTCTCAGGCAGACTCCTTACCCAGCATAGAGCCTGATGCTGGGCTTGACCCCACGACACCTGAGCCGAAACCAAGACTCTGATGCTCAACCAACTGAGCCACCCAGGTACACCCAGTTGGTGAATCTTAAGAAGGAAGGCCTCAAGGATTCAAGATTTTGACATCTAAAATGGGGAAGAGGGATGCCCGAGTGGCTCAGTCTGTTAAGCATCTGCCTCTTGGTTTTGGCTCAGGTCACGATCTCAGAGTCCAGAGATCAAGACCCCTGTCAGGCTGAGCACTCAGCAGGGGTCCGCTTGAAGATTCTCGCTTCCTCTGCCCCCCCCACCCCATATGCACTCTCTCATCTACTTTTTGCTCTCTCCAATAAATAAATCTTTAAAAAATATAAATAAATAAAATGGGGAAGACATGGTTCTCAAAGGGGAACCTAGATGCCCAAGACCCTTTTAGAGGGTCCATGAACTCAAAAGTATTTTCGGTCTCAATCTCTCAGGAGTATATGGTGGACTCTATGAAGAAAGAACATCTGCCATTATTTGAACAGGCGATTAAGATTCCTTTCCCATTTTAAACTGCTTATCTTTATGAGGCAGGATTTTCTTTATCTCCTTCAACCAGAGCAACATATTGGAACAGACTGAATGCAGAAGCCAAGCTGAGATTCCAGCTGTTTTCTTCTACACTGCTGCACAGGAAGGATTTGCAAAAAATGTAAAATTCTTCTTGCTAAATTTTCTTAAAGTAGTTACTTCTCATAAAAAAAGTCATTTATATTAACATGTCATAGGTTTCTTGTTACTTTTAAGAATTAATAAATATTTTTTTAACTTTCTGTTTTAACTTCTAGTGTGGTAAATACTGATAGATACAATCCAATATTTTTCCTAAAAGCCCTTTGGGGTCCTCAATAACTTTCAAAAGTGTAATGGGTTTTAAGACCAAGAAGTCTGAGAACGGCTGCACTGATGTGACTGACAGATGAATGGAGATGTGACAGATGAATGCACTGATGTGACAGATGAACTTTCCCAAAAAGTGGTACACGAGGACTCGATGGGATATTACTCGGCTGTGGAAAAGAAGGAAATCCTGCCGTGGATGACATGGCTGCCATCCCGCCATGACAGCAACATGGATGAGCCTTGACAACACTGTGCTAAGTGAAATAAGTCAGAGAAAGACAAATACTGTATGATTGTCCTTAAAAGTTCTCATTACACATGCACACAAAATGGCAGCTATGTAAGGGGATGGGCATTAAGTACCCTTATGTGGTAATCACTTTACAACTTAAACATATATCAAATCATCCCGTTGTACACCTTGAACTTCCACAATGTTATGTCAATTCCATCTCAGTACAGCTGGAAACAATATACGCCTGTAACGTGGAGGGACCTGAGACAAGGCCTGTGGGCTAGAGGATGCTCTCCTGCTCAAATGCTGAGAAGAGAGAAGAAAGGAGGAAGTAAGTCTGTGTCTCTTCACCCGCAGGGGAGGGAGCATGCAAGCACCCTGAGCCCTTCTCTGGGGAGACAGAGTCTGTCTCTGTGGTCTGGAGCAACGTCTCTCTAGATCTGTTCTTCTCTGCATCTACTGATTGGTCAATGATCGCACGGGGATAACAAAGGCACCATACCACCTTTCACTGTCCATCTTCAGTTACAGAAGCTGACAGACAGAATGACCAGCTCAGGGTCCCAATGGTCGTACACAGAAGAACAAGGACTTGGACGCAGGACTTACTTTATTAGACAGTTCCCTGTTTCCTTTCCCCTCATGTGGCGTGCTCTCAGAGGGGAGATGGTCTGTTTTACTTCCAGCACACAGGATATGGCCTGTTTGGCTGACTCTGAGCCATCTGCTGAGTCCCCATCTGCCACTGCCTCTCCCACCACAGCCCAGACCCCCTCACACTGTCTTCCTACTACTGATCACAGCTCCAGACACTCCAGGCATTCAAGACAGAGCTGCAAGGCACCATCACAAGCAAATATTTATGAAGGTGTTCGCTGTACTGGGCTCTTGGGTGTACACACCTGAAACTAACAATCACTTTCTTTCTTAATCAGATATCCTCTTGACTATAAAATGACAGCTATATTTTTACTATGACTGAGACACATGAGCAATGTCATGTTCCTGGCCCCGTCTTTCATCTCCAGCTATATTTCAGAATGGGGCTTAAAATCCCATGGGGCAAATACCGTCACCCTCCCCAGGTCAACCCAGGGGAACACAACGCACGCTGTGTTCAGCCCGTCTCTGCCAACCACAGCTGGACTTCTTCTCTACCAAAAGACTCTGAAATAAACATACAAAACCCCTTTTGTCTTTGAAAGACTTTTCTCCCAGCTGATAAATGCAGAAAAACAAAACAAGGCTCACAAAATAAAACAAGCAATGGGGGAAGTTACAATTTCAGAGAGAGAGAGAGAAAAAAAAATCTTTTTTAAAATACAACAGTACTCTCCGGACCTCATTAAATTAAAAATTAGCTCAAGTCGGCTCCCCCTCAGAATGTGTTTCTTTTGGATGTGTTTCTTTTCTTTTTTTTTTTTTTTTAAAGATTTTATTTATTTATTTGACAGACAGAGATCACAAGTAGGCAGAGAGGCAGGCAGAGAGAGAGGAGGAAGCAGGCTCCCCGCTGAGCAGAGAGCCCAATGTGGGGCTCAATCCCAGGACCCTGGGATCATGACCTGAGCCGAAGGCAGAGGATTTAAGCCACCCCGGTGCCCCTAGACTGGATGTGTTTCTTTAGCGTAGTCTGACCCCGTAAAAACCAGGCCTGTGCTAACCCTCCTCACAGGAGTCCTGCAGGCTCGCTCGTCGACCCTCCCACGTCGGCTGCTGCTTACCCTCGTCCTTACTCAAGTGAGCAGAAGCTCAGAGAGGTAAGGGTTAGTTAATTCCATAATGACTCGAGTCTCCCTAGTGGGTGCTCAACACCAGTTTCAGATGAAAGTCCTTTATCTTAAGGTCTCTTTCTGCCTGACAAAGAGGAAAAGTCAGTTTAGGTCCTTCGCTGGCAATGTTCTGTATACGCACAGATCTCAACAGCTTCGATAATTCACTGCTCTTCCATCAGCCTGAATACATGACACCCCCTCTTTTAAGAGCTCTGGCTCCTTGGAAGTTGCATTTAAAGTTGTTTCAGTAACAGGTGATCTTAACCCTACTCCTGCGTTCGTCAGTTGCTCTCTGAGTGGGCAGTGGCTAAATACAGATTTCCCAAGTGCTCTTCTCAACGCTGGTGCTTCATCAAATAATCTGCTGCATGAAATGTAGTTTTCTGTATCTTGGCTTTTCACAGAAGCTACGAAGAAAAAATAATAGACCTCTGTGATGAATCAGTACTGGTGGGGGGAATACCCCACAGTAAGACAGTAAACTCTGGAGGTTAGCGGTTCCGACGCTGCCCCAGGCCGGCTCGAGCAGTGCGGCTGCCTACAAGGTCTCTCCACACCTGAGTCGTTCCCCTCCCTCAAGGAAGGGCTGTCACGGTGGAGACCAGTGTGCACGGTGCCTAGGAGAGGCCCTGTCACATAAGAAAGGTTTTCAAAATGTCAACTTGTGTTCTTAATTGTCCCAAAATTAGTTGAGAAAATATGAATCAGAAGGCTATTAAGCATGCTACAAGGCACCACATTAACAGAGTACCAGACTATAGAGGAGGTAAAGGAGATCTCCTGTGTCAAGTTTACTGAACTTCACTTGAAAAGACACATGAGGGTATTACTGTATAATTACACAATCGTACTGCTTTATAAACAGTTCAACAACACAGAAATATGCAGTAGAATGAAAACAGAAAAAAATATAAAATATTTAATAAATGAAGATGTCCAAAGAAACTAAATGATTTTAGTCTTTGCACCATGCCTTCCCCAGTAGGGAAAAAAAAGTCCTACAGGGTGAACAAGAGAGATACAAACAACTCACTGAACCATTCACATCACGAATCAGTAAGCTCCAGTCCCTACCCGTCTTCTGGAATCCACTGTTACAACCCATCAATAGAAACAATTTCTCAGAGGTATACTCTGAAATAAAGCAGGAAATTTGGACCTAAATTGCCTGTAAGGCACAGTTTAATTATAGAAACCAAACATAGAATAAAAAGTCTACCTTCCTTCCATTCAAAAATAATAAAGAGGCTCAAGAAAGAAAATTCATGATAGGATTGTTATATTTTTTTCAAAATGGGGTTTTATGTTTCCTTCCAATACTTCCCTTTAGAACCAAGGGCTATAAAATAAAGATATCAACCGCTTGTCATAAAGGAATGATGCGTGGTTGGCTACTCTTGAACATTAATATCTTGCTCACATCCCAAAATGTCAATCAAGCCCAATATCCCCTACAACCTAGTTGGGTGGGTTATGCACTTATTTAATTGACTGATCATTTAAAAGTGCTTTTAGGTCAGGGGCTATTAACAAGGAGAAACTTTATAATTGAGAGCTAATTGTAGGTCTTCCTTATCAAAAGGAATAGAACAAGAAAACCATTAGGATTGGCCTACAGGCTGGCAGATAACATAGAAGAAGCTGTTTGTAAGTTAGGAAATCCTATAGTATTGTTACTTATGCTAGGTTCCAAGGTGACAGGAATACTCTTTGTCTTCCCTAGCAGCAGGAAAAGGAAAAAGAGAAATTAGATCTTTGGGGCACCTTGATTTTGAACATGGATTTCAGCATCCCTACTGCTAAAGGCTTCTCCACATGTCACGTTCTTCTTGCCAGTGGGTTTTTGTGCCCAACACAGAAATATCATTCTGCTCACTTGTTTAGGGCAAGCCTGATCTAGGAAGATGAACATCAGCTCAACTCCAGGACAAGTCCTTGTTCACTTAAATGGTCCCCATCTACCTCCAGCAAGGTTGACAGAGTCTCCCTCCTCCCTTTCATGACTCGCTGAGATAAAGAATTCTCTATAACTGAAAATGAGCCAGTCTTAGACTAACCAAAGGGTCTTAAACCTATTATTATTATTATTATCCTCATCTTCCTATTGCAGAACCAGCAAAAGATCAACAGAGCTAAAACTGACTTATATTTGCCTGCTTCTGCAAAGGGAGGTCAGCTGTACTAGGGAAGAAAAGCAGAAGCCAGAAAGAGGTAAGACCTCAAGATGAGCTTAAATCCACGAGAAGCACAGATGTTTGCAATTCACCTGGAAGAAAGTGGAAGCCTCGTCAGAAGCACCTGTCTGGCACTTCTGCTAACAGCCACCATTCAGTTAGCACAGCTGAAGACAGGACCTGGGAATTCTACATGAGCATCCCTTGCTTCCTCCTCTGGATGACAGGAGCTAGCAAGGAGAACCCAAAACTCCTCCATGATACAAGAAAGACAAAGAGATTAAATAAATAAATAAATTGATTGAAACTGTCTGCCAAAAACCATGACGGAGGTATTTGCTGTTCTCATCCATTTTAAATCAGTCTTTCCCAGTTGATGTGACCATGTTTATTTCAATTAAAAAATAAACATTTTGCACATCCTATTGAAGTGGCTCCAGGATTCAAAGCATAGGATGGAAACACTAAAACAGATAAAAGCAGCAGAAAAAGCCATTAAAATAAAACCATACTGGGGTGCCTAGGTGGCTCAGTCGTTAAGCATCTACCTTCGGCTCAGGTCATGGTCTGGGGCCTGGGATCAAGCCCCCTCATCAGGCTCTCTGCTCAGCAGGAAGTCTGCTTCTCCCTCTCCCACTCCCCCTGCTTGTGTTCCCTCTCTCGCTGTGTCTCTTTCTGTCAAATAAATAAATAAAATCTTAAAAAAATAATAAAACCATACAAAGAGTGGGAAGATACTGTGGAAGGTTCTCTCAAAGCATAAATGCTGATGAATGTGGAAAGATCAGTAGTTTCCCCCAATCAAGATAGGGACGCATGTGCCAGCATCTGAGCTGAAAAAAGGATGTGGACCAGGCAGGCAAAATGAAGCAGAAGGCTGGGCAGAGGCTCATCCAGGGTGGGGACGGGAGTGGTATGGGGGACACAGACAAGGACAAATGGGGAAAAGTGCTGTTAGAGCCTTTCCGGGAAGAGCAACTGGCAGGAGAAAGGCAATTAGGCTGAGGTTGGCTCTGAATAATCACAGAGAAGGTGAGTGAAAGGCGGCGGGGCCGTGGCCGGAGTCATGTCTGGGATTGTTCCCAGAGGGGCACTGAGAAATGCCAACAAGAGGTTCACTGCCAATGGCTGCCTTTTAACAAGACAGCTCGAGGATTCCCTTGACATTTTTATCTCATCTATACCACTCTCATGGTAAATAACCTGGGCTAAGAGAAGGGGCAAATCTGGGGGTGAGCGTTCTTTAAAACAGAAATACTCCCAAGTGGAATTCATGTTGGGAGTGTGGGAGGGGAGGCAGCTTGCCTCTTTCAGGTGGGCCAATGAGAGCTCAAATCCTTGCACAGTCAATGTCCTTTGGCACAGAACATTAATCAGGGTCCCAATAAGTACCACCAACTCCTAACCCCTGATTCAATACACATTAGGCTAGTCAGGGCTTTGGTTGAGGAGAGAGTGAGGAATTTAAGACTATACTAGGTGAAATCAATGGATTGGGTGTTGGGTTTCTGGTCCTAGTCTCTGGGACCTCCCCTTTCAGTCAATGAGATGTGACAAGTCCTATTGCTAAAGCTGAGATTCCATTCTGGCATGGATTCTTCCACATACTATGTTTCCTAAGAATCTAGGAGATGAGGCACAGGCTCCCTGGGATACGCAGTGCAGTTTGGAGAAGAGTTTCATCCTTCAAACTCATACAGAGCACCAAAGTAGGGGATGAAAAGATGAATAATTTGGGTGCCTTTGGCTCAGGTCATGATCCCAGGGTTCTGGTATCGAGTGCTGCGTTGGGCTCCCTGATGAGTGGGCAGTCTGCTTCTCCCTCTACCCTTCCCCCCACTTGTGATCTCTCTCTCACTCTCCTCTCTCGAATAAATAAAATCTTTAAAAAGATGACTAATTTATATATATGAACTTCTTGAGGATAAGGTTTCAGAACAGAACCCCTAGATTTAAATGCCAACCTGATGGATAAGCACCATGAGAAATTTATGCAGAGTGTAGTGAGGGCACAGAGGAGAGAAGGATCTCGTCTAGCAAACACAGTTCATTCTTCAAGGATAAGTAGGATAACGAAGTGGGAAAGGCTGCATGTATATGAGACACCCAGTGGACAATTTTGATGAAAAGAGCGGCTCAGAAAAATACTTCCTGTTTAAGGGAATTTGGGATTGGTAACCAAACACCACAGACCAGCCGTTTGGGCCTAAGCTTTGGCATGAGGAAGGAAGAGGATTTGTAACAGCATGCTTTATTTCAATTTCTCAGTTGGGCCCAGGAGGAAGGAGGAATGGGGGCTGGGAAATGCCTTAAGTAAAACACTAGTACACGTGGGACAGCATATCCCCGAAGTGGGGAGTCTTATTAATCATGACCTTCATCATGGGAAAGAGCTTGTTTCCCTGATGGTGCATGCAACTGAGGTTCCACTCAAAGCAGGGCAGAAACCAAGGTCCTTCATAAGAAACAGTCTGTGGAATCTGAAGGGGACAGAATAAAGCTTGACTTGAACGTGGTGGCCAGAGCAGCCATGAGAACTTTCTGAGAGCACCGGGAGTGCAGGGCTAGAACTCTGGTGAGATGACTGAGGCACTGGCCTTGGGCACAAAATTTTAGGGAGCATTAAAAAACTCAGTCAGCTAGATAAACAATATTTTAATGCCACATTTTTTTTGAATTCAGTATAATTAACAGGGTTATATTAGTTTCAAGTGTACAATACAGTGATTCAACAATTCCATACATGACTCTGTGCTCAACATGATAAGTGTGCTCTTGATCCCCTCACCTATTTCACCCATTCCCCCACCTCCCCTCTGGCAACCATCAGTTTGTTCTCTGTAGTTAAGGGTCTGGTTTTTTTTGTTTGTCTCTTTTCTTTTTGTTCATTTGTTCAATTTCTTAAATTCCACATGAGTACAATCATATAGTATTTGTCTTTCTCTGACTTATGTTGCTTAGCATTATACCATCTAGATCCACCCATGTTGTTGCAAATGCCAAGTTTTCATTATTTTTATGGCTGAGTAATATCCCATTGTATACATATATATCTCATCTTCTTTATCTATTCATCTACTGATGGACACTTGGGTTGCTTCCATAATTTGACTATTGTAAATAATGCTGTGATAAATTGAATAATTTAATTGCTGTGATAAACTTGAATTAGGGTTTTCATATTCTTTGTGTAAATACTCAGTAGTGGAATTACTGGATCATATGTTAATTCTACTTAATTTTTTGAGGAGCCTCCATTCTATTTTCCACAGTGGCTGCCCCCGTTTGCATTCCTGCCAATAGTGCACAAGGGTTCCTTTTTCTCCACATCCTCACCAACACTTGCCTCTTGTGTTTTTGATTTCAGCCATTCTGAAAGGTGTGAGGTGTTTTAATGCCACATTTTAAAAACTCAAAATGAATGCCAAATTCCATAATGAACGAAATACCGAACCCTGTACTTGCATGACTCCGCCTCACTCACCCCACCTGGTCCCAGTCGAAGAGGAATGAACCTCCTGGAAATTTGACAGGAAAGACAGAGTAGAAAATTCAGAGAGCCAGGCAGTTCAACTATGGCAGCAAACTGGTGGGGGCTTAAGGTCTCTGGACCTTCACATGGGGTGAAAAGCTTCCTTCTTGCAGATTTATGTAGAGCTATGTGAGGATATAGAGATCCATAGTCACCAGAATTTGGAGTTTCAAAGCCACTAGAGAAGGCAGCAGGCAAACCATTCTTGCCCAGATGCCAGCAGAGAGACTGACCACACCCAACCAAGACTAAGAAGCAGAAGAACATTGCAAAACTCCATTAGACAGGGAAGACCATTTTGGGGGAATGTGCCAGCAGGTCAAGAATGATCTAGAAAAGGCGGTGACTACATACAACAAGAGTACTGAAAGGCCCACAGAAGGCCCCTTTTCTTTTTTACAATTAGGGTTGGATATAATATAATATAATATAATATAATTTCTGAGGGAAAGATGATCAGACAGAACCAGGTATCATCATAACCAAGCCATCACAAGGACAGTGGGGCATGGAGGAGGATGGCTGATGAACCAACTTGTAGGCTGCCAAACATTCCAGAAGTTGTGGTTAAGCCCAGGTGGGCTTAAGCCAGGTGTTTCCTGCCAAGCAAGGCTGGCGACAGTTCACAAAACACAGACATCAGCCCTGAATATTCATAACAAAAACCACCACAGCCCTGAAGATTCCAGAAGTGACCAGGTTATTTTGGTTCTATCATTTGATCCCCAGACCACACGGGAAAAGCAAGGAGGTAGAGAGGGTGACAGGATAAAGTAGAAAAAACGTCTGAGAACAGAAAACATTTCCCATTAACTACTGATATTTCTCGACCAGTAGCTTCCCAGTCTTATCATCACTTGGTTGAAAACCCAGTGGCTAACAACAAATGAAGTCAACAACGCTTTGTGCTCACTTGACTAGGTCAGAGATAGTTCACCAAGTCTAAGGGAGCACCCTTAGTTGCCTTCTGCTTGTAAAACAAGTAGAATAAGGAAATGGTGACCCCAATCAAAGGAAGAGCCTGAGCTATCGATGACCTCCTTTTTGAGTCTAAGGACACTTCAACAGCCCACTCATTCACAGGTTTTCAAACCTGTGAAGACATGGAAGGACTGAAGTTTAAGAAGAAGAAGGAAAAGAGAAGCAAAGGTCATGAGGGGACAGGCTCTTCATGGAGGAAGGTAAGGACCCTTAAACTCACTGCCAAGCTCAAAAGCAAGACTTAGGGTACGAAAGACAGAATGACTTTCACATTACTACCTACTAACAAATTCAGAAATATTCCAGAGGACAGGATCCCTGGGCCTTCCTCCATCACTGACACAGGCTCCCACCGGCACTCTGCATGAATCCCTACCCCTGTTGCTACAGAGGCTCCCTTACCAATCATGAGAGTGGACGTCTACTCACTAAGAGCCTGGGGCGGAAGAGGCAATGCCTCTGACCACTCCTTATCTTCACCTAAAATGTTTTACCACGGGGTTCTCCCCTGCAGTGCTCTACGTATGACTGAGTCCAGTCACTGGAGTGATGAAAATTATTCATGTGACATCTGGACAATTTTAGTTTGGAGAAGAAGTCCACAGAGCAATCAATAGTAAAAGAAAAACAGAAGATAATGCAACCACAAGTCTCTCAAGGTTTCAGTTTTCTTCTGATCTGAGCTATCATTACTAATGCACACAACTGAGCAAAACAGTATGAGTAATTATTTATCAGAACGTTAATATAGTTAATGTAAAAAGCAATCAGTTGGTGGCAAAAGAAAACTGAAGAAAAACAGCATAGCAAAAGTATCTGAGATTTGAATTATTCCCTATTGCCCTTTCTGAAACAACAAAATATCTGTAAATAATCACTTCTAAGCGATTATCAGAAATGGAAATGGAAACTGAATACGAAATCAGGAGAACGCAAGACATAGTTAACTAATCTGGTTTCTTTCTCATGTGCTAAATAGAAGTGTAACTGAAGAAAAATAATTAAAATATAATTGAAAAAAAATAATTAATATATTCAAATTCTTTCTTGGGTATACATATTTACAGTGACTAGATCTTTTTTATTTTTATTTTTATTTTTAATTTTTTTTTTGAGCAGGTACTCAAACAATAGAAAGATGCTCTGTTAAACGCAGTGACTGGACAGAGTTAAGTACTCTCTGGGTTTCAAAGTGCCTGGCAGTGGAATCAAAGGATTAAAGCAAAACTGACTTGACAACAAAGAGACAACTCTTTATATCTTTATATAACTCATTATATCACTTCTCTTACAATAAAGGGAAATAGTAAATCAGACAAATATTGATTCAAGAGCTCGTTTTTTGTTCTAATTATGGCTTCTTCCCATACCCTAAAAGAGGCTTGAAAACTATTATGACTCATGGTCAAACTGAAACCTCCTTATATGTATACAATTCTACCATAAATACACAGTGGCCAGCACAAAACACGGTTTTCCAGTTCTGCGCGTCTTTATCCTCCTCCTTCCGAATATAAAACCTTTAGGAGCAATGCTCACATCTGCTTTGTCTCATACATAGGGTTTAGTTCTCAGCACAAAGATGTTTGGTAGACCTCGCTGCACACCGAGAACACAATACACACACACAGGATGACCTTGGCAGCTCTTTCTCGTTAGGATAAACATTCCGATTTATCTGCTAATAGTGGTGAAGATATGAAAAGACACCGATATATATTTGTCCACAGCTCCTGATCCGGCATCCTTCCCAACAGTTTGGTGACACCCCCCAGCCCCGCCCTTCTCTGGGTTGTACAAGACGGCAAGCTGGCTCTGGGGAAATCTCAAGGCCATGGGTGACAGGAAAGCTAAAATGGCATGGCTAAATGCCGACCAACCATGTTGAGGTCCCATTAACACGGCATATTCTCTAGCTCATCTTTCCACGCCCCCAACACACATACCAAGAGTTGGAAAATACCAGTTGTCTTTTGATGAATGTTCTTAACCAGCAGGTCAGGAGGCTTCTCCAGTGTCATCGCTGCCTTCTCACCCCTAACACTAGAGGCAGAACTTTCATCACAGACCCAGAACCAAAGAAGCCCAGCCGCCAGGTTCAACAACTCTCTGGATCAGGAACTCGCCTTTAAGACGCTGTTAACCAAACTTTTTTTGCTCAAACAGCCACTAAGAAAAAGTTAAAGTTCTGTTTTTCATGTATTTTAAATTGACATTTACATTTCTTCATCATAATTTTAATTAATGGAAAAGGTTATGATTCTGGCATATTGAAAGTACTACAATTTTTAATATAAAACATGTCAGGTCTTTAAATGTATTTAGTGAAATCTAAATACCACAACAGTTTGAAAACCACCTTCATCCAACAAAAAAGTTTATGAGCAAACTCTTCTTTAACAATAAAAAATGCTACATTGGTCTCTTTTCTCCTTGAGCTTATATTTCTATTCTATTTCCCCAACTTAATTTTCTCTTAATATAATATGTTTTAACTCTTGAGAGGCTTTCATTAATCTCCCTATTACTTTTCTGTATAACAAAATGTGTATAAAGTGATTTTTTAAAAATTTCCTATGTCCATACTATTTAAAAGTGTTCACTTTTCTTCTGGTTCAAGGTGTGCTTACTAACGGACCCAACTGATCCAAACAACATTAGTGAATATTTATAAGAATGTTAATGTAGTTAATATGGAAAGTATACTTTTACTTTGTCTTTTATTTTATTTTTTTCTGTTACCTTAGAATGCATTTCTAAAGAAACAGATAAGCCAAGTTTATTTTTCTCCAATTACTTCATATACCTATGGATGGAGTATTCCTTATTGCTATAATAAGGTGGGGATTTAACATCATTTCCACACCTTTTCACTTTTATGGATGTAAGCAGTAAGAATCCTTATTTACATAAAGAAGAGAATGAAGGAGACTTACCATCAAAACGTCTTTTTGTCTATTATCTTATAATTAGATTAGGTCTTCCTTCAATTTTGTTGAAAGCCAAGATGTAAAAACTAACTTACAAAAAGATGTGTGGTCTGGCCATTATATTTGGCCTCTTTACTAACACAAACACTAGTATTTTCATAGTGCTTTGTTGGTGGGATGAGACTTTTGCACCCCAGGACAACACACCACAGTAAGGTTGGGTAATAGCTGAGCCTTCCTTGGTCAAGGAGAAGAGGGACTCTAATAGGTAAGATAGAAAAGGAGATGTAGCAAAAGCAGTTTTCAGAAAGAGTATCTATAGATGATGGGAACCAGGAAACCATCTCCCTAAACCATCGACACCTTCATATGTCTTAGAAAGTCTTCATGTTCTCCTGTGTGCATGGATACCCCGCCTGGAACACGCCCCCCCCAACCCCAGGCAAGAGTGTTATTGCCAGACATTCTATCCATTTAGCTTTGTACACATAAAAGCACATTTGGTTTGATTAATACGTGAATCCCCTACAATATATCAGCTTGTAGCAGATACTATAGGAGAAGCAATAAATTTTTTAAAAACACAGAATCAGAATTCTTGTTCTTTCTACTTGTAGAGGTGGAAAACACCTAATAAATCATAATGTCCTACAGTATAGAACTTTACTCAACAAAAGACTGTTGAAGTCAATATTTTTAATAATGTCAAAAAAAATCTAGAAATCATTCAAATATTTAATAATAAGAAAATTACTGAATAAATGTTACAGCAGGCATATAATGGAAGAATATACAATATTTTAATTTGAATAACATATATTGACATTAGAAAATGTTCTTCATATTATGTGGCCTGAAAAAATAAGGAAGAAACAAACATAAATAAAATTCATACTAATTTGTAAAAATGTGTATATGTAAGGAAAAGTCTGTTAAGAAAATCTGTTAAACAGTTTCCAGTGATTATCCTTAGGTGATGTAATTATAGGCAACTTTCTTACTTGTTCTTTTCAAATGTTCCACACAGGGCATTTCTTTCATGATAAAGGAGAATGGGGAACCGTAAGGAAGGCGGGGAAACAGGCTCTCTACCTCTGGCTTGTTGAATATGGCTACAGAGTTTGTGAGAGATGGTGTCCAGTCAAGGGACCAATGGGAGTTTAAATCCATCCCACAGGGTGTAGGACTGCTTCTCCCCAGCAAGGGGTGAGGGCATTTCCTAGTCTGCAGTGGAAGATCTTGCCCAATGTTTACATTCTCTCTTAGATTCTGGACATTTTTCTCCCTGACCAATTTTATACTTCCACCTCATTCCTCAGCTGCTTTCTCTGGATTACTGATTTCACTCACTCCACAGATGCCTAGAAATCACTGTAGTCAGGTTCCCATCATGTTAACCTCATGAACTATCCCAGATCATGGATTTAAAAAAGAGCGTTCAGTCAACAAGTAAAATGCTATATGCCAGTCAGGTTATCTGGGGCTTCAGGAAGACACAGTGGGCGATTTTTACTTCCACCATATTTTACCACTCCAGTCTCCTTACCTCAGCAAGTGTGGAGGGATCTTGACAATGGTATCCACACCACCCAGGGTTTCTGCAGAAGGAAAATTACAAAGTTAAAAATAAATACGTATAGACTGAGAATCTGCAGATAAATTTCTGTTAGTTTCTTTTTTCCCTGGAAATTCCTATAATTATACATTAGTCAGTTCTCAATTATCTGCATGCAAGTCATTCATACCTAAAAACCCTCTCTTGATAGATAGCTCAAAAGACTTCCTCGGAGCAGTTAAAAAATTAGGATACATTTCCTTATAGAAACACAGAACGAATAACTAAATTTCAACCTGAACCAGAATTCCAATTTAATCTACAACTGGCTAAAATGTTATATTCTTGCAATAAAAATAGACAAAGGACAAGGGAAACAAAAGCAAAAATAAACTCTTGGGACTACATCAAACTAAAAAGCTCTTGTAGAGCAAAGGAAACAATCAGCAAAAACAAAAGGTAACCTACTGAATGGGAGAAAATATTTGCAAATCATATATCTAATAAGGGGTTAATATCTAAAATATATGAAGAACTTATACAACTCAACACCAAAAAAATAAAAAATAAATAAAAATCCACTCCAAATAATCCAATTAAAAAAGGGACAGAGGACCTGAATAGGTATTTTTCCAGAGAAGACATGCAGATGGCCAACAGACACATGAAAAGATGCTTGACATCACTCATCATCAGGAAAATGCAAATCCAAACCACTAGTAGATATTACCTGACACCTGTCAGAATGACTAAAATCAAAAAGATAAGAAATAAGTGTTGGCGAGGATGTGAGAAAAGAGAACCCTCATGCTCTATTGGTGGAAATATAAATTGGTACAGCCACTGTGGAAAACAGTATGGGTGTTCCTCAAAAAATTAAAAATAGAACTACTATAGCATCCAATAATTCCACTACTACTGGGTATTTACCTGAAGAAAAAAACCCAGTAATTCAAAAAGATATAGAACCCTTATGTTTATTGCAGCATTATTTACAATAGCCAAGAAATGAAAGCAACCTAAGCATCCCTCAATAAATGAGTGGATAAAGAAAATGGGGTACAATATATATAGTGGAATATTATTCAGTCATAAGAAAAAGAACGAAATCTCATCATTTGTGAGAGGGTAGATGGACCTCGAGTACATTATTCTAAGTGAAATAAGTCAGAGAAAGACAAATACCATATGCTTTCACTTATATATGGAATCTAAAAAACAAAACAAACAGATAAACAAAAACCAAAAATAGACTCATGAATATGTACAGAGAACAAACCGAAGATTACCAGAGGGGAGAGGTGTGGGGGATGGGTTAAATTGGAGAAGGGGATTAAGAGGTATAAACTTCTAGTAACAAAATAAATAAGTCACAGGGATGAAGAGTACAGCATAGGGGATATCGTCAATAACATTTTAAGAAATTTGCCTCGTGACAGACGGTAACTACACTTATTGTGAACATTTTGTAATGTACAGAATGGTCAAAACACTAAGTTGTACACCTGAAATATAGTTTTGCATGTCAATTAAACTTCAATTTAAAAAATAATAAATATAGAAGGGAAAGCTCTTTCTTTGAAATACTGCTTCAACACCCTCAAATAATCATTTATAATCGTGAGAGCCTCGATGTTTACAAAGCATTTTACACAACATGTCATGATGCTCACATACATTATGACATGGTAGATAAAACTTTTTTTTTTTTTAATCATCCTATAGTTAGGGATATTGAAAGGAGGCTCACCCTCAAATCTCATTAACCCAGCCTGGATGTTCACTACTTTACCATTGCTGTGGATTATTCACACTGCTCCTGCCTCCAACTGCAGAGATAATGAAACACTATTCTCTTCCCCCTCCCCCACGGCCCCCCAGCCAAAGCTGTTCTATTTCAATAGCACTAACGATTCTGTATCCAGTTCCAACATGTGTGGTTGGGGGAGGCTTCCCCACACCAACAAGTAATTCTCTTACACCAGCTGGCGGTCCTACCATTTAATTCAATTCTGACACTGTTGACTCGGAGACAGCATCAGATCCCACAGTTAAGGGCTCAGTCCTACAGGACTGCACCCCCTCTTCAGACCCCAATCCCAAATCCAGGTTGTCGTCTTGCCTTCTGACCGGCCAGCTATAGGCTGAAGGTATGAATGACCCCCCTCTTTGGGTTCAGTTAATTTGTTAGAACAGCTCACAGAACTCAGAGAAACATTTCACTTACTACAATACTGGTTTATTATAAAAGGACAAAACTCAGGAAGGAAGGGCCCAATGGAAGAGAAGCATGTGCCAAGGTATGGAGAAAAGGTGAGCTTCATGTCTCTCAGGGTGCCGGTCTCCCCATGTTTCCATGGGCTTACCAACCCAGAAGCTCTCCAAACCCCATCCTTTTGGGTTTTTTACAGAGGCTTCATTATATAGGAATGACTGATTAAATCATCAGCCATGGGAGTCTGAAGGCAATCTCCAGCTCCTCTACCTTCCCTGGAGGTCTGGGGAGGGACTGAAAATTCCAACTCTCTAAACACACGGTGGTCCTCTTAGCAACAGCCCCCACCCTTAGATTGCTTCGTTAACATGACAAAAACACTTTATGGTCCTCTTCATCTAGAAATTCAAGGATTTTAGGGGCTCTGTGCCAGAAATAAGGACAAAGACCAAATATTTATTTGTTATTAGAAATCTCAATATCACAAGTTCTGATTTGTTCCCAGTTTTTTCAGCTCAAACTGTGTTGATTCCTTTCTTCATGGCTTAGAGTCCTCAAGCCCTGTCAGTATGAGCCAGTTTCATTGGAGAAGGAGAACTATTTCTGCTGGTCTGCTAAAAGATCAGAAGGAAAAATGGATACCAGATGTATCTCCAAGACTCAGCAGTGAGAGCAGTCTAAAACATGATGAGAGGATCTCAGCCTGTTGTGGCCAATGGAGCAAAGAATGGGTGTAGGCAAGACAATCTGCAAAAGAGAAAGATGGTATCAGTAGGGTCAGGGATGCTGTGGCCGACAAGGCCAAAGGAGGAAGTGGAAAAACTGAGGTTAGTCATTAAAATGAGACAGGGTAACCCTAAAGCAAAGCCCTGAGATGCAGGTGCCGGGAGCAGATCAAAGGCCGGTCAGGTCAGTGTGGCCTCGTGGTTAGCAGGCCAGGGCCCCGGACAATACGCTGCCGCTCTCCAAGGGGAGGTGCTGACACTCAGCAACCAAATCCTGGCAGTTTTCCTCACTAGGCAGGGGGGTTTATATCCAATTCAAGAGGTTCAATAGCGCCCAACCCTACAAAGGCTAACCAAGAACCTGAAGAAAGAAAAAAGACAAAGGAAAATCGCAGAGCAGCCATACTGAGCATATCCTCGTCAAGCGGAGACGCGGAGAAGGTACCTGCACCGGGTCACCTGGGGAACCCAGGGGCGGGCTAGTGAGGGAAATGGGTGCATCACATTCTCAGCTGCTGACCTGAAGCTGTGGAGATGGGTGTGGTCAACTCCAGTGGGGCTGGGAGGAAGGGAAGAGGCCTCCGGGCTGACTTCTGAGAAACTCAAACATTTAGGCGAGGGAGAAGTGCGGGAGCTGGCAAAGGGAGCAGGGCCGCTTGGGAGGCATGATAACAGTGGGCAAGGTGTGGTCCTGGGGGCCAGAGGAAGTCGGGTGCCAGTGTGTTCCCTGCAGCTGAGAATCCCTTAGCTGGATGGGGATTCTTCACCACCAGGTGGTGGCATGATGGGAGATGGAGATAGAAAGAGGTGAGTGGAAGAGGGAGTGGAAAGCCAGGCTGTGGCCACATGCACTACAGACTTTTTGAGAAGTCAAGCTGTAAACATAACAGAAACTGGCTGGAAGGAAAAGTAGGTGGAATGGTAGAGGGAAAGCAGGGGGGATAGACTATTCTTCTTTCCCTACCTGATGTTCCAGCCCCTAGTTTTCTTTCTCCTCTCCTCCATTTCCAAATCCATTTTGAAACAAGTCTCCTGATATGTGTAAACATCACAGGTTTCTAAAATGAAGACATGGTGCCGGCCGTTCCAACGTTTCAACATTCTGTGTCATCCAGCCCAAGAGCTCACGTGCTTCCAAGATCACCAGTCTTGAAGAAAAATGCCATTGTCTCCGCTTTCCACAAGCTGTCGCCGTCCCTTATTCTATGACCTCGTCAGACCATTTCCTCACTGGCAAGAAAAATATCTAACAATCTAAGTTGCTCAAAGTAGAGGGAAGATACATATATATATATATTGCTTGTTGGTTATTATGCAGCCATTAAGAAAACCGATTTTCAGAGAAGTATCAATGAAAACACAGAAGATGCTAAAGCTAAGAAAAAACAAATGACAGTCTGCCATAGATAGTATGACCCTCTGTAGAAGGGAACTACTCCAAAATGTGATTAGCGTTCTTTCTAGGTTTTGAGATTACAGGTGATGTTAGTTTTTTTCTTTATACTGTTCAAATATTTTTCAATATTCTAAAATGAGCGTATGTAACTTTTGCAAACAGAAAAAAAAGATGAATTTCACTTAAGACCCAAACAAGTCATTAATGGGCTGATCTGTTTATAAACATCTACTTCTCTTATTGTAGGTGTGAAAACCACACAGAAGCATAAGGGACAGTCCCTCCATTCAAGAAGCACATGTCTACACTGCTGACATTTGTTGTTTGGGCTGACCAGCCATCAGAAACAGAATCCTAAATTTGTTTTGAAGAAACTATCCCTTTCTGAGTCAGGGATTTGAGTAAGCCTTGTAGCCTAGATTGAAGCCAGATAGCCCATTCTATTCCTTAGCTGGAGGACTGGTTTGGGTATACACATGACCCATTAGGACCAAGAGAGAAAAAGTGAAACCGAAGACTGGGCAGGAGTGACTGGGAGAGCTCCACTCTCTTGAGATGATCTGATGACAGGCAAGTGGGAGAGGACCCCTTTCTCCTGTGATGGCCTACATATGGCAATGACGTCTCCATCTCCTATGATGCTTTCAGTGGGAGACAACTCCTCTCTCCTGTGATGGTTTTAGTGGGAGATGACGCCTCTCTCCTGTGATATCAAGGTAACCCCTTTCCCCTATAATGGTCCAAGTGGGAAATAACCCCTTTCTCTTCAGATGGACTAAGTGTGGAAATGACTCTTCCCTCCCATGGTGGTTTTAATGGGGGTTGATCCCTCTCCCCTCAGATGGTCTATGTGGGCTGATGCTTCCTTCTCATGAGATGGTCTCAATGTGATGATTCACAAGCCCAGAAGACTCATGAGGAGTGTTTTAATCTCCCCAAAAGAGCAGAGCAAGGTCCTTGAACTGTAATTCCTGAGCCATATTCAACCCACATCTGGCTTTACAGGGGATATTTAGTGACGAGAGTGAATAAATTCCATTTTGCTCAAGTCAGCTTGAATTAGGGGTTTGTTGTTGTTATTGTTATTGTTGTTGTTGCTGTTGTTTTGGGGCAGGAGGGTTTGATCTCCTGAATACAATATTTCTCAATTATCTTTCCCCTAGAAGAATTGTCATGGCCAAATAATCCAAAGTATTAGGTGCTCTAAGGCAGTCATGAAGGCAGGGCTCTGAACCCAGGGGAGGTACAGATTTGCCTGAAGAGCCCAGGGAATGCTTCCTATGTGAGTTAGACCTTAGGAGTCTGGAAAGGGAATTCCCAGCATGAGTAAAGGCAGAGAAGCAGACAGTGCCCGGTGTGTTCACAGAAGAGCTGCAGCTCACTGTAGTTTATGAAACCCTTGGGGGTCACAGGGCAAGAAGAAACAAGAGCTGGGGTTAGATTCTAAAGAGTGTTCTAAGGAATTTACACTTTAATCTAGAAAGAAATTATGGGGTTGAAGGGGATGTGTTTTATAGTAAAAAACAAAAACAAAACCAACAACTGATGGAATGGTAGAAAATGGACTGGAGCAGAAAAGAGAGCAGGAAGCCATATAGTCTTTGTTCATGCTCTCTTCTCCCTTCACACGCCCTCCTAATACCCTCCTTACAGGGAAGAAGCATTGTACTCATCCTTCTAGCCCCGTGCTCGGTACAGGGGAGGCCTTCATAAATGTTTGCTAAATAAATAACTGAAGAGAAGAAGGAATCCACAGCTTACCCATGATTTCAAGGCAAATCTACTTTAAAAGCCCTACCAGCTCACAGCAATTTCCTCCCCACCCTACCCCTGACCCCATATTCTATGCCCTCTTCTTTGATCTGTTTTCCTGATTTACTCATCCCAACCCTCACAGTGAATGTCAGGCACTGTTACTTAACTATTTCATGTACTCTGTCTTCCCTCGGTAACTACAGAAGAACAGTCACTGGGAAAGGAATCAGAGCCACTCCTGTGGTCAGGTCGGACTCCAGGCTTGGCTCGGATACCTGCCTCACGTGTGGGCTTCTCAGATGGCTTCAAGGATCTAGACTCAGCAACACTGCAGTTTAACTTAACAATATGTTGAATATCAAAATTTAAACATTAAAAATACTCAATTATTCTTCTCCTCCCTGTTATCTCAATCTGCTTAATTTACAGCAAAATAATAATGAACATAGGAATGGCATGTTTAAAGCGCAGTCAGGCCCGGCTTTATTATGTTACTCAGCCATCTGTGACCCTTCATTAGAGGCATTTGGGAATCTAGCGCTCAATGGCTCTGCTGAATGACAATGGCAATGGAAAATTAGTACTGTGGCTTTAAGAGCCTAGCTGCTTAAGTATATCTGGTCCCTATTCCTGTAATGTAAACAATGGTCAAGTTCAGCCTACAAGATAAACTTCCATGACATATGCAGATGTCAAAGAAAAATGACGTTGCTAGGATTGTCTGTACACATACACTCAATATATGTGAATTTCAATCTTCTGAATATTAACAGAGTCACCTAAAACACCACCAGATTCTACATTTAGTGGAAAACCTGCTAATGGCACTTCTCTCTTTTCAGGTTGTACCACAGTGGTGTCATATCACGCACTGATTGCTTTCTGATTAAGACAGAAAGAGATTCAATCTTATTTTGTAATTGAATGGCAACTGAGGAATGGCACACAGGCTTGGGCCAGGCCAGGGGCCCCCAAGGCTGCCTTGGTTTCTCCTCCGCCTTTCCGTGGTTGGATCAGTGTCACCCAAAGTATGCTCTTGATCCCTCTGCATTCCCTTCCAGACAATTCTGATTGCCCAAATTCGTGCCGAATTGGAATGAATGTCTTGCAGTCTTCTTTGAGGTGGAGTTGGGCAAACCCGAGTCTGATGGGAATCACAGATGTGCTACCTGGAACTTATTTCAATACTTGCACGGCTCACAAATTTAAAATCCCACCTGTCTGAAGGGCACACCACATCAGAATTGCAGAGGTAACGCAATGCCATACGCAAGTTATGTTTCATGTACAATAACCATGGAAGCTAATACTTAACAAGCTGGCCTCTATCTGGAAAATCAAAGAAGCCATTTCTTCCTGGTCACATTCGCCAGTGTTTCGAGATCAGGGTTGATGGTTCAACTTCCCTTTTTCCCACAGGCGCTTGGAATCAGGCCCCTGGATTCGCACGGACTGGTGGTCCTGTCTAACTCGGAGATGGGTGACCATCGTCCACCTTGCTGGGAATAAGAAAAAGGGGGCCTCCTGGCGGGGAGGACCATGGTTCCCCGCTAAGGTCTGGTAGAAGACAGAGACCAGAGAAGAGGCAGATGGATGTCAACGCCCGATCCAAAATTCTCATATCCCGCATCAATTCACCGAGGCAACTCTCTCAATCGCGCGAAACGCATGCATAACAGCAGCTCAGCGGAAGCCCCACGCATCAGGGCCGGCTCAGCCCCAGCCCGCGCGGCCCTCCGGCGGCGGCGAGCAGGGGCGCGGGAGCCCGACCGGCCGGCAGGTGCCCGGCGCCCCGCGTCCCGCGCTTACCCAGGGCCCAGGTGCAGCTCTCCTTGATGGCTTTGTACTTGCTCCCGGACGCTTCCTTCTGCAGCTTCCTGAGGATCTCTTCCATCTTGACCTTCGCAGGGTCTCGGCCACCGACAGGAAGAGGAGCGCTCTTGGGAGGCCCGGCCGGGAACGCAGCCGCCTCCGCCGCCTCCGCCGCCGCCGCCACTGCTTGGCTCCGGGTGCCCTAGGCTGCCGCGGCGCTCGCCCCCAGCCGGTCCCGCGCGGCAGCTGATGAATCACGCCCGCTCCATGCCGCGGGCCACGTCAGCCCCGCCGCCCCGCCCCGCCCGCCGCCCCGCCCGCCAGGGTCAGGTGCGCTCGGCGCGCGCGGCGACGAGCCGGAGCCTGGAGGCCGGAGGCCGTGGTCCCTGACCCGGCGCCGAAGCAGGCCCCGGAGCCACAAGGCTTCGCGGGAAGCTGGAAGCGGATGTCCGGAGCTGGCTCGCCTGCCGGGCGTTGGCCCGCCGCGGCCCCAGGGAGCGTCTGGTCCGCCCGGGCAGCCGGCGGGGAGGGGCCTAGCCGCTGTCCCCCCCACTGCCCGCCCACCCGGATCCCTATCCGCGACCCCCCTGCGCGGCGCCAGGCGGGGTGGGGTCGGCACCGCCGGGTTTGCCGAGCCCCGGGCGGAGTGTGGCGGCGCGCGCTAGCATCCCGGTGTCCGGTGCTCACTGTTCAGTGCACAGCCCTTCTGGGCCACTCTCTGCGCCGGGCTCGGGCGCTACCTGTGAATAGACTGCCTCTCCCCTACCGGGTACCAACACGATCTCGCGGAGGAGGTGGGGGGATGAGGGTTCGTAGCCCCATTATACACAGGAGGAAACCAGGCCAGAGAGGCTACGTTACTTCCCATACCTACCAGAGTTAGCCTCAAAACACATTCCTAAATCCAAAACCCCCTTTTCCTTATTCTCTTGCGCTAAATTGTTATCCTCTGGAGGGAAAAAAAAGGGAGGGGGGACGCACAGGGGCCCACGCAGCTGTCTAACTTTGGTGGGGGTGGGAAAGGATGGGCAGGAGGAGCTTCCCCAGTGAAGAACACTTTGGCTGAACTTGGGAAACAGACTGTGGGTGTCCAGATACTGGAGGAAGGGAGCGATACCAGGGCCGCAGGTCCTGAAAGAGAGCGCGCGCCGTGCTTCCGGGATGGCTTTGAAGGAAAGAGGGAGAGGAAAACAGGAATCTCATTTGGCATCTCATTGTTTCCCTTTTGAGAAAACCGTGACTAGGAGCTAAGAACGGATTTTAAGCATATTCGTTTTTCTTTAAAAATGTCACTGTAGTGGTAGGGAAAAAAATTTTTGCAAAGGAGTAACTGGAACCTGGGAGAACAGTAAGAAGATTCTACAGTAATCTAGAAATAAGTTAGGCCAATAGTAGGTGGAAAGGAATAGAGGAAAATATAGCCAGAGATATTTAAGGAGTGGAAGCAGTAGGATTTACTGACTGATTGGGGTGGTTAGCGTCTGGGATGACTTCCAGGTTTCTTTTCTGGAAAAAGAGGAGGATTGTGGCCCCATCTTCCAACTTAAAGAAGAGAAGGAAAGGGTTTGCAATCTGGGGAGGATAAGAGTTCAGTTTTGAACATATTCAGGTGGAAAATGGTAATGAGAAACCCACAGGGTGTTTCACTTATGGGCAGGAACGTAGTACAGTGCTGCGTGATAGAGATGAGGATTTGAAAGCCTTCAGGTATTGAGTTATTGATTCCTGGGGTTTGGCAAAAGTTGCAGGAGGCAGTGGATGGAATGGATAGAGCAGGATGCCAGAAAGAAAACTGGGGTCCCCTTATTCTTTTTAAGAGTATTTATTATCACTTTATGATTAAAAACAAATTTACTAGAAATTTACTAGAAAAAGTAGTAATTTCAGAGATATAAAGTTCTAATAGCTTTGTAATAAAGCTCTTGCAGAGTATTAAAAAACAGATGCATTTGCACACTCTAAAAAAAATGGGCAATGATTGTGAAGTCAGTCCACAAATACAAATAACTTATATAACCTTTGAGAAATATTCAAACACCTACTTATCAAAAGAGCACAAACATTCAAGTAAAGTGTGATTTTTTAAAAAAAATCAATCAAATTGGCTAAGAGCTGGCCAACTGGACCCTATTGTGTCATGGATGCTAGTGGGAGGGTAATCCTGGAGGGATTCTAGATGTGTATAGAGCACCGATGTGGCTACGATTCAACAATCCTACTTTTAGGAATTCATCCTAAGCAAGTGATTATAGAAGTGGATAAAGATTTTTCTACAAGAATTTCAATATGTTGTTCAGTCATTTTTTAAAAATTGAAAACTATCTACATGTCCAACAGTAAAGAAATGGGCAAAAGAAAAAAATCCATGATGTATGCATCCATAAAGCAGCATATTGTATAGCCTTTAAGAATAATGTAGGAGAGGAATGTTCAGTGACATGAAAAGTGGTTGGTACTACATAGTTAAATGAAGTAAGGAAGTTGTAATATGCTATTACATACATCCATGTACTGACTGATCCCAATTTTATTATTTAAATATTTGAAGTGGAAGTACATAGGAGTTTTAAAGAAAAATACACATGCACACATAGGAAAATAAACATTTTTCTTTTTATAATTGCAAGGTGTTTTTGTTTTTGTTTTTTGTGTGTGTGATAGAAAAAAATAAATAAAAGTAGTATACAGGCAATGGGAGGACAAAGATAAATACAAATGGATCAAATGGGCATAAGAGTTTAGATAGGAAGTCTGCCCGAGAAGAGTAATGAAGGCAGAGACTGGTTGCAGTAGATTAATTAAGACCAGGTAGAAATACATGTATAAACAACTCACTCAAACTGTTGACTATGAAGGAAATTAAGAGTAAAATAATCAAAACACTTTTTTTTAAAACATCAACTCAGTAGAAAATACCCTTTGCATCACCACCCCCAGTATACCCAGAAATACATATATAGGTAGATTTAAACACTGAAACAAAAGATTTTTTTGAGTAATCTCCACGTCCAGCACGGGGCTGGAACTCACAACCCGGTATCAAGAGTCCCATGCTTCACTGAGCCAGCAGGGGTCCCTCAAACAAAGTTTTTATTGATAAAACAATCCTTGCTGCTAAATAGAATAGAGTTACTATTAAATAGGATTTGATTTCATTGTTGCAGGCATGCTTGCCTGTTCTTAAATTTGTTCCAGGCTGGAGACAGGAGGATAATGCCGCATGTGCAACCCAGGTGTTTTGTGTTTTGATGTCTATTCCTTCCCACTCTTTTCAGTTATTTTGGTTAAAAATTCTGGTTCACAGAAACACGTTGCTGTGTATGTTACTTATAACAATACACATTACTTAGCAACTGAAGTTACAAATGTCAGCAGATTCTTCTTTAATCTTAATCCAAAATGGTGATAAATTTATAATCATTCTTCAATGTATTTGAATAACAAAGCATTAATAAGTAGTTTTCCTTTTTGGGCATCAACTGTAATGTAAATACGGATTCAGGATTTTGAAAAACAAATGAATCTTTTACCCAATTTTTTTTTCTTGGCATTTCAAATTTCTTTATTGGAAATGTTTAAAGTTTGAAACAGACTTGCAATATCTCTAATGTCTTTAATTTTATTCCATTCAGAGTGTCTTCACTAATAATATTCTCTTTCTGTGTTGCAAAAGGTTGAGGACATATAGTAACCATGGTGACTACTTAAAATGTATTTTGTAACTGTTGTATATATTAAGCATCTTGAAGTGGAGTGTAACTTTTTCCCTATGGTTCCAAATCCAGCTATTAAAAAATGTTAAAAATACGAGTTATATGTGCCAATTTTGTTGCTAAAATCCCATCTCCAAAAATGATAGCCAAATGAGATTGCTTTTAAACAGAAAAAAAGTGAATCCCATTCTTGTGTTCATATCGCTTAATATTTTTCTCATACCAGCCAATAACTCCAGTATAACATAACACATGCAAATATTAGCTAATGGAAAGGCTAAGCTGCTTAACAATGACCCAATGATACAGTGGTTGGCAGAACATAGACTTTTATTTATAGTTTAAACTAAGTGGTGAGTCAGTGATGGGGGTTAGTATAGCAGCTCCAGAAGATCATTTGAGGACCATATACCTCACATCTTACTGCCCCACCATCCTGGAAGGCGTTTTTTTCCCAAGATGGGTCCTAGGCAGGTTGCATTCTAACTGATAGGGAGAAGAACAGAGAGTATATGAGCCCAGGCTTCAGATGGAGAAGCCATGCACATTCCGTTCCCTATACTCCACTGGTGAGGACAGTTACAGAGACGCACTTGGATACCATATAGTTTATCTGGAACCTCAGGGCCCCCACCGCAGATCTCTTCCTGTGGCAGAGGGAGGAGGATTTGGTGGACGGCCACCAATATGAGTCACAGCTCCATTTGGAACAAAACATATCAAAAAGTAACAGTTCTCTTAATGAAATTTAACAACTATTGCTACAATTGCTTTCCAGAGAGTCAGCAGAGATTCAGCAGAATTCTTAGGATGCCAAATGTATGAACATGTGTGAACAGTGATTTCAAGTAGCGAAGTAGAACGAAATTCCTAATAATATTTTAAATTATTCTGCTATGTTTCCTGGTTATATTTACTTCCAAATCACTTTCAATTCTATTACAATTTACCGGTTTAATTTATATTTTTCAAACAGTGTTTTTCCAATTCTATTGAATTACCCAAACCAGTTATGTATTAGCTTAAATTGAAACAACACAATAAATCCTTCTTAAAAGTTGTCACATATATTTGACATAAACGGAAAGTATAATAACTTGAAGTATTAGTGTTCTCATTAGGTAGAATCATGCAACCTATACCTGCTTCTGCCTGGCTAATAAGTATTAATGGTATTCTGTATATTCTATGGGCTGTATTATCACTTAGCAGTATGGTTTTAAATTTCTCAGCCAATTTATCATCAAGAATCATACTCACCATGACCATGTATGCCAAGAATAATTTGTTTTTCAGCAACTATGTGAGTAACTTTCTCTTTGGCCACACCTATACAGCTAAATATGATCGTAACACTTCTTGATTAACTAATGTAAAGGGTGAAATAGTGTTGACAAATTTGTCTTTTTTTCTTTCTTTGAAAATATGTGAGGGCTTTATTAACAAGTTTGACTTGCTGTATTTCCAAGTTTGTAGTTTCCTTTTTGTAAGACTTTCAATTTTCATTTGCAATATCATTGCACCTTGGGAAAGAAAAACAAAGCTGAATGCATCACACTCCCTGATTTCAAATTATATCACAAAGCTATAGCAATTAAAACAGGATGGTATTGGCATGAAAACAGACGCATAGATCAATGGACCAGAATAGAGAGTCCAGAAAGAAATCCCTGTATATACAGTCAATTCATTTACAGCAAAGGAGGCAAGAATGTGTAATAAGGAAAGGATGGTGCTGGAAAAACTGGACAGGCACAAGCAGAAGAATGAAACTGGATCACTAGCTTCACCATACACAAAAATAAACTCAAAATAGATTAAAGATTTGAATGTAAGACCTGAAATTATAAAACTCCTAGAAGAAAACACAGGCAGTAATAAGCTCTTTGACACTGGTCTTGGGAGTATTTTTTCTGGACTTGACTCCCAAGCCAATGGCAACAAAAGCAAAACTAAAACAAATGAGACTGCAAAATACTAAAAGTCTTTGGCACAGCAAAAGAACCCATCAATAAAATAAAAAGGCCACTATTGAACAAGAGGGGATTGAGAGGGAGACACACCATAAGAGACTCTTTATCTCACAAAACAAACTGAGGGTTGCTGGGTGGCGGGGGGCAGGGAGAGGGTGGCTGGGTTATGGACACTGGGGAGGGTATGTGCTATGGTGAGTGCTGTGAAGTGTGTAAGCCTGATGACTCACAGACCTGTACCCCTGGGGCAAATAATACATTATATGTTAATAAAATTTTTTTAAAAGGCCACTATTGAATGGGAGAAGACACACATATTTGCAAATCATATATCCACTTATGGGTTAATATTCAAAATAAAGAATTCATACAACCCAATAACAAACAAATAAAATCCTAAACAATCTAATTAAAAATGGACAGAAGATCTGAATAAACATTTTTCTAAACACATAGAGATGGCCAACAGACACATAAAAACATGATTAACATTAATCATCAAGGAAGTGAAAATCAAAACCATAATGAAATGTCACCTTATACCTGTTAGGATAACTATTATCAAAAGAACAAGAAATAATAAGTGTTGGTGAAGATATGTAGAAAAGGAAATGCATTATTGGTGAAAATATAAATTGGTGCAGTCACTATGGATAATAGTATGGAGTTTCCTCAAAAAATTAAAAATAGAACTACCATATGATCCAACAATTCCACTTCTGGGTATTTAGCTGAAGAAAATGAAAACACTAATTGGAAAAGATATAGGCATCCCACGTTCACTGCAGCATTGTTTACAATAGCCAAGGTATGGAAACAACCTAGGTGTCCATCAGCTGACGAATGGATAAAGAAGATGTGGTATTTACATTTACACAATGGAATACTACTCAGCCATACAACGGAATGAAATCTTGCCATTTATGACAACATGGAAGGACATTGAGAGTATTATGCTAAGGGAAATAAGTCTGACAGAAAAAGACAAGTACCATATGATTTCACTTATAAAGTGGAATCTAAAAAAAACAAAGCTAATAAACAAACAGACAAAACAGTACTCATGGATACAGAAAACAGCTTAGTGATTGACAGAGGAGAGGGGAGTTAAGAGGTGGACGAAATGGGTGAGGGGGATCAAGAAGTACAAACTTCCTGGGGTTATGGACATTGGGGAGGGTATGTGCTATGGTGAGTGCTGTGAAGTGTGTAAACCTGGCGATTCACAGACTTGTACCCCTGGGGCTAATAATACATTATATGTTTATAAAAAAATTTTAAAAATTATTTAGAAAAGTCTTTAAAGAAAAGCCTTTACTTAAAAAAAAAAAAAAAGAAGTACAAACTTCCAATTACAAAATAAATGTCATGAAGGGCGCCTGGGTGGCTCAGTGGGTTAAGTCTCTGCCTTCAGCTCAGGTCATGATCTCAGGAGCCTGGGATTGAGTACCGCATTGGACTCTCTGCTCAGCAAGGAGTCTGCTTCCTCCTCTCTCTCTCTCTCTGCCTGCCTCTCTGCCTACTTGTGATCTCTGTCAAATAAATAAATAAATAAAATCTTTAACCCCCCCCCAAAAAAAAACCTAAAATAAATGTCATGAGATATAATGTACAACATGGTGACTAGAGTCAATAATGTTGTATTATAGAGGCACTTGGGTGGCTCAGTGGGTTAAGCCTCTGTCTTCAGGCTCAGGTCATGATCTCAGGGTCCTGGGATTGAGCCCCGCATTCGGGCTCTCTGCTCAACAGGGAGCCTGCTTCCTCCTCTCTCCCTCTGCCTGCCTCTTTTCCTACTTGTGATCTCTCTCTCTGTGTCGAATAAATAAATAAAATAAAAAATAATATTGTATTACAAATGTGAAAGATGTTAAGATGCTAAGAAAGTATATATCTTGGATGTTCCCATCACAAGAAAAATATACATTGCCACTTTATATGGTGATGGATGCTAACTAGACTTATTGTGGTGATCATGTTGCAATGTGCACAAACATCAAATCACTATGTTGCATCTGAAACTAAGACGGTCTTGTCAATTATCTTTCAATAAAAAATAAATTCTAAAAATGCTACTTAATAAATTAATATATATTTTTATCAGCTAATATCTGGTTATTAATACTTTTAATACCTTCAACTATCTGGCAAATGTTAGATAAACTAATGATCTCTTAAAAAAAGAATGTCACTGTAAGTAATACATTTTTAGTGTTTTAGTGGTTTTGAGCATTTGAAAAGCTATACTTAAACCTTTTTTTTACTAAGCTCAAATTTTAAAAAAATGTATTGAGTAGAAGAGACATTTGTCCTAACGTTGTCACTATTCATAAGTCCAAATTTGGCAGTTCAACCAAAACATGCTTCTGTGTTTTTTAACATCATCATTCTCATTTCTTCTAATAATGAAATAAAAATAAACTATCTTAAGAAGAATTTATGCAAGTTTGATTAAGATGTATGATTATTTGCAAAGTCAAAAAATGCCTAATGCTTATGCCTAATCCAAAAATTCACACTGAAAATTATTAACTCACAACCAAAAGTTAATAGGAACTCTTGCTGCCCTTGCCAACAGTGGATAAATTCTTCTAAACCTCACTTCATAATTAACTGCAAATTACACTGACATGAATTAAACTATAAACCATTAACTCTCCTGATACAATTATGATCAAATCCAGAAAACCAAATGAAACACCAGTGCACAGAAGGGTCAATGGCCAGCTGGCTCCCAGCCAATGCACACAGTCATTACATCCCCTCCATCAGCTGTCACTCAACTCAGTTGACCCCAGTATTTGCTACAGTGTGAACAGCATGACTTAGAATGTGTCACATTCCAATATTGAGGATTCCATAACACTTCTTTTCTAAAAAGAACACATTCTGGTGAAAGAGACTAACTGATTTCACAACCCATTAATGGGTAGACCTGAAATTTGGAAAACACTAGACCAATGGGAGATTTAAAGAGTCTATCGGTGAGAAGTATATTTATACAGTGAAAGAAAAGAGACTTAAATGTAGAAGTTGAATAGGTAGGAGGCAGCCAACCCAAAAGGTGAAATAGGCATTGTAAGAGGAGGGAAAGATCACATTTGGTATACAGAAAGTTATCAGTCCAGGGAGGGTCTGAAGACCAACCTCTGAGTAAGGAGGGGAGGATGGAAGACTGGGTTTTGGTGTGTTTAGGGATTTGTGATACCTTGTTTCCCTTGTGGAACAGGAAGATATTTGGTGAATCTAGGAGATGTAAATAGAGGAAATGGGAAAGAGAGGTGTCCGAGGATGCATAGGAAGCTTCCTTCAAGTGACAAGGGCCCTGGAAATTCCCTGTATATGAATGTTTATGGAACAGTCCCAATTCAGCAAAATTTCCAAGTCTGGTGATATCTCATGACTGTGCTATTATTTGCTTCAGATGCTGACCATCCATGTTGATGATGCTAAATCCAAATTTCCAGCTTGAATTTCCCTTTCAAGTTTATTTTGGCTAATATGCAAATCATTGATCTTTTCACTTATTCTGGTACCTAATTCACAGTATACTGAAGAAACTTGTTCACAATACTGTATAACCCAAACAAGCACCAGTATAATCTGGAAGTAAAATAAGCATGATTTTAGATTAAATTCAATGTTGTATTAAATTCAGTCTAGGAAAATAGTATTTAATTTGAAGATGGCTTACAAAATCATTAGTGATCTTGAACATTTAAAAAAGCAAATAATTACTTCCAATACATTCTAAGTAATTTGTATAAAATATAGTGTATCTTTATTTAGGGAAACATTTTAAATATCCCCCCAAATAGGCAACATTAACATTTATTAACATTTAAAATGATTCCTTCATTTGCAAAGAAGTTTCTACTTTAGGAAAAATTAATGTTATCTGTGTACTTAAATATGATACAATTGAACTTTTGCTTCCGGCTACGATTCAGGACCTTTTATCAGAACAAACTTACTGTTGAAAGACATTATAAAACTGAATTTAAAAAATTAAGATTGCTTGTTTGAAGGCATCAGAAACAACCAGGGAATCCAGGATTTAAGGGCCAAGATCCTGGAGAGAAGGGGAATGCATAGAAGTGGGTCAGATGTTCTCTTTTTTCCCTCGGAGCACTGCCAGTATGTCACAGTACATAGAAGGCAAGTCAAAAATGGTGGCCTAGAGATGTCAGAGTTCCCAAAGTCTGGGAAAACAAAACTAGGAGTTCTGAATTATTAAGACAATTAGAACTTGAGGAACCAAAGTGCCAGGGAAAAGGGAAGCGCACAGTGTGAAGGCTACATAAAGTTATAGATAACATTATAAACAATAAAATGCATGACTCAAAGACTTGACACCTGCTCATTAATAAAATTTTAATAAATAGCCTTTCTCATAGTTGTGGTATGTCTATGTGTGTGGATGTGTATATGTATATGCACATGTAAGTGAGGTAATATTATATATGCTCTTATTATACATTCTGCTTCTTTTCACTCAGTGGTATGTGACAGGAAGTTTCCTTTTAAATTGTTGTTTATTTTTCTATTGTATGACCCTAGCAAAACTTAATCAATCCATATTGTTGGTTCCAACTTTTACCGTTTAGAGAAGTCTTCAGTGAACATTCCTGTGGTTATTACATGACTTCCCTATTAGAATATCTTCCTAGAGTAAATCTCTAGAAGTAAAAATACTGAGTCAAAAGGCACACACAGTTAAAGTGTTTGATGACACATTGGCAAACGAGATTCAAGGAACATGGATGTTTGCTTCCACCAACAGTGCACAGAAGAACCTGTATTTCTACTCTTCAGCATTACAACATATTGAAAATCTTTTCCCCTTTCACCAACTGAAGTGGTGAAAAAGTTGTTCTCTAATTCTTGTTTTAGTTTATAACTAACCGTAAAAGATGAGGTTGAACATCTTATTTTTATCACCTCATCTCTGCCCATTCATGTCTTTCGCCCATTTAAAAAGTTAGGATATTACCTCTTTTTATTAATTTATAAGAGTTGATTTTATATCAGGGATAGTAATTTTTATTGCAAATGTATTTCTTAAATTTGTAATTTGTTTTTACATTTTGTTTATGATTCATTATATAGACATTTTAAAGTGTGTGTGTGTGTGTGAGAGAGAGAGAGAGAGAGAGAGAGACTTTGGTAGCAGATTCCTCTTTATTAATTCTCTTTCTCATTGTTGCCAGCGGCAATCTTCTAGAAAACCATGAAGGAACATGAAACTTCTTCACAGGTGTGAAAGCAAAGGAGATTGTGTTGTATTCATCAGTAACTTAGACAGAAGAAAACACGAGTGCTACTATAGGCAATATGGTGATGACAGAAATAGATAAACCCTTGGGAGAAGAGAAAGGGAATTACTGTAGATGCAACTTCATAAAGTCTCCTATAAGGTTTTATATTAATAGAACATTCCAGTTCTTTAGAATGCTCCGTACTTCACCGTCATCCATTCCAAGTCTTAGTTTCTTAAATAGACCCTGCAATAGGCCATAGCAGCTTCTATTAATGACTTAGAAAGGGGAGAGTCCCCAATTCTGATATTATGCGTGCAACAAAGGGAGGTGTGCTCTCAGAGTCTCAATCTGAAGTAAAGAATACATTCGCCTACAGACACATTATTATGAGGGCTGACTAAACTGACAGGTGGAAACACTGTGATAAAGGCAAGCATCCAGACACTTACAGGTTACTTTGCACTGTTTGGCATCTGAATATTCTTCCATTTTGGGAGCGATTCCTCAGAAGTTCAGAGAAAAACCCTGTCATTCTGTGGATGCCAATGTATGGCATCTATTTCTTCCTCGTCGGTGCATCCATTGGAGATTCTGACTCTGAAGCAAGCACCAAAAAGAAGGAAACGACATAGGTCCATGACAAGAATGTTCCTGTCACCGCTTCTCTTCAACAGTGGACTGACTAAAGATTACAGGCAATACAATGAAACAAGAAAGTAAGTACATGAGGTAAGAAAAGAACAAATAAAACAGTCATTATTTGTGGATGTTATAATTATCTACGTGGAATATTCAAAAGAATGTAGAGAAAAATGGTCAGAATTAATGAGTTTAGCAAGATTTCTAGATGTAGTATCAATATAAAAAGACAACTGCATTTTTACTTATTAGCAAAAACAAACAGAAATTTAGTAGCATAAAGTAATATAAAGCATCTAGGAATAAGTTTAAGAAAATATGTACAGATCCTTTGTACAGAATATTATGTCTCTACTGAAGCATTTTAAGAAGATTCAAGTAAATAGAGAGACATATCTTGCTTCTATAAAGACAAAATATTTGACAATAAGCAATTCTAGTGAAATTCCCAGTGGGCTTTTTCATGGAACACAAAAGGCTTAATTTAAAGTTCATCTGGCTCCTTTGTGTAAATTAATTGACCAAATATACATGGGTTTATTTCTGGGCTATTTTGCTCCATTGATCCATGTGTCTGTTTTTATGCTGATATCACACTGTTTTAACTACCTTAGTTTTGTTATGCAGCCATGTAAGATAGCCAAGACTATACAATGGGGGAAAGACAGTTTCTTTCAATAAATGATGCTGGGAAAACCAGAAAGCCACATGCAAAAGAATGCAACTTGACCACTATATTACACCATACACAGAAATTAACTCAAAATGCATTCAAGACTTGAATGTAAGGCCAGCAATCATAAACTCCTAAAAGAAAACATAGGTGGTAAGCTCCTTGACATAGGTCTTAAAGCATAATTTTTTTAGTCTAACACTGAGAGTGCAGCAACAAAAGCAAAAATAAAAACATGGAACCACATCAAACTAAAAAGCTTCCGCACAGCAAAGAAAGCCACCAACAAAGTGAAAAGGCAGCCTACTAAATGGAAGAAAATATTTGCAAATAATATATTTGATAAAGGGTTAATATCCAAAATGTATAAATAACTCCTAAAACTTAATAGCAAAAACAAGGAATCTGATTTAAAAATGGGCAGAAGATGGGGCATCTGGGTGGCTCAGTCAGTTGAGTATGTGACTCTTGATCTCAGCTCAGGTCTTGATCTCAGGGTCATGAGTTCAAGCCCCATGCTGGGGCTTGAGTTCAAGCTCAATTTCAAGTTCAAGTCATGAGTTCAAGGCTCCATGCTGGGCATAGAGCTTACTTTAAAAAAAAAAAAAAAGTGGACAGAAGACCTGAATAGACATTTTTCCAAAGAAGATAAAGAGATGGCTGGCAGATTCATAAAAAGATGCTGGGCATCATTCATCATCTGGGAAATGGAAGTCAAAACCACAATGAGAAATCACCTCATACCTGCTTTAAGTGTTACTATAAAAAAGACAAATAACAAATGTTGACGAGGATGTGAAGAAAAGGGAACTCTTGTTACACTGTTGGTGGGAATGTAAATTGGTGCAGCCACCACAGAAAATAGTCTGGAGTTTCTATAAGAAATTAAAACCACAGCCACCATATGATTCAGCAATTCTGCTTTTGGGCATTTATCCAAAGAAAGCGAAAACACTAACTCAAAAAGAGATAATATACACCCCATGTACATTGCAGCTTTATCGACAATAGCCAAGATACGAAAATAACCCAAGTGTCCATCGGTGGCTGAGTAAATAAAGAATTGTGGTATATACATGCAGTGGAATATTATTCAGTCAAAAAAAGAATGAAATCTTGCTTCTTGAAGCAACATGTATGATCATGAATGCATTAAGTGACATAAATCAGAGAAAGACGAATACCATATGATCTCTCTTACAAGTGAATCTCAAACAAACAAACCCAAGCTCATAGATATGGGAGAACAGATTGGTGATTGCCAGATACAGGTGGCTGGAGGTGGGAGAAATGGGTAAAAATCTTAAAAAATTTTAAAAAATTTAGAAGCAAAGGCAATTTGTGAGATTGTGTAATTAAATTAGAGGAAAATATTTTCTCAAATTTCATTAGCTATGCATGCTGCTGTAAAAATCAAAGGTCTTAAAACCCACAACATTTTTGATGATTCTTGCACATACAACAAGCAATTCTCAGACACCACCTGGACAGTGTCTGAGAATGCAACTCAATTCTGACACTAACTACCTGGAGACAACATCAGATTCCACAGATCGAAGGTTCAGTCCTGCAAGACTGCCCTCCCTGACCCATCCCACTTCGGACACCAGTCCCAAGCTCAGGTCGTCATTATCTGTGTTTCTGACCAGCTACCGACCTGAAGTTCCAATGACTCTTCCAACTCAGGATGTCAATCACAGTCTAGGTTGTTACTTGTACTTCTGACTGACTGGCTGACTATAAATTAGAGGTTCCCTTGAGTCCCTCCTTAGGTTCAATTAACTTGCCACAATTAAGTGGCTCACAGAACTCAGAGAAACATCTTACTACAAATCACTAGCTTATTATAAAAAGATACAGCTGTGGAGCATCCAGATACAGATCTGCATAGGACAAGGTAGGTGGGAAGGAGTGCTGAGCTCCCAGGCCCTCTCTAGGCAAGCCTGTTTTCCCAAATCTCCACATGTTCACCAGCCTGGATGTCCTCTGAACCCTGTCTTTTGGGGTTTTTATGAAGGTTTCATTATATAGGCACAGTTGACTAAATCATTGATCATTGGCAATTGATTCTAATTCTAGCCCCAAGCCCCTTACCACACCTCTCCCCAGAGGACCAGAGGGGAGAGGGAGGATTTCCTGACCCCTCTGCTTAGGTAAGGGTGGGAGGACTGCAAATTCCCACCCTCCAGTCACATGGTTGTGTCTTCTGGCAGCCAGCCCTCATCCTTACATGGGGACCAGAAGTCATGAACTAATGCATTGATGTAACAAAAAAACACCTTTAGGGCTCTCACCATTTAGGAAATTCTAAGTGTTTTAAGAGCTCTATGCCAGATATGGGAGGAGGACCAAGTATATACATAAATTACAATCTCACATGTCACAGAGGAACATATAAGTGTGATTTCACTTATATAAGGTAAAAAAAAAAGTGGTAGCTGTATAGAGTTTGGGGACACAAATATGTAATAAAACTGTATAAAAAATCCAGGATTTCAGTTTCCTCCAAGATAAGGAAAGTTATTAGAAACGTACTCAAGAAACTTCAAAATCATGATTTAGCGGCAGCTATAAAATTGTTCACTTTATTATTCTTTAAACTGTACATAAATGTTATGTCCCTCCCCCCCTTATTTTGGGTATGATTTCCCCCTACAACTAAACAAGATGAAGAGACAAGGGACAGTTTGGAATCATTCCCGCACCGATACGCCATGATTCCTACAGCATCTGGTGGCAATAGCCAGGTGGAGCCAGGTGTGGGGTGGCTGGTTAATCCACCCCCTGCCTGGAGACTTGATCTGGAAACCTCTTCACTTGGTCTCCTTTGGATTTGGCCTGTTTTCTAAGCCCAAGTTCTTCTGCTTTTCCATTTAAATTCTGTGAACTACCAGATATCCTTCCAAAAAAAATTCTCTTTCTCCTTAACCAGAGAAACTCCTTTATCAGAGTTGGTTGCTATTGTTTAAATTCAGTAAAGAAATAAAAGGAAAGGAAATGAACAGTGCTTTTCTGAGGATCTAAGAGGGGAACTTCACCAAAATGGCATTGGGAGCCTTCGCACATGTGGGCCATCTAAACTCTGACCTGAAGGACTGGTGGAAGAGAACCAGGTGACCGAAGGGGAAGACAAGTGTTCCAGGCTCCTCACATTAAGCCTCTTCAGATGCCTCTCTTGCCATATGGTTTGTTTGACTGCCCTGCCCTCCCTCTTCCCTCCTGGTAGGTCTCTTTTCTTTAGATACCTTAGAAAAGCCTTCCATTTTATGATCTCTCCCAGTAGCATTTGATATCATGACCCTTCTTTTCTTAAAACACACTCCTCTGTTGGATTCTGTGAAACAACATTTCCCTTGTTTTCTTTTACGTTTTCTAACTATTTTCTAACTGTACTTCTAATTACCTTCCTTACTGACTCTCATGAGAACAACCTTACACCTCAATCCTAGCTTTCTTTTTCTCATGGTTTTCTCTGCTTCTCTCTCTCTTTTTTCCTGCCCCTTCTCTTTTCTACCTCCCCTTCCCAACTTTCCCATAGACTATCACATCTCTTCTCTTTAAAAAAAAAAAAAATGTATTTATTTGAGAGATAGAGAGGAGCTGCAGAGGGAGAGGGACAAGCAGTCCCCATGATGGCTCAGAGCCCAACTCAGGGCTCAATCCCAGGACCCTGAGATCATGTTCCGATCTGAAATCAACAGTTGCTCGCTTAACCAACTGAGCCGCCCAGGTGCACCTCTTCTCAGAGCTTTTAAACCTATCACTGTGCTGATCACTTTCCAGCGCAGGTATCTCTTCTGGATGCAAGAAGTTTAAGAGTCAAGGAGGAGGTAACCATGTTTGTTTTGCTCACTGTTAAATGTCCAATGCCTAATATGGTGTCTGGCCCATGACGGTTATTCAATTCAAATATATATGAATGCTTGAGTGAATCATTATACTTACATTACTCCAGGTGTCTAGAAACATCTATCTTTATGTTTCCATTAGATGTTCTGTCTTATATTGAAACTTTAACTCTCCATTTACTATGGGAAAAAATAAACAATATCAAATCTTTTTGGAGGTAGGGATACTTTTTATTTTTTTTTTGAATGGCTGAACAGTATTTTCTTTCTTCCTTTTTTAAACTTTAAATTCAATTAGCCGACATATATTACATCATTAGTCTTTGATGTAGTGTTCAATAATTCATAGTTTCATATAACACCCAGTGCTCATCACATCATGTACTCTCCTTAATACCCATCACCCAATTACCCCAACACCCCACCCACCTTCACTTCAGCAACCCTGAAGAGGTGAAGAGTCTCTCATGTTTTGTCTCCCTCTATGATGACTTCCCATTCAGTTTTCTCTCCCTTCCCTTGTGATCCTCTGCACTATTTCTTATATTCCACATATGAGTGAGACCATATGATAATTGTCTTTCTCTGATTGACTTGTTTCACTTAGCATAATTCCCTCCAGTTCCATCCACATCTATGTAAATGATAAGATTTCATCCTTTCTGAGGGCTGAGTAATAGTCCATTATATATACATACCATATCTTCTTCATCCATTCATCTGTCAAAGGACATCATTTAGATAAAGGATTGCATTTGGTTAGCAAACTCTGAGAGACTCACTGAATCAATAATTTAGTGGTTGGAAGAAAAGTGATTTTCTCTTGGCACTAAGGAGTGAATACAAGAAGCAAACAAAATGAGTTTCCAGGAAGATGGCACAGTAGGAGGACCCTAAGCTCACCTCGTCCCACAGATTCAACTCCATAACACTCACATCAGTTCAAATAACCCAGAAAAATGAAGAATGGAAGAGACTGTCAGAACAAACTCTGCAAATGAATGTAGAGAAGAGGCCACACTCAAGAGGGCAGGAAGGGCAGAGATGCGGCAGGGAGCTAAACCCCATGGCTCTGGCCACTAGAGGGAGGGAGCAGTGGGTACGGAGAGTGATGAGAATCAGACTATTACATCAGGGGGCTGCCCAGGGAATACAAATCCCCATAACACTTGACTTTGAATATCAGAGGGGCCAAATTTCATGAGGTCTTATAACCAATGGGACTTAAAGCCTAGAACTTTAAAAATCGATAGGCTTGGCTCTGGGAGAGCCCAGAAGGTGATAGAAAGCTGAGTCCCTGCCCTTAAAGATTCAGTGCAACAGACAGCCCTCAAAGGTAAAGCTTAGAAACAACAGTTTCAAAACTCCTGGGGCATATGGGAGGCAGAGTTAGTTACTAATCTCGGAGTTCACTGAGGGACCTCTTGGGGAACAAAGGAACCGGCAGGCACCATTACCCTCCCACTTTCCCCAGCATAATCTTACAGCCTCCTGCAGGAACAAGCCCTGCACAGGTATTCACTACCTACCTTGTTTATACTGACTATGCCCTGCCCTCTCCAGCTGGGCCTGCTTCAGTCCTCATGCCTCCGGTCTCCTCCCCAGGAAGACTGGTGCAAACCTTGCCAACACTGCATCTCCCAACTTCCCACAGAGGACATGAGCACCTTGTTAAAACTACACTCTCTTATGAGGCACGTGGGTGGCTGCTAGCTAAATGGTGACTCTTGATGTCAGCTCAGGTCATGATCTCAGGGTCCTGGAATCAGCCCCATGTTAGGCTCCATGCTCAGTGGGGAGTCTGCTTGAGGATTCTCTCCTACTCCCTCTGCCCCTCATCCTGCTCACTCTCTCTAAAATAAATAAATAAATAAATCTTAAACACACACACACACACACACACACACACACACACACACACACAACCTCCACCCATATGTGTGCACTTAACAGAGTGGATCCAGCTGCCCCAGCCTCTACAGTGGCTGTGAGTCCCCTGTAGAAGGGGACCGGTGATATCTTGTTAATAGTGCGTGCCCTGCCCACTACTTTCAAGAGCAAGAGACATAGCTGACTTACCAGAACACAGAAACAGACATAGAGAGTTTGGCAAAATGAAGAGACAGAGGAGTATGTCCCAAATGAAGGAACAGGACAAAATTATAGCAAGAGACCCATGCAAAATGGATTTAAATAATACGCCTGATAGAAAATTTAAAGTAATGATTATAAAGATACTCACTGGACTTGGGACAAGAGTGGAGGACCTCAGTGAGATCCTTAACTCAGAGATAAAAAAGAACCAATCAGAGATGAAGTACACAATAATTAAAATTAAAAATAAACTTGGTGGAATAAATAGGCTAGAAAAGACACAGGAATGAATTAGCAACCATGAATCAGAGTAATGGAAAGTAATGAAGCTGAACAAATGAGAGAAAAAAATTATGCAAAGTGAGAATAGAAGCAGGGAACTCAGTGACTTCGTCAAGTATAATAACATTTATGTTATAGGGATCCCAGAAGAAGAAGAGAGAGAAAAGGAGACAGAAAATTTATTTGAAGAAATAATAGCTGAGAACTTCCCTAATCTGGGGAAGGAAACAGATATCCAGATTCAAGAGGCACAGAGATTCCTCAATGAAATCAACAAAAGGATGTCCACACCAAGATACCTATTAATTAAAATGGCAAAAAGTCATTTAATCAAGGAAAAAAAAATTAGAAGCAGCAGAAAAAAGAAGACAGTTACATACAAGGGAAATACTAAAAGCTATCAGATTTTTCAACAAAAACTTTGCAGGCCAGAAAGGAGCCATATATCCAAAGTGCTTTCAACCATATATTCAAAGTGCTGAAAGGGAAAAATCTGCAGTCAAGAATACTCAATCCAGCAAGGCTATCATTCAGAATAGAAGGAGAGATAAAGAGTTTCTCAGACAAACAAAAACTAAAGAAGTTCCTGACCACTAAACCAGCCCTACAAGAAATATTAAAGGGGTCTCTTTCAGTAGAAAGAAAAGGAATGGCTATAAATGAGAGTATGAAAAGTAGGAAACATAAAAGTGGTAAAAAGAAAAAAAAAACTTATCTGAAAAACCATCCAAGGGATTCACAGAATAAAAGGTTGTAAAATATGACACCATATACCTAAAACATGAATTCAGACTTGAGCAACCATCACTTCATATAGACTGCTATATGCAGGAGAGGTTGTATACCAACCTAAGGTAGCCACAAATTAAAAACCAGTAATAGATATGCAAAGAATAAAGAAAAAGGTATCCAAGTATTCACTTGGAATTAAAGTGAACTAAAGAAAGTGAACTATGAAAGAGAAGAAGAAAAGAAAGAATCAGAGAAAAACTACAGAAACAACCACAAAGTAAGTAACAAATTGGCAACAAATACATATCAGTAATTACTTCAAATGTAAATAGAATAATGCTCCATCAAAAGATGTAGGGTGACAGAGTGGATAAAAAATAAGACCCACCTATATGCTGCCTAAAGGAGACTCATTTTAGACCTAAAGGCACCAACAACTTGAAGTGAGGGAACAGAGAAACATCAAGCAAGTGGTTCCCAAAAGAAAGATGGGGTAGCAATACTTATTTCAGACAAAATAGACTTTAAAGCAAAGGTTGTAATAAGAGACAAAGAAGGACACTCTATAATAAGACAGGAGACAATCCAACAATTGTAAATATTTATGTACCCAACATGGGCACACCCAAATACATGTAACAGTTAATAACAAACATGAAGGAAATAATTCATAGTAGAACAATGGTAGTAGGGGGCTTTAACACCCCACCTACATTAATGGACAGATCATCCAAACAGAAAATGATTAAGGCAAGAGTGGCTCCCAATGACACACTGGATCAAATGGATTTAACTGGATAGCAATATGCAAAAGAATGAAACTGGACCACTTTCTTACACCATACACAAAAATAAACTCTAAATGAATTAAAGACATAAATGTGACACCTGAGGTCATAAAAATCTTAGAAGAGAGCACAGGCAGTAGTTCATCTGACATCAGCTGTAGCAACATATTTCTAAATTAAGTCTCCTGAGGCAAGGGAAATAAAAGCAAAAATAAACTACTGGGATACAACAAAATAAAAACTTCTGCATAGCAAAGGAATCAATAAAACTAAAAGGCAACCTATTGAATGGGAGAAGATTATTTGCAAAGGCATATCTGATAAAGGGTTAGTATCCAAGATATATAAAGAACTGATACAACTCAACACCTAAAAAACAAATAATCCATTTAAAAAATGGTCAGAAGACATGAACAAACATTTCTTGAAAGAAGACATACAGATGGCCAACACACATATGAAAAGATGTTCAACATCATTTGATGTCGGGGAAATGCAAATCATAACTACAATGAGATGTCATCTCATACCAGTCAGGATGACTAAAATCAAAAACAGAAGAAACAACAAGTTTTGGCGAGGATGTGGAGAAAAAGTGTGCACTCTTGGTGGGAATGCAAACAGGTGCAGCCACTATGGAAAATAGGATGGGGGTTCCTCACAAAGTTAAAAACAGAACTACCATAGCACCCAGTAATTTCACAGCTACTGGGTAATTACCCAAAGAAAATGAAAACACTAATTTAATGGGATACAAGAACCTCTAAGTTTATTTCAACATTATTTACAATAGCCAAATTATGGATGCAGTCCAAGTGTCCATGGACAGATGAATGAATAAAGAAGGCATAGTACATAAATACAATGAAATATTATTCAGCCATAAAAAAGAACGCAATCTTGCCATTTGCAACAACATGGATAAAGCGAGAATATAAAGTTGGTGAAATTAATCATTCAGAGAAAGACAAACACCAAAAAATTTGACTCCTATGTGGAATTTAAGACACAAAGCAAATGAGCAAAGGAAAAAAAGAGAGAGCAACAAACCACGAAGTAGACATGGACTCTTTATTATATAGAACAAACTGATGGTTTCCAGAGGGGAGGTTGGTGGGAGGGATGTGGTGAAATAGGTGATGGGACTGAGAGTACCCTTATCGTGATGAGCACTGAGCAATGCAGAGAATTGCTGAATCGCTATATTGGACACTTGAAACTAATTTAGTAATTTACTATATGTTAACTACTCTGGAATTAAAATTAAGAATAATAAGAAAGAAAGAACCAAGCAAAATGGACTTCACTTCTCTCAACTCCAATGATTCTAACCTTATTGTGGGAGGGACTCAGAGGTGCTAAGAAAGAGAACTATAATCAACCAAGCACACCTGACCTGTAGGAACTAGGGCAGCAATGTGCTACTCCTGATGACAGTTCTACTGGGTGCAGTGGAGGCTCTGGGAGTCCCCGACTGATGGTGAAAAACAGCTGGCTGAGCTGACTAGCTGGGAGAGAGGACAGGTTCGGAAAATGAAGAGTCCTAAGCATGGGCCTGCCTTTTTTTTTTTTTTTTTTAATTTATTTATTTATGTGTTTTAGAGAGAGATATTGAGTACCAGCAGGGGAGGAGCTGGGGGAGAGGAGAGAGAATCTCAAGCAGACTCCACACTGAGTGCAGAGCCTGATGCAGGGCTCCATACCATGACCCTGAGATCGTGACCTGAGATTACCACCTGAAGGACATCAAGAGTCGGAAGGTGAGCCAACTTAGGCACCGAGGCACCCCACCAGCCTGCTTTTTTAAAGAAGACACTTTTGGTCCCAGGATTAGGAGGAAATGAAAGTTGTGTGTTAGGCACAGAAACTATGCAGCAATGTCCTCTAGAGCAATCCTCTGATCTACCGTTGTGACACTTAGATATTTATTGCTGCAGAAATGTTCGATTTCCACAAAACTTGAGGAGATTTTTTAAGAAATCCAGAGGTGAGCAAGGATGAATATTTCTCCTCTATGACTTAGTTTTTTTTTTTTAATTTAGGGGAAACATTATGTATATTGTTTTATAAGCACAGGTCATGTCCCTCAGAAGCTTATGGTTTTAGTACAAAAACAAATGTAGAAGGGAATGAAGAAGCAATGTGTTTGAAGGGGAAGGAAATTCTGTTTGCCTTTATGGCTGGAAGGTCTCTTGAGTTAGCTGTAGGCATGCCCAGAAAGGAACACTTTCCTTTTTATCTTTACAATTGGACTGGGCTTTAATATTAAAGATAAAATGTACATTTGATTTAATACTTCATCAGATAAAAATAAAAATATTATTTTAACTATTAATCTTCACTTTACAGGTAACGCCCAACTTATGAATGACTTATAAACCCCAAAATACTTTGTTGGGTCTATGCTTGGAAATGTTATAAATATGGCTCATTCTCAAACTCACAAAATCTTATTTAATCCATCATGAGGATGAAATATTTCTAAGTGTAGCTCTTAGTATTCCCAGAAAGAGACACCTGACTATCACCTCATACTCTGAATCCTAAGCCCTAAGTCCTGAGAGTCCTGAGCCCTGATGATTTTGTTCATAAGGAAGAACGCATGGAGGTGCCATGGGCTGGAGAGGCCCCACCCAGATAGGCGTTCCTGGTGGTCTCCCCAGCAGTGGTGGGGAAGGAATCCTGGATGAAGGTGTCGGTGATGGGGGAAGATTCCTGGAGGAGGATATCAGAGACAGGAGAGGACTTGTGGGCATGTGGTAGTAGTTATTCATTTGTAAGTATTTTTGTAAGTATTATTGTAAGTCAGAAGATGTTTCTATATATAGTAGTTTTTAAACATTTCATTCTTTTTAAAAATGTCTGTCACCATAACGTTACTACAATATTATTCACTGTAGTCCACAAGCTGTACTTTTCATTTCTGTGACTTACTGACTTCATACCTAGACATTGTACCTCTTAATCTTCTTTAATTTTTCACCCTTCACCCTACCCCCTCTACTGAGGGAAATATACCACTTCTCTCGAATTTCAGCACGTGACAGGTGTTGGAGAGCAGGTAATTTGACTCTGAGGACTTTGGTAAGATCTGGAAGAATGAGAAAGTTTTAACTTGTTTATTAGAAATATATATTTAATATACATTTATATGTTATTTAATATATATAATATATTAATATATTAAATACCATGTGAAAAAATGACAAAGTTGACATTTCCCATGAAAATTCAACTTCTTCACCGTCTTGTATACAAGGTTATCCACACCTTCATACAGGTGAGTTCTTCTTTTTTCTACCTATGCAGAGAAGATTTTAAAAATATGAATTCCTGGGATAAAGATTCTGACTGACTGGTAACTACAATGAAATCCTGTGATTTTGATGGATTCATTTCTAAATTTTGAGTTTTAGGCAAGAATTTATAACATATAGACTTCATAAAAATGTTTCCTCATATAGAAAATAATAAAGATAAATACAAAATGACCAAAAAATGTATGACAAAATGAGAAAAAACATTTATAGTATACACAACAAAGATTTAATATCTCTAATAATATATTTTATGTAGATGAGAAAAAGAGTAATACCAAAGAAAATTGAATGGGAAAGGAGAAAAGGGGTCACATAAGAAGAAATACAAATGGGGCACCTGGGTGGCTCAGTGGGTTACAGCCTCTGCCTTTGGCTCAGGTCATGATCTCAGGGTCCTGGGATCAACCGCATCAGGCTCTCTGCTCAGCAGGAAGCCTGCTTCCCGCCACCCCGCCCCTGCTTCTCTGCCTACTTGTGATCTCTGTCTGTCAAATAAATAAATAAAATCTTTAAAAAAAAAAAGAAGAAATACAAATGACGAACAAATCTTTGAAAAGGTGTTTAAGCTGCCTGTTCAAAACTGAAAGCATAAAATGGTAAGAACTGGGGCACCTGGGTGGCTCACTGGATTAAGCATCAGACTCTTGCTTTCAGCTCAGGTCGTGATCTCAGGGTCCTGAGACTGAGCCCCGTGTCAGGCCCTGCACTCAGTGCAGAGTCAGCTTGATTCTCTTTTCCTCTCCATCTGACCCTCCTGTTTGTGCTCTCACTCTGCAAAATAAATAAATAAGTCTTTAAAAAAATAATATCTTTATGAGATTCAACTCTCATATACCACACAATTTACCCATTTAACCTATAACATTTACTGATTTTTCAGCTTTTCAGAGTTCTGTCATCATTACTACAAACTCTCCGGAGGGAGAAATATGGGTGGAAACCGCCTAGCTTCTGTTTACTTATTTCCCCACCCCATGGCAAGATGATGACCTAACTGTTTGGTACATTTAGAGAGAGGGACTGAGCATTTTGGCTGAGCCTTTTCTGGGCTTCTGTTCCTTTTGGAACCAGCCCTTCTGCAGAACGCATACATTCTCTGTCCCTCCATCTGATAAGGCCTGAGGTGGCCCAGTGGCCAGTGTTGATAAGTGCACAAGGTGGCCCTCTACTCCCTCCTACTGGTCCAGCTCCTATCAGTAATCAAAACCCGATTTTGCTCTCCATCTGTCTAGTTCCTGCATTGATCATTCAATCATTTACAAACACAGAAAGGGATGAAGGTAGGGTTGTTTATTAACCTCTTGGAATTCCCAGTGAGAATGAGTAAGAAGTCAGAATGAAAGCTTAGCTGAGGTGTGGAGGGCAAGGGAGGCACACTTGGACAATAACTAGCTTCACTGAATATATTTATTTTACAGAAAAGATTTTCAAGGCACAAAGATACTAGAGAAGTTTGAGTTTACATGGTTAGTTACACGAGACTGAATGAGAACACAGAAATCTTGACTTTTGGAACCAGTGCTTTTACTTGGTCATTTTTCAAATAGTTAATACACTGTACATTAGGATCCAATGTTTATAAAATTCACCAGTGTGCACTTGTCCTTCCTTCAAAAAAATATTTTAGGAGCAAAATTATTGCCACATATAAGAAAACAGAAAAATCTTTATAACATTATACACTTATTTCTTAGGTATATCTGAAACTCTCTCAACTTCAACTTGAATTATCTTAAATTCAATCCTGAAAAAACCAGGACTTGGTTCATATATCTAAAAAAAAAAAAGATTACAATTTCCTCACACTTGATCTATGTTTCCTGTCAGACACATAAAGATACATCAGAATGAGCTATTATGATGTCCTTGTAAAATGTTAAATTGGCTGTGATTTAGGGAACCTTCTCATTCCATACATTAAAGAAAATATCTTTTGAAATCTTGGATAAAAAACAGAAAAACTGAACGTTTAAAAGAAAGATGCACTACTTGGCTTTGCAAAGCGCCTCATTCTGTAAAGACCCAGCACGGCTGCGATTACTCACTATCTCTTGCAGATGCTGACAGGTACTACCCTTGCCACTCAGAAGCCAGGCGGGAGTGGGAATCCCCGCTTTTGCAGCCGCTGAGGGAGGCCACCGCACTTGGGGCCCGGGGCAAAGGGGCTCTAACCAGAGTGGGGCGGTTCCTAGCTCCGGAGTCCTACAGTCCACAGCACTTTCCTCACACGCATGCGCACAGGCCGGCTGCCCGCCCAGCAGGACTCTTCAAGCTTGCACAGGTGTACTCCTGCCTTCCCTCCCAATTCTTTCTCCACTGACCTCTGCCTTCCTTAGGCTCTACTCCCCATTTTCGTACCTCACTGGGGACAGACTTGTTCACAGACTGTTGCTGGCCGGACGCGAGAGGAGAGCTAACAGACTCACTGAGGCTTGCAGCAAGAGTATAGTGTTTTGAATAATGAAGGGAAGACAGCTTTGTTACTACTTGCGAAAACAAGTCTTAACAAATACGTGAACTTCTGTGTTTGGCTCAGCTTGGCTCCTCTAAGCTTCCAAGCAGAGAGTGACCAATCCCTGATGACCTCTGAGAGGTCTTGGGAATAAATGAGTTCATAAGAACTGTTAAACAACTTCGAGGAAAGAAGAGAGAGTTAATAATGCCAATCACAGAGTTATGAATGTAAATGAAATAAGAGATGAAAAGTACTTAGTAGAGTTGAATGCTTAATAAATGCTAGTTCCATTCTATTTTTCCCTCTCAAATTCCAAGAGTATGTGTGAAAAAACCCAGTTGCCTTCTTGTCCAGTATACACTTTTTTTTTGAAGATTTTATTTATTTACTGGACAGAGAAAGAGAAATCACAAGTAGGCAGAGAGGCAGGCAGAGAGAGGGGGAAGCAGGCTGCCTGCTGAGCAGAGAGCCCGATGTGGGGCTCAATCCCAGGACCCTGAGATCATGACCTGAGCCGAACGCAGAGGCTTAACCCACTGAGCCACCCAGGCGCTCCCAGTATACACTTCTCTGTTCATGTTTGAGGACCTAGTGGCAAACCTCTGTAAGGGCACAGTGTTGCCGAGAAACAGAATTCAACATTTCAGATGGTGACACTGCTACCAAGTTGCCTCCGTTCTTTGTGTGTTGGGAGTGAGGATTGTCATTTCAGGGTTTTGAGCTTGTGCAATGGGGATGCTAAGCGTGGACCTCTGGATGGGTATGAAAATCTTTTCAGGGAAGAACACTATGTAGTGAGGTCTCCAAACAAAAGGGACTGCAGGAACCATCTTTGAAAATCATTTCAGTTCTTTTTCCATTAGTGTAGCGTATATGCTAGACTGAGTTAAATTGTTTCCCCACCCCCTACCCCACCATTCACATTCACTAGAAACCAGAACGAGCCCTTATTTGAAAATAGGGTCTTTGCACTTAAGGTGAAGTCATGCTGGATTCCAGAGGGTCCTAAATCTAAGGATTGGTGGCTTTATAAGAGAAAAGAGAGGGAGATTTGGAGACACATATGCAGACACTCCACAAGGGAGATGGTCATGTGACAATGGGTGCAGGGTTCCTAGCTTCTCATGGCTATCTGCAATCCTAGACTTTTCTTGGCCATCAAAAGCTGGGAAGAGGCAAAGGAAAAAAAAATTTTTTTTCTGGAACCTTTAGATGACCCTGCCAGCACCTTGATTTCAGATTTTCAGCTTCCAGAACTGCAAGAGGATTTCTGTTATTTTAAGCCACTCAGTTTTGTGGTATTTTGTTATGATAGCCCCAGGAAATTCATGTAAACACTCAGAAGGGAAGGGATTCTTGCATACCTCCCTCTCTTTGGATAGAAATGATATGCCACTCCTGTGAGAGTTCTCAGTTCTCTTTCTGACTTTTTCTCCTAATGATGTTTCTTCCGAGGCTCTGGAAAAGCTACTTTGCCTGGTAGCCTATGATAGGCATCTCCATTTGCCCAGGATGTGGTTTTAGCTCTAAAAGTCCTGTGTCCCAGAGATCCTTTCAGTCCCAGACAGACTGGGACATTTGGTGACTCTGTCTGAAAGGCCCTTCCTTGTTACATAGCAGATGGTTCCCTCCAGGCAGAAACGCTTCCTAGAAGTGCTATAGGTCCTGAGGGATCGAGGGAGATTGACTCCCTCAGGAGGAGTCCCATTACGTCTTCACATGAATCTTGGTGAATATACACCCATAAGTACTGTTAACAACCATACGGTTCCATTTGCCCAGGACATTTCCTGTTGGCCCAGAGTAACATTTGGAAGATAAATTTTATGTACCCCTCCCTTACTACAGAAATATATTCTATAGGCATGGAGTCTAGGAAGTCATGATTTTAATAAGCACCCTGGTGATTCTTATAATTACCAAAGTATAGCTTCAGCATAGAGCCTATTCTATCCGTATTTGACTTACCAGGCCAGATCAATGATTTTTCCAAAAGCAACGGACCTACACTTGCCTGAACAAGAGCAGTGTGGATATTATAAGACTTGACTTTATTAGTTAGGGTTTAAATTCATTGCCAGCATAGGATTTATTTTACTACAGCAGGATTTATTATTATTCTGATTATGCAAATCTGCTTATATATATCCTCACTTCCCATTCTCCTTTTTTTTCCCTAAATGATTTTTCATCTCAAAACACAGATTCCCACAAAGTGAATGCAGTCGAAACTATTTATCTCTGTGTCATCAACCCTGCCATAAGCAACAGCCCTTAAATAATTCACTTTCTGTTGTGCCTTAATACAGAAGATGCCATGAAGTTTCAGTGAAGTCATTCTCCAGCATCCTGTGAGCATGGAGAAATCTTGAGTCCAGAAAATAAATTGGTCTGTCGTGTATGACCAGTTCGCTTTGTAATTTGTGCCTGAATCATGAATAATCATGAATAATAACGTCTTCTTAGCAGCATTTTTTAATGAACGAAACAGATACAGAGGTTTTAAATCATTTTTATCTCTTAAATGTTTGTGAGTTATTCTCCCGTCATTTATAATTTGTGGGCAAAGCAGATGGCAAGAGCTAAGCATCAGGTAATGTCATCATAAAACACTCTCCCCACCCCTCAAAAAAAGCAGAAATGTTCTATATTGAAAACTTATTTCATTTATTGAAGGTTTTTTTTATTCCATTGGAATGCATCGCAAGAAGTTATGACATTAGATAAAGAGACATTTCCACATCAGGAAGTTCAAAAGATTAAAATGGCACTGAAGTATAAGTTAAAGGAATTCATAAATGTTTCAGAAAACATTATAGTAGAATTATTACTATCATTTGAGAGAAGGCAGGGACTGTATAAAGTGAGATTCATTACAAAGCCAAAATTATTTTTCAAGCCTCTGACATATTTAGATAGAATCTCATGCCAGGTCAAATAATTATGAAATTAAAAATTGCTTGAAGGAATGCTTGGAATCTTATGCTAATAAAGGCTTTGCTTTAGAGGATTGCTTTTCTGTGAAAATGTTATGTTTTACAATTTTCTTCTAAGCTCTCAAGGTGTACAAGCACAACAAAATTCTTCTAAGAAGCGGAGGGGAGAGGAATTTATTGTAAATACTTACTCAAGTATTTCATTTACTCATTCATTGATTCATTTACCAAATAGCTATGAGTGTCTGGCACTGGGCTAATTTCCAGGTGTGCAGCATTGGAATATACAGACAAGGTCTTTCTGCCTTCAGGGAACCATCTTTTAGGAAGGGAAATACACAATCCACAAGCAATGAATGAACAAACAAGACATTTCAGGGTGGGCAGTAAAGGCCCAGCTTGGCAGCCCCAAGTTGTTCAAATCCTCCACATTTCCAAAAAAAAGCCCTGTCTTCAGGAAGACTGACCCTTGACTGGCTCCTGGGAGATAACCACTGAGCCCTTGGAATATCCTGCCTGGGTAACAGTGTTTTTAGTTGGGCCATCCTATGTCAGCTTGATCTTTGTTGGGTTGGAAGACTGAGTAATAAGGTCAGTCACATGGGTAGTACAAGCCTGCATCACTGATCTGTAGTAAATACCCTGGACACCGAGGCTCAGTGCACTTCTCTGGTTGGCCATACTCACAGGTACTGGCATACACTGTTGTTGGGACAATTAAGGGTATTTCCACGTGTCTCCACTGGGAGACGCACCTGCAATCATGCCCCGACTTCCCCTTGACTTGCCCATCCACCTTCTCCCTTTGTTGATTTTGATCAACAAAATAGTATCCTTTCACTGTAGTAAACCATAACCATGAATAAAACAACTCTTTGAGCTTCATGATTCCTTCCAGCAAGTTGCTGAGTCTGACCATGACCACATTCAATGAAATAAACAGGGTGATGTGTTAGACTCACTGGGGCAAGTTGCTTTGTTAGGATGGGAAATGGATTGGAGGCTGAAGGATGAGAGTGTGCTGGGCATGTGAAGAGCATAGGGAGGTGTCTTCCAGGCAGAGGCAATAGTAACTGCGAAGGCTTGGGGACAGCAAAGTAGTCGGTGGGTTGGAGGGAAATTAGGAGGCCAGGACTGAGCCTGATGAGTGGAAACAATGTGGGGCCGGGTGGGGTTGGCAGGGTTAGTAAGGGCCATGTCAGGAGAGACCCTTAGGTCTCAGGAAAGAGTTTAGGTTTCATTACAAGCAAATGAGTCTTGCCTAGTGAGGTTACACCCAGTTCTGTTTCTGTTACATTTTGCTACACATAAACCGCAGGCACCTGAAGTCATTTTTACCAAGGGGCTCACAGTCCTATTGCAGAAGCATGTAAAACTTAGAAGAAATAATCACCAAATAAAGTGAGTCCTTGGGCACCGAATATCCAGTTCAGAGAAGGAAGACATTATTCTTTTCCCATATGTTTTTGCTCTGAGTAGCAGTCACCTTAAGCTCAGTTCTGGGCAGAATTTCAATTTTAAGTTATTAAGAAATACAAATGCCCAATACCTACATCCCACCCTACTCAAAATGAGCTGAAAATCAAATCAAGGGGATGCCACCTTTTTTTTTTTTTACTTATCAGACTTGCAAAAATGATTAACACTTATAAAATGCAATGTTGGCAAGCACTTGTCAGAACTTTCATACGCTCTTAGTGGAAATGGAAACAGGTGCCACCTTTTTGAAGGGCAATTTGTTAATATCAATCAGTTGACATATCATCTTTAATCCATTATTTCCACTGCTACAGATTTATCCCTAGGGATGAATACACAAGAGGATGTTTGTTGTGGCATTGCCTGTTATAAGAAGCTGCTAACAACTTCAATATCCATCAATAGAAGAAGGGTTGCCTTAATTATGGTTATTTTATATAATGGGATTCTGGTGCACAATGAAAAGAGAATGAGAAGAACTGTGTCTACAAGTATAAAAAAAAAAACTTAAGTCACAAAAGCAGAGCCTTATGAACTGTATCATACCATCTGTGTGTCACGTACTTCTATGTGCCTAAATGACCTGCAGAAGGAATCACATACCTTGTGCTTCTTTCTCTTAAAATTAATACATTCACTACAGAAAATGTAGATAAATTTACAAGTGAAAAATAAAAACCACTTAAAAAATTAAGAAATTTCTTGATACCTATAACTTACCACCCAAATGTTAGCAGGGGTTAACATGTATATCCTGTATCCCCCCAGTCCTTCCTCAGGCATACGAAGATACTGTTTTAGATTTTAAAGCATGTTGCGCCTGGGTGGCTTAGTTGGTTGAGCATTTGACTCTTGATTTTGGCTCAGGTCATGATCTCAGGGTCATAAGATCGAGCCCCATGTTGGGCTCTGTGGTTGGCAGGAGTCTGCTTGAGATACTCTCTCCCTCTTCTTCTGCCCCTCCCCATTGCTTGCTCTCTCTCTCTCTCAAATAAATAAATAAATCATTAAAAAAAAGCTACAATTAGGTAATGGTGGCAGAACAGACTTCTTGAAAAAAGGAAGGGATAGGTGGGTAACACTGCCCCCCCCATGCTTGAGCAGAGAAGATGGAGAGATGAATGCAAGCTTCAGGGGTCATTGGCCTCTCAGATGATGCTCCTCTTGATTGCAATGGGGCTTTATAGAGTGTGGCCGGAAGCTCCCTCCAGGTCCACAGGAGAAAGAGATGCTTAGATGTCAGTCTTTAAGGCAGATGTGTCAGATCTGTTGCAAATCCTTGCCAACAAAGGGCACCTGAGGTCCCTGCCCTGGCTTGGCTTTCAAGGGCCATACACTGGCCATCCCCTGACTGTGCCTTCCACCTGGAATAAAGAATCCACAAGGCCAAGGGGACACAGCCACCCATTGCTTTCATTGGACCTCTCTGGACCAGGTTCTGGGTACCCGTGTCCCATAAATTCCCTGTCCTGATTGCCTGAGCTTGGGTACATACTTGCCAATGTCCCAATGGGTACCCTTAGGCCTATGTGGTAGCGAGGGGCAGCTGTTTGCAGGGGCTCTGGCCAGAGCTTGTCATGTGGGATGGGGTGCGCACACGGGGTTGCACAAGGTGTTGGCAATACGGGAAGGAGCCAGAGATGGGAAAGAATGGGGGTGGGTTGGGAATCAACATTCCATGGTTTCTAAATTCAAACCTGTCCTTCCAGATTGTTAGGAAGTTATATTTGTTGCGATAGGAGAATAGAAAAGATTTTATTTCAGTTTGTTGCCTTGATTTATAACTTTTACATATTTAAAATGTGTTCTTTGTCCTCCATTCCTAGTCTCATCCCAGGCTCCCCAAATATTCAGGTATAGGTCTATTGGGTTTATTTTTTCCATCAACAACAATTTTACTGTATGTTGACTGTATGCAAAGATGTAAGATAAGGAGGTAAATTTATGGAATTGTCTAGAAGAGTCTCAGAAATCATCTCCAATATCTTTGCCCTAATTATCTTGCTATCTCAGGAAAAACTATTTCAGCATAAGATTATCTGGATAATTGATTTCACCTTACATTCCATTTTTATAACTGTGTTAGCAGAGTGTTTTATGGATGATGAAAATGAATTGCAGAGAGACTTAGTGTGTTTTCCAAAGACATAGAATTAGTTGCAAAATCAACTGAAACTCCAGTTACTTCCTGGTCCAATTCTCTCTCCATAATGTTGCCTCAGAGATCAATCGAGAAGAGTGAAATCTGGGCTAGTGCTCTGAGATTTTGGGACAGAGCTAAATATGTTGCAGAATCTGCATTTTAGGGGACGGCACCATCTGGTCTCTTGGAAGGAGATTTTTTTTTTAAAGATTTATTTATTTATTTGAGAGAGAGCGACTGCACACAAGCTTGCAAGTGGCAGGGAGAAAGGGGGTGGTGGGAGAGAGGGGGTCAAGGGGAGGGGCAGAAGGAGAGGGAGAGAGAAGCCCAAGCAGACCCTGTGCTGAGTGCAGAGCCCAATGCAGAGCTCAATCTCACGATCCTGAGCCAAAACCAAGAGTCAGGTGCTTAGACGACTACAACACTCACATGCCTGAGAAGGGGACTTTAAATCCATTCCACCATTACTTACTAGGCACACTGAGAAAGCATCTCCCCACCTTCTATTCTTAGCTTATCTTCACTCTCTCATCTCTCTTTCCTTTGGAAGTACAGGGCAAGTTTCTCAGAACTCCACTAGCCTGGACACATTCTTATCCTCATCCCACCATGGGGTAGCTGTCCTTCAGGTCCCAGAACTTCCCAAATATTCTGGTCAGGAGAGCCAACAGCCAGCATTCTAGAACCCCAGCTGGGCTATATCCTAGATTTCCTAAGTAGTCCAATGCTTTTGTCCTGTTGTTTGCAAGACACAATACGGGCAAAGCCCCAGAATTTCTTTAGTGAGGGCTCCATGACATTCTTGACAGTTGGAATTGTTCTTTTCACGCCAGATTACTTATATCATGCTCTGATCAGTAAATTCATCTCTGACATTGCCTTTATGGCAACTAGTAACATAGTCATATGCTGTTTCATGAGTTTTTAGATAGCTGAAAAATTAGGAATCATTAAAAGCACATTTCATCCTTTTTAGAACATGATCTCAAGGGGCAGTGATGTATAAGTTAAGAGACCACAGGCTTTACTAAACAGACTGAGCAGAGTCCTAGGTACCAATTCTTCTCTGTGAGACCTTGGGCATGTTGCTTAACCTCTCTGAGCCTCAGTGTCCTTACCTGCAGTGTGAGGGTTCCGGTATCTCTGTGTTAGGGTTTGGAGAAGGAAGGAGTGCAGAGCACGCATGGGAATTGCTTGTCGCAAGTCCTGACTCATCGTGGACACTCATTAAGTGATGCTTCTTACAAGGTCATCACCTCCTTCCTTGTACTTTGTGGTGCCCCAGAGAAATTTTGAAACAAATGCTAAGTGTAGTTGCCTAAACCTGTATTCCTCTGAGGCTAGAGAAGTGTCATTATCGGCTAGAACAAGTTGCTGGACCTTGACAGCCTATGGACATTCTCTGCAGCCAGCAGCCACAGCTGGGTTGAAGCACCCGTTGAGACCCTCTCCACCATCCTCTTCCGACCTCCATCCTCGCCACGGAGGTCCATCAAGGATCACTTTCCCGCTCAGTACCCAGCTCAGTCATATACGCTCCTCACCATACTGAGCCAGGCTCCCACCCTCCCAGTTCCCATCACCTTGCCCTGGGTGCCTCTTTGCCAACCAAGAGGCTGCGGTGGGATGTGAGCGGGATGCCATCATGACATGTGCCCAGAGCCACGGTCCTCCCTATGACCATGCAACTCAGTGTGAGGACCAGTCTGTTAGGCCCTCCTATTTTGTCTTCATGGTGTTTTCAAATTCAGGGTTTTGTTGGTCATCCTTGCCAGTGGACTGGGCTAGGGGCATCTGGCTCACCCAGGCAGCCTTTAACAGCTTAGGTGTCCAGAAGAAAGGTTAGATGTCTCTATTTCTTCCTTTCAAAAGCCACTGAGCTGCTTATACAAAATTCCCTGCCTTGTCCTAAAAGCCTTCAAGCGTCAACATCTACACCTAGTACAAATATACCCACATGACTCCATACTCTATCTCTTAAGAGGAATTGTTCCTGTCCCCCAAACTGTGGGCTGTTCACTGTCCCTGAACATGACTCATGCAAATCTATCTGTGGTCACTCTCTTTTGTCCGCTTTGTCAGGCTGGGAAGCTTGTCTCCTTTGCTCATCATTTATATTCCAATCATCAGATATCAGTGTATTACATAAATATCTATGAAATGACTAAACAGTTCCTCCCTCTTGAATAACCTTTTAGCACGCTTACTTATCTAGAACCTAGCTTTCTTTTAAGGTGCATTCTGGTTTCGCCTTCTGTGTGAACTGTTCCGTAAATTCTAAGAGTGGCTCCCAGTAACCCTCCCCTTTGGGTAATCCTCCCCTTTGGGTAATCCCCCCCTTTGAGTCGGGTGGAACCTGGGATCTGTGATCATGTCACCTCATATGGCCAAGGAGAGATGATCTGGGTGGGTGCAATCTAATTAGACAAGCCGGTTAAAAGCAGAGTTTTCTCTAGCTGGCAGCAGAAGAGGAAGTCAGAGAGATTTCAGGTGTGAGAAGGTCTCCATGCACTGTGTCTCTGAAGATGGCTTTGAAGTTGGAGGAGCCCCAGGAAGAGTGAGGACCTGACTGACCCCCAGCAAGAAAACGGGAACCTTGGAGGAACAGTCACAAAAAACTGAATTCTCCTGGCAAGGTGAATGAGGTTGGCAGCCCGCTCTTCCCCTGAGCCTAGTCAGACCTAACTGACCCCTTGGTTTCACCTCGGGAGACCCTAAATAGAGAAAACTCTGAATAGTAGTGTGAGCCCTCTGGGACTTCAGAGCTTCGGCTCTGGGAACTAACAACTCGGTGTTATTTAAAGTCACCAAGTTTGTGGTAATCTGTTATACAGCAACAGAAAACTCACATACCTGCCTACCCATAATTCTCTTTCCAGCTCTCCTCTGAATTCTTCCTCAATAGATCTCCACTAAGTACTTAGTCATAAATACTTTTTAATGCTACTTGTTCTCATGTATATTCCAGTAGGTGCTGTCCTCCAAATTAAATTGCAAACTCAAAGGAAATAGGGGTGGAGGTCTATATTTCTTTCTAGCTGCCACATAACCAACTGACAAAGTGCCTGATTAACTCATAACTATTTTAAAAGAAACACTGCTTTACATCTTTGGAAAAGTAAAAAAGTGACCCTCTTAAAAGAAAATAACCATAATGAAACTGCAAATTGCGCATCGATCATAAACTATTTCATAACTCATCAAGTGGTTTGGAAACACCAAACAAATCCAGAAGACCCCATAATTAATTTTTACCATTTGGGATATCAATGATTTTTTTTAAAGATTTTATTTATTTATTTCTCAGAGAGAGAGAGTACGAGAGAGCGAGCGCACAAGCAGGGGGAGTGACAGGCAGAGGGAGAACCAGGCTCCCTGCTGAGCAAGGAGCCTGATGTGGACTCAATCCCAGGACCCTGGGATCATGACCTGAACCAAAGGAAGATGCTTAACCAACTGAGTGACCCAGGCATCCCAGAAATCTCAATGATCTTTTTTAATGCCCTCTAGGATTCCCCAGCTATATGCCAAGATTATATGGGATAAGTAAATATTTCTCTAAGTTTTGCAAATGACATAATCTCAAATTTATTAAATTTCTCAAACCAGAAATCCATCACTGGCTTATTAAAACAAAGCATTCCTGTGTCATACATTGTGTGTGATGCATAAGCATGTGTACAGGGCGTCAGGATGAGAGAAAGAATGGAAAGAACAGACCTCCTCATGTGAGTTCAGTGAACCAAAACAGTGGCAACAATGTAATAATGGACAAGAAAAGTCACTCTGCTGAGTTCATTCCCAGAAAAATCAATCTGCAATTTTGACAGAACAACTTGAAGTTACTCTTTTTTTTTTTTTTTAAAGATTTTGTTTATTCATTTGACAGACAGAGATCACAACTAGGCAGAGAGGCAGGCAGAGAGAGAGGAGGAAGCAGGCTCCCTGCTGAGTAGAGAGCCAGATGTGGGACTTGATCCCAGGATCCTGGGATCATGACCTGAGCCTAAGGCAGAGGCTTTAACCCACTGAGCCACCCAGGCACCCGAAGTTACTCTTATATTCTATTTAATATTCCATGTGAGTTCTCAAGAGCCAACACGCTTCTTTCAACACTAATTGAACACTAATAAATGATTGATAAATAATAATTAATTAATAATTAAATAATCAATGAATAAATGAATGACCTTGGACTGCTGTTCCACACCATCTCTCCATCTGCTTCACGGGACAGCTGAGTCAGAGCAGGCTGATTCCCTGAGCTGAGGAACGGCTGTTTTGTCCTCAATAGAGGTACTAAATATTACTTAACATTTATATTCTTAAGAATATATTTTTCTTTCTAATCTCTACCCTTAGGGCAATCCAATTTATTATCTGGCATTAATATTTTCAGAAATCAAGAGCTATGGAGCCTGGCTGGTTAGGGGGATGCCGTAGGAATACAGAGAGGTACAAACCACCCCCTGGAGGTTTGCAGGTCAGCTGGAGAGATAATGCGGAGACCTGTGTGGAGGCAGGAGACAAGGCCAGTAGGGGCTGGGCTGAGGTGGGCTCACACAGCGGCTCAGTCGTAAACAGGAAAGAACTTGCAGAAAGTGCCAAATAAAATAAAATGTCTGCATCAGCCACAGATTGCAATGTGTGAATTTTAACTACTACTACAACAACAACAAATCTCCAAACACTGATGGTTCCCTCAAATTGTTAAAGAAACAAGTCCATGATTTTCGATACCACCGTGTGCAGCCTGGACCCAGGCTTTTCATCCCTTTCCCTATCTTGAGAGTATATTTTTAAAAAGTGTATTTTAAAAGCACAGCTGACACATTGAGGTCTTCGCTGAATATTTATTGGAAGTTTTCCAGGCTGAAATAACCCTAGAATATACAACATGCATTTTAGTGATCGTCCCAGGGGCACAATAATCCTCTTCCTACTAGAGGGCGGGCGGGGAGAGGGAGAGACAGAGCACAGTTGGCCTTGGTTTGGAAACATGACTAGTCTTCAGATATAGACCAGCGACGGGATATGTGCTATAAATTTAAAACGTACCCCAATAGATTAAAGACTGTGCACACTAAAAGTGAGTTTTAGGTGTTAATTGGGCAGATTCTGCAACCTAATGTCTGGGTTTGAGGCCCAGCTCTGCCACTTACTAGCTGAGTTATCCAGAAAAAGTCGTTAACTTCTCTGTGCCTCAGTTTCTTCATCCATGATATTGTAGCAATAGTCATCCATTGCTCAAGGGACTGCGAGGAGAAGAGAAATGCATGTGTGCTTGAGCAGGCACTGGTACATGCTAAGGGTTGGTTACTATTATTATTATTATTTACATGATTAGTTGCTATTATTATTATTCGCATTGTGGTTAGGTGCCAAGACCTTAGGAGAGTTGGCCTGGGCTTTAACCCCAGTTAACCTGAACTTGTTGGGTGATCTTAAACAAGTAATTCAAACTCTATTTTAATATCTGTATTTGCAAGGTAGAGGTCATCATTGTATCTACCTCATAGGATTATGCTGAGAATAAAGTAATTCATACCTCTCACGTACAAAGACTAGTGCCACACACTTGGAAGCACTCAATAATATTAGTATTTATTATCTCTAATTAAAGCTTGGGTTCCAGATGACATGGTTTGAGCTCAGTATCTCATTGTTTTCAATGAGTTCCAAGCTTGGAAATGATGTTGAGATGTAACTACGTTCTACACAGAATGTATATCTAGGCTAACCCTTCATTTCCAAGTGCTGTGCTTACGTAAGAAACCGCTGCTGTTGGAAGAGACATAGCACAGACGTGGTGCAAGTAGATTGGGCCTCGAGCCCCCTGATTTACGAAAAAAGTCTGGACCAGAAACAAATTTGGAAGTTTCCAGCATAATATCCAAAGACATGAGAATAGTGGCTAAAATGAGTTACTTAGTAGCTCAGTTTCAGTTTTTTTCTTCTCTGCAATGGGCATAACACTATATAACTTGAAGACAGTCAGGAGAATTCTAAGAGATATCACGTGTCACTTTGGGGAGTCCTTTGACCACAGCAATTCTAAACAAATGTTAGTTGCTCCTAACCCCTGGAAGGCTATCAATGAGTCCCTTTTGGAAAGTTGTCCCAATGGTCCTAGGGAGGAGTATGGTATTGAATTTAGGTAGAATTAGGTCATGGGGAGCACCTGGGCCTGAAAACAGCCCTGTCTCCCACTCTTAATAAATGAGCCAACTGCTCCAAGGCTGAGAGTGCGGCGTCCCCTCCTCTGCTCCCACAGCCCTGGGCACAGCCCTCCATTAGCAGGGCAGCCTGCAGGGGCACTGGCATGACTTGCTGGCGACATCTTCCCCCTCCCCTGAGCACTGTGTGGGTGGCTACGGGGCCTGTCCTCTGTATTTCTACACTATTTCCTGGCACAGTGCTGCGTGCATGAGAGGAACTCAATAAATGCTTCCCGGAGAAATGAATGTATAAGCGGCATGATACAGGAATATAAAGGTCCAAACAGGGCAAATAATCAAACATAGCAAGGGGAGGACAGGTCTTAAGTGCTTGTTAATGGCCATTGTAAATGCCAATGTGTGTTAGCAAAATAATCATATTTTACCTATCAAGTGAAAACGAAAAACCAGGATAGAAAATTATAGAGTGGAATCCTAATCTAATCTAAAGACAAATGTATTTATAATATACCGTATACACATGTATATGTAGGAGTATGTCCATGTAGAAAAAAAAGAGTAGAAGTAGAAAGAAACGTATGAGAATATTAACTGTGTTTCTGTGTAGGTGGACAGCATTATGAGGATTTAACATTTTCTTTCTTATGTTCTCAATAATTAAAAATTGTATCAGAGTTCTATCAGAAGATGAAGGCACTCCAATTCTTTTAACAGGTGCAGGCAGGGACCAGCCAGCTGCTGAAGACCTCAGCAAGTGGGGCAAGTTTAATTCCAAGTGCCATGGGCATTGCTGTTTTGTTAAAACCTTAAAACGTTATGTAGGAAAGTGATCTGTATCTTTCAACATCTCTCTGGCTGCTCTAAGAGGATAAGAATGGACATTAGAAAATCAATGAGGAAACTATTACAGTAGCCCAGGTGAGAAAGGATGGTGGCTTGGAGTAGGGCAGTGATAATGAACTTGCAAAAACTACATGGATTTGAGATACATTTTTGCAGGTGGCAGCTGAAGATTTTCTGATGGGTTGGATGTGGAGCAAATGTGTAGAGGATGGTTTCTAAGAAGCTAGAAGATGCTGATATTAATAAATGATACTTATATTAATAAATGGTATTTATTAATATGAGTAAGACAAAGAAGGAGGTATGAAGATGAAAGAGCTCAGTCTGGGCTGTTTTATGTTTGATATTATCTGTGAGACATTCAACTTAAAGCTCAGAAGGGAAGTCTGGCCCAGAAATAAACTTGGAAGTTTCCAGCATACTGTCTAAGCCTGAAGTAGTTAGGGTCATCTAAAGAGAGAATGCAGGGGGAGAAGAAGCTGCTGGGACCAAATCCTGATGAACCCCTCCTGGTCCGGCCACAGGCTCTAGAAAAGAAACCTGTGACAGGCTGGGAAGAAACAAGAAGAATGTGTGTTAGTAGGAGCCAAGGGAGGATCTCAGCTCTTAGAGCACATAGGGAAAAAGTCTAAAACAAAAGGTCAAAATATTAGCAGCAATTGACTCTGGTTGAAAAGAAAGAAGCAATCGTCTATGGATGATGTATCCTTTATATTGTCTGTCTTCAGATTTTCTAAAATAATACATTTATAATCACAACATAAGAATAACATTTAAAATAAATAAATAGCTTTTATTTCTGAATATCAAAAACTTATTTTTAAAACTTGAAGGTGAATGATGGATTATGGGGTTTTGTATTTAATTTTATATGAGGAAATGATGGATATTGGGGTTTCATATTTTTTGTATGAGAAAAACGATATACTAAGCAGTGTAGAGGCATTTAAAAATTATATTTTAGAATAGTTTCAGATTTATAGAGAACTTGTGATAGTACAAAATTCCCCTAGCCCCCTGTACTTACTGTTCCCTATTATTGACATTTTACACTAGTATAATACATTTCTGTAGTTAGGAAACCAATCTGGACACATTGTTATTAATTAAAGTATAGACACATTTAAAATATCATGCTATATAGCTATTAGTTTTTCTATGGATTAGATCAATTTTAAGTCTTGCAAACGCTATGCTGAAAAACTGTATTCTACTGCCACCTACTGTTCCAAATATATATATATTTCAATTTCTAGTCAAGAATTTTTTTATTCATGTGTACTTTCATAGCATTTTAGAGCTACAGATTTCCTTGAAGTTTATTTTTTAGCCATTTCAACAAATAAATGAACATACTAAAGTTCAGAGAAGCCAAGTCTCATAGCTACTGACAAAACCATCCATCCATCCATCCATTCATTTATTTGTCAATTACTTAACACCTGCATTTGAAAAGATGCTGGGAATACAAAGACAAATAAGACATGGTCACTTTCTTCAAGGATCTCACAGTCTAATGGAAACACACATAAAGATTACTATAAAATGAAGTGAATACTACATATGGTTCACGTGTTCTGGGAGCACAGAGAGCACATAGTTACCTTAGATTGGAGGCAGGGATAGAAGGAATATGCCAAGATTCAGGGAAGTTTTCTGGAGGCCATGGTGTCTGAAGCAGATCTTTAAAGATCAGTAGATATTAATAGGTGGTTGGGGAGGGGGCTAGGAAGAAAGCTATTTGAGAAATAACATCAGGAATAAAAGCAAATATGATATCACGAATGTGAGGAAGAAAAAGACTGGACTAAGTCATCCAGGGAGAATGTGAACAGTAGAAGAGAATGAGAAGGACAATCAGAAAGGTCAAAAGTGCGAGCGCCATGGCAGAGGGAGGTGTGGGTTTCCAGGAGGAAGTCATCAGCACTGTTGAATAATCTGATAATCTTATTAAGAGCTGTTCTAACGTAGTGGCATGAGCAGAATCAGATTGTGATAGGCTGGGGAGAACCTAAAAGATGAGAAGGCAAGCAGAGGGGACAGATGAGGCTGGAGAGGCAAACGGGCTAGACCACAGGAGAATTTGTGTGTCACTTTTAGGAATCTCATTTTTGATGGCAGAGGCAATGAAGAACCAGTGAGGGGGGGGTCAAAGAGAGTGTGAGGTTCAGATCCGCATCTAGCTGGATCACTTTAGTGGTCTTATGGAAGATGGATTTTAGGGAGAGGGGAGTGTCCAGAACTAGAGGGGGGACAGCAGTGAGGGGCAGCTGTGGCGGTGAAGGTCAATGACCCCAGGGCAGGCAGAGGAAGGGCAGAACAGAGAGTGCACTGCAGAAGTATTTGGGAGAGTGTGTATTTGCACATCATGAATATATAGGTAGGGGTTGAAATCATCAAAGTGGATGATGCAACACAAAGAAAATGAACAGAAGAGTGATATGGGAAAGAATCCCAGAGAATCCACCACTGGGTGAGGACGGAGGTCAGAGGAGGACGAGCACATTATGGAAGGCGGGAAGGGTTGGGTGGAGATGTTCATGGAGACCCAGTGAAAGAGAAAGAAAAAGCCAGTCCCTGGCAGGTGGTAATTGTTCTAGCAGCCAATAGCTAGGCCAGGATAACTCAATGCTGAGCATGCGTAACTTCACAGGATATAAACATCAGATGAGGTCACTGTGTCATTGTGATAGAACAAAATAAAAACAAGACCATTCCATAATCATATCTGAATGCAGGAAGAAAAAAAACCACCATGCGACTACAAAATAAGATACCGCTCTTCCTGACGTAATTCAGAACAAAACACCCACATCTCTGAACCCCCTCCTAAATCACCTGACATAAGCCTAATCTTTGTGGCTAAGATCTCCTAACATCCTCCCACTGGGACATCCCCGGAGTACCCCATGGTGTGCTGTGTGCTTTGCTGCAGAGTGAACAAATCTAACTTTATTTGACTATAGGTGTGTTTCTTTTTTTAAAAAAATATTTAATTAATTTATTTGACAGAGACAGAGCACAAGCAGGGAGAGCAACACGCAGAGGGAGAAGCAGCCCCCCCCGCCCCGCCCTGCCCCGCCCCAGAGCAGGGAGCCTGATGGGCTGCTTGATCCCAGGACCCTGGGACCATGACCTGAGCTGAAGGCAGATGCTTAACTGACTGAGCCACCCAAGTGTCCCAGTATAGGTGTGTTTCTGATGATCTTTGAGCACTGGGCTTTAACATCTTTATAGAAGCCAAGAGAGTAGAAAGTTTTATTGGAGGAAGACATCACAGTATCTAGTGGAACGAAAAGGTCAATGATATCTACTGAATTTGGCAAATAGGAGCTTTCTGGTGACCACTATGAGAATATCTTTGGTAGGATACTAGGGGTAGACGCAAGGGTGTGCTTTTATTAGCTTGAGAGAGATAATTATGTATATTTCTTTCCAATTCTGTGTTCAGTGACATCAGGTGGTAACTGGAAATCAGCCTTGGGAGAGTTTAACATGATAGAAATTGGCAAATGCTACAAATCAAGGATTTGGGGGGGTCAGAAAGTTGGTAAACATGTACCATCACACCACTGGGTAGACTAGACAGGAAGGAATAGGAGGGGAGAGAGTGGAGACAGAAGTTTGCAGGGACAGAGGAAAAGAGAGATGGGACAAGAATTAGAGGTGAGGCACAGGGTCAGCAGTGAGAAGAAGACTTCCGACTACCTGATTTCCTGTCCCACTGTGCTCATTCTACCTGCACGTGATTACTTTGGTTTACAAGTGAGAAGATGGCAACTTAAATGGGACCATTTCATTAAGCTCAGGAGAGATTTGGTAGTGGGTTGGATGTTTACAAAGGCAGAGAAAGGGAAGAAAGAAGGAAAATTATGGAGGAATATTTTCCAGATTCTTACAAATGGTTATTGTGGTAAATAGCACCGGCTCTGGTGACACACGGCCCAGGGTAGTGTATGGGTTTGCCACTCAGGGACTGTGACTTTGAGCAAGTTACTGAACTTTGTGCCCCAGTTTTCTCATCTATATGAGGATGATAATAGTATATACCTCATTTGTGATGTTTATTGCTTTTATAACCATGAAAATCCAAAATTATAAAAATAAAAACCTTTTTTAGATACACTTTACATCATCAGGCGCTCTGCGATTCCTAGATTATCCAGCAGGGGGAACTACTGAGCTGCCTATTCGCCACTATACGCCGTCATTTCGCTAGTATGGCTAAGAGGAATGATTGCATTGTCTGAGAAAACTTAACGGTCTATACAGTTGATATTCTTGTAAAGAATCTGTTCCTTATAAACATGTAAAGGCCCCTTTCCAATCTTAGTAAAGTGGGAAACTTACGTGAAAAGCGTCACTATCACCCCTTTTATTGTAGCTGTGTGCTGGCACAATTCTTTGTGCTTTACATATATTAGCATTTTAATACTCATTACGACACTACGGGTGAGTACTATCCATTTTAGAGATAAGGGAACTGAAGCACGAAGAAGCTAGTGTCCCAATGTCACACAGCTGGTATGAGAAAGGATCTGAACCGGAGTCATCTGGTTCCACAGTCTGTGAGACCTATATTAGGTACTTTCCAGTTAGAACCCAACCAGGCTGGGTGTACTCTCTTCCGGAAATTCTAAAGAGCTACAGTCCTTGCTTTCACCTCAACATGAATGAGCTCTTTCCCTCATATCTACTGGAACAAGAAAAATAAGTTATATTTCGTCCAAAATCCTTTAGAGATCTTAAGACCCATGAAACTCACTTTGCTCCTGATCAGTTCTCTATTTATTTGTAGAATGTGATATTCCCCCCTCACAAATATCTTACAGACACAGCTAATTAAACAAATATTTACAGTAATTTTGAAGACCCTGAGAGCACATTTTCTTTATACAATCTACACCGTATGCAGCTAACTCTTGGCGGAAGCCTCCCAGCCCCATTTATGCTATTATTCCAAAGTGAAAATATTTGCCTCTAAGGAAAATATGCGAACTTGGCTTATGTCAGGCTAAGGCTGAAGAGATTTTTTCATGTGGCTTCAAACACGAACTTTCTCAGCACGTTTCTTGTAACAGTTCTCAAAAATTGCCAGAGAACCATAAGACAAAATAGTATTCTTTTTCTACTGAGAATACTAAACTGAAATACAGAGAACTAAATTTTAAACATTGCTAAATATTCCCCCTTTCTCTTATATTAAATTGGTGGGAAAAGCAAGGGATTCAGAGGAGAGCTCTGAAGGTACGAGGTAAGATGTGACCTCCATTAAAAAATTGTGACCCTCATTGGATGCTTTTCATGATTTGCCCAAGGCGACTGTGGAGCCTGGCACTGAGAATTTGTTTCTCCTCAGTGCTACTCCCAGCTGCCGTTCCAGCTCCTCCCCCAGCCCCACACTTGAGTCAATGGTGGTGACAGGGCCAGGACACTGGAGGTGGGATTTTAGGTGCTGGTTGCATGTTGGCATACGGTTTTTATTTGGAGAAGCCTCAAAATATCAAACGAAAAGAGTAGATTAAGTGGGCTTAAATAGCGACAGACCTGTGATAGGGAGTGTGGACTGCTGCAGACGGGACCTGAAGGTTTCTGGGAAGCCCGATGAAACTCTGCCAAGACCGAAGTGAGCATCTGTTAAACTCAGTACATTCATGCATTAAATGTTAATTGAGCCCCCCACCCGTCCCCGCCAACATCCAGACACAGTGCTAGACACCAGCGATACACAGATAAATAAAACATGGCCTCTGCTGGCAAAGAGCTCCAGACCCAGCAGGTTAGGCGGGTACATAGGCAGATAAGAGTACGAAGTGAGCTACGGTACAAGGTACAAAGGTGGAGCCCGGGAGGAAGTGGCCACCTCTGCCTACGAAGGTCAGGGACGGGCTCCTGGGTTGTGCACAAACGTTCAAACGCAGTGCAGCATTGACACACAGGTACAACGTGAATACCCATCTCAAGCTGCTTGAAACTTAAATATGGGATTGTTTAAAGTCAGACCATTATCCGACAGCAGAGATTAAATATTTAGCTGGTTTGCACGGATTAAAACGGGCAGCCGGTGAGGCACTGTGAAAACCACATTTGGCGTGAGAGGCTCCAGGAAGCGGGAAATGAGGCAGTGGGGAGGTGAGGAGGCGCGCGTGGCAGCAGCCCGGTCCCCCGGCCCCCATCCCTGGCCGGGCGGGGCGCCCCGCGGCTCCTGGCCGGGCGCGGGCGGGTTAGGCTCCCCCACGTCCCGTGTAACCCGAGCCCGGCCCCGCCTCTCCCCGCGCACACCCCAGCTGGCCGGGCAGGTCGGGGCGGCGCGCCGTGAGTCACCGGAATCTAGGTGGGGCCCAGGCGCCCCGAGCCGCGTCCTCCCGGGAGCCGCCTCCCTGCGGCCTCTTCCCTTTTGTCGCGCTGCCCGCACTTGCGGGCCAGTCTCCGCGGCGTCCGAGCCCCGCGCGCTCCTCTCCTCCGCGCCGCCACCGTCGAGATGCTGCGCTGCGGCCTGGCCTGCGAGCGCTGCAGGTGGATCCTGCCCCTGCTGCTGCTCAGCGCCATCGCCTTCGACATCATCGCGCTGGCCGGCCGCGGCTGGCTGCAGTCGAGCGACCACGTCCAGACGTCCTCGCTGTGGTGGCGATGCTTTCATGAGGGCGGCGGTAGCGGGTCCTACGATGATGGCTGCCAGAGCCTCATGGAGTACGGTGAGTGCCGCCGCCTCCGGGAAGCCCTTCGGGCTGCGGCTGGGCCTTTGCCGCCTTCGGAAACCGCCCCAAGTTAAAGGACTGAACTGGGGCAGCGGTAGTGAGTGATTGCAGTGGGGTGGGGAGGAGTGTGTTTAGAGCTTAGGTTCAGGCATCCGACCTGAACAGAAGAAAGCAGTAGCAGCTTTGAGTGGCCAAAACCAGACCCAACACTGAAGCGAAAACGGCCCTAGTTTAAACTATGTTTCGTGTAGGCTTTGTCGGTTATGTGCAAGAGGAGATTTTCAGCCATCGAAAAGGTTTAGGTGAGGAAATACAATGAACAAACTATATTTTCTTGAAGACCTACTGAAATCTCTTACCATTACACCTCCTCCTCTGATTCCTCATAAGATTAAAATAAAATATTAAAATATGTGCCTTCCCCAAGGTCGGTGTATCGTTTAACCGGAACTAAGTGAAAGCAACAAAAAGGCCCTTTCCGTCCAAGTGTTAGCAGTCATGATTTCAAGAGGGACCGCAGTATTTTTAAGCAGCAGGCTGGTTCTTGTTAGCTTTAGGGGGTGTCTTTTTGACTTAAGTCCGCCATTGTTGTTTAGAAAAACTTACTTATTTTAATCTGATTTGAAATCGACGCAGCAAACACATCTTCTACACCAGCAAAAGGAAGCAAAAGGAAGTTGACAAATTTAATATAGTGCAGATCGAGTATTTTATTTTTCCAGCATGGGGGCAGCCTGGGTGTTCTTCGTAATAGGCAGGACTGGAGAGGAGCACAGCCCTGTCTGCTGCCACTCCCTTCTTAGGATAGTGGGGAAGAACAGCCAGGATCTATTGTGATTAGCAGTGTTTGCCTGGGGTGCGGACGAGAAGGGTTTAAGTATGAGCATAATCCAAACTTAAAGCTAAATGCTACTGAATGGGGCCTTAGCAACTGAATTTAATAGTTTTAAACTCAGAAAGAAGGCTACCCTGCCATTTCTCGTTCCCTGCCTAGGACCATTAATTTGATTCTTTACTCTGAAGTGGCCCACGGCTTCCAAGCACAGTGTTTATTTGTGGTTCTGGGGGCCCCTATCCAGAGCTTGGTGCTGTATCTTATCTACTGTGGACTGTTTGGAAATTCCCACTATGAGCTTTCCCGCAAAGGGAGGCATGGTCCTCATTAGCAGCTAATAAAATGTAAAGACTGCATGGAATTTCTCCTTTTCTTAAAGTCTGTGTTTTTTCTCTCTTAAAACAAATAGAGCGCCTGCCAGTGTTTCTATTATCTCAGATCTTTTAGGTTTTAAAAGGGAATTAATATCTTTGAAGTAATGTGTTTTATCGTTTAATCTTTTAGTTAAAACGCATTGGAGCTCAGTCTCTTGTAGGGGAACTTAACAGGACTGCTTAAACAGGTGTGTTTTTAAACAGACTTGATAATCATACTTCAGAACAAAGACTAGTATAGACCCAAAGAGCACTCTGCAATCCCCCCCAGCATGTGAAGTCAGCTTAGTGCACCACAGGAAGAGAGGAGCTGGTAGAACCACCAGCAGCAGCGCTATTGCTGGGACATGATCTGGCCTGCAAGGCTCTGGCTGTGACTCCAGCCCTCTTGGGAAACTCACTACAATGCAGTTCTTATTTTTCTTGACTTGCAAGATGAGCTCACCTTCGTAGGGTGTGGTGTCTTGAGCCTCAGAATGATATAGTGCTTTGTATATGGAAGGGAATAAACAGGTTTTGTTGGTTTAATTTTTTAATTAGAAATCTAAAGCATTAACTCTTTTAATTGTAAAGGCAACACTGATCCAGTGTATAAAATACGTTTCAAATTGATGTAGAAATTGGTCTTCGGTAAAGTTCAATTTTCCAAGTTAAAAAAATCTATTGCTACCTTTATGATGCAGCAAGACTGATACTCGTTAAGTGAGTGGTGGCTTTAACATCCCAATTAAGTTACTCCTATGACCTTTGCAAAGATAAGAATGTGTCAATAACATGTTAGATGAAGCTTTTGTGCAGGACCTAGAATCAAATCATGAATCCAGGATCCACTGTCATTATTTGTTCGTGGGAAGAAGGATATAGATGTGAACTCCCCAAAGAGAGGTCCATCTCAAGTTCCTGTGGTCAGAGATGAGTTGAGTGTTTATTATACTTAAACTTCATTTTCTGCCATTGACTATTGGCTAGTTTTGCTTCACAATCGAAATTGTGGATTCCTACACTGTAGGGCGATTTTCTAGGCATCTCTAACTTTGGAGATTTTCAGATAACCAGTAAGGCTTTTTGGAAAACAATATGTTTACAGGAGATTTCTCTAAAACGTAGTAAGCAGTTTATACACACTCCCACATATGTATAAACACAACAAGGAATAAGGTGAATGGCTCTAATTAAAATGATATCTTAGGGGTGCCTGGGTGGCTCAGTTGTTAAGCATCTGCCTTCAGCTCAGGTCCTGATCGTAGGGTCCTGGGATCGAGCCCTACATCAGGCTCTCTGCTCAGCGGGGAGCCTGCTTCTCCCTCTCCCAGTCCCCCTGCTTGTGTTCACTCTCTCACTGTGTCTCTCTCTATCAAATAAATAAATAAAATCTTAAACATAAAATCAAATATCTTAATATAGATGATTGAATGTGTGTATCGACTCTTAAAAAACTTCTTGATATGTACTAGAGTGTAAATGTTGTGATTTACATGGAGTAAATACTATTAAGAAAGTATATCTTTTTATTACAAAGTGCTTGACCATCTCTTTCTATTAATTAATATTCATAACATTAGTATGTTCATTTTGATATTAAAAGCACAGATTATTCCTGGCAAGTATTGGCAATAACACTAATAATAGAGACGTTTTTGTAAAGGGAAATAGTTTCTTAAAACTATGTAAAATGCAGAACATGATACTACCCATTAGAACTATGTAAAATGCAGAATATTATATTCCCCACAGTTATCAATGGTTTTTTAAAAGAATTTCAGGTTGCTACATCACCTCATTTTCCCTCATAAATGAACTAAATTATCCCCTGAATATTTGCTTTTACCTGATATTAACAACTACAGAAATACCCAGTTTCACAAATACCCATTTAATTTTTAAACAAAATCATGAGCATGTAGAGCATGGAGAGAATCTCACTTTTATATTTGTCCAAACAGGAAGAGAACATTGCAATGATTGGTCTGATTTCACCCATACATAAAATGCAAACTTGGATTTGCATGCATGTTCATGCATCCTGTTTTTGTTCTGCTAGCACCCTTTCTTCTCCAGTTTTAAGAAAAAAATACATCAGGAGGTTATTTTAAATATCAGTGATACAGATTTCAAATCCCAAGCAGGCACCTACTTGTCAGGGTGGAGACTAAGGGTGATGTGTCTATGCGCCAGGAATGGCAGTGAGGACCCAGGGCAGCTCAGTTAGAGTGCCTACCTCACACGTACAGAGCCTCCTTTTTACCAGACACCTTTGAATACCGCACAGTGCATTGAATGGGCTGTTTTCTGCTTTTTGTTAGCTTGTTTGTTTTTTGGTTTGTTTTGCTTTTACATGAAATCAGTCTTAGGTAAGTCCAGGAATCAGAGTATTATAGGACCTATTTTTAGATCATTTAGCCCTATGGTTCTTAAATGTATAGGAGATGAGAAAGATAAGCACAAAGGGAATAGGTTTATATCGCGCTAAATTCAACTTAAAGGACTTCATGTTGAGATTAGGCTCGTGAGACCCTTTGACGGGGAGGCAGGGTAAGGTATAGAAATGTTATGGTTTTATGAAATTAGGCATTCGTGGGATAGATTATTCAGTGAGTGGATGTTCATGGTTTTTACACAGCAAAATAAAAAATTGGCCACTCAATTGATTTTCATAATTAAAAAAATATAAATTTATATTGATTTATAAGATCCAGATGTGTGGGAACCAACGACTGGCCCACTGGCTGCATTTAGCAGGAACTGCCCGGGAGCCTCACTCCCTTTTAAGTGGCCTAACTTGTTTTCTCCCTGCTAGCGGACACAGACTCCCAGGCTGTAATAGAAGGACATAAGAGCACACCTGTTCAAGCTTTCACCAAAGTCTGTGCTCATCAACACCACCCACGACAAGCTAAGCCTCTTCCCTTTGTTCCACAACTTAATTCAGTTCTCTGGACGCTGTTCTCTGTCTAAAAGTACTTGTCTTGTACTGATGGAGCTCAAGTATGCTTCCACGTAAATGCTACTTCCCAGCCTTTTTCATCTGACCCACTTTCAAGTCTGTGAGGATTGCTTCCCGATTCCCTGCTAGTTATCTTGTCTATGTTCATGGTACACAAATCCCCATGTTCACATCTTGCTGGGTAGGATGGTTTCCCCACTGAGATGTCAAAAGAAGACCATAAAGAGAGAACGTATCACGGATCTATAAAAACCCAGTGGTAAGTAGTTATCATCAGGCTCAGTTTCTGGAGAAAATGTGGAGCATGTAAAGAATCTCACACCAGCTGGATGCCATCCCAGGGGACCTTGACCTTGCTTCACTGCAAAATCGCTTCTTCGATGTACAGTTTTTTGGAGGCCTGTGACGAGTTGTTCTGTTGATTTTTGCAAATCAACATGTCCAGATGAGGGGCATCAGCGTCACCTGGAAGGTTGTTACTTCACAAGATAGCCACGTGATTTGTAAACACTTTCCAGTTTCAGAGGCCCCGGCCTGTGTTCCTGCCCATTACCTCCTCATTGGACACGCCCCAGTCTTTTTGAATATATACTCCACCCATGGGTTATCTTTTAACATTTTAATTTTTTCACCCATGATTTTATCCTGTTTTCAGTTCTGTGACCCAAAGAGTCTGACATAAAGAACCCTATGCAACCAGTATGAGATCTGACCCATTCTCAGATTTACTAGGTAGGGCCTTTGTACTATTAATAGCTGAATCTGTTGTTCTGGAAAGGAACCCTACTCAAATTGGGCGGCAGGTTGGTATCTGCAGGACACTGAGTAAGGGGCTAGGCCAGACTGTTCTGGTCAGGGTATGGTGGCCATGTATAAAACTAAAAAAAAAAAGAATGCAGCAAATCCATTATAAGAAAAACTAACTTTGGAGGAACGGTTAGTGACAGTCTGCCAAATGTTGCTCACAATACTAAAAATATTAATAGTGCTCTCATTTTACAGTTGTTTTTTTTTTTTGTTGTTGTTGTTGTTGGTCCCCCACCCCGCCACAAGATTCAGTTTGGTTAATGGTTTCTAGCTTGGCATTCAAGGTATTTATTTATTTCTACTGTCTACCTATTTATTTATTTGGCTCCTTTCTTTCTTTTTTTTTTTTTTATACAAGAGAACAAATCTACACCTTTATTTACTTTTCATTAAATTTAAATCCTTGAGGGGTACAGCATCACACAGATTCTGTGGCCAATGGCTTTAGCAGGAAAGTTGCTTCGGAATTTGGCACGAACCATGCCGCTGTTTCCATGAGCACGAGTTACTTTTCCCCAGGTTACTCTGGTTTTGTTTGGTTTGCCACCAGGAGTCACTGTGTTGTTCTTTGCTTTGTACACGTAAGCACATCTCTTGCCTAGATAGAATTCCATTTCATCTCGAGCATATACACCTTCGATTTTAAGAAGAGCTGTGTGCTCCCTCTGGTTGTGGAAACCCCACTTATAGCCAGCAAAAATGGCCTTGGACCACAGCCTTCCAGACGTTATTCGGCGTTTTAGAGGAGTCCTGTTCCCAGCAGGCCTCGATAAGGCCCAAGATGGCGGAAAAAGCTTGGCTCCTTTCTTATCAATTGACCTCACTGGTCTTTTCCTAGCTGTATTTGACTTGTAACATCGTGTTTTCACATGTCATCACTGGAAAAAAGATACAGCATTTTTCTCATACAAAAATCTTAAAAGCATTTCCTAGGAAAAAAATCAGAATTTCTTCAGTGACTGATTTAAGGTTTAACCTTTGCAAGTGATGGCAAAATTAGGTAAGCTGTTCTTCATCCAAATGGATCTTTAAAGAATCTTATTTACAAGTGGATTTATAAGGCCGCTGGTTTCTTTGATAATAGGAACTTCTCCAAATGGCACTTAGAAAAAAATATTAGGATATAACAGATCATATTTAACACCAAATTCATCTTCCCTTAAGGGGACAGAACAAACAGAAACTGTTCCTGCACAGAAACACAGAATCTGGTTACCTCGAGTCCTACCTGATTTGTGGTTTCTGTTCAGAGAGTGCTAATTGAGAACAAGAATCTTCCCCGCCCTCTATCACAAACCACAATTAGGAAAGGCAATACAATTTGCATATAAAATAATAATGGTGGACAGACTTGTCTTCACAATGAAAAAGCACATTCTGCCTTTGAAGAGCCAAAGACCATCTGTCTGTTCAGTCATGGACAGGTTTTTAAAAAAATCGATGTTTTTCTATTGGGGTTGGTAGATAACAGTATAATTTAGATCATGGTATAATATAAAAATATAAATAGTTCCCCAAAGGGTTGGGTAAATTTGCAGGTAGTAAGCTCATTCTGGGTAATTAGGTGAGACCAAAGGTACTTGGGGGTACAGACTCATCTCAGCCTTTCAAAATGTATGTCATGGAGATTTGCTATGTCTACATGGCTGTATGTCATGGCAGAATATTGGGCTGGGCTGACCCTGCTCAGACCCGGGAGGGTCCATCTCATCATTTTACAGCAACATAGTCATTGATATGAGAAGGCAGTTTGTCTTACTCCGTATTCATCAGCCAGATCTTCAAAACCATGCCAAGATCTGGGTCTTCAGTGATAGTTAAGTGATTCATTCTGGGTGTTCCCATGTTGTAGGAGCAGGTTACATGCCTTCTACTTCCAGAGAAGCCTTTCTTAAGACAAGAAGGCACTTAATTTGCCATTTTGATTTTCTTTAGACTCAGCATGTTAAGTAAACAAGCCACGATGGAATTATTTCACACAGCATAGGCGGGGTGCTTAACATGGGCTGTGTTTCTGTTTGTGCTCACCTGTTGGCTTCAGGTTAGGTGAACTGGCTTGCTGGTTTCTTAAGTTCTTTCAAGTACTTCAAACTACTGTAAATTACACCTCAGCTATCATGTTAGAGGGAGTAATAGTAATAGCAATAGTCTGTATTCATCTTCCCCAAATAAATAGGATTAATTATTGATGTCGCTCTTCGAAGCTACATCATGCACGACTTGTTTAGCTATACGTACAAAACCTTAATCTGTGACTGTCAAATTTTGGTTATCAAAATATGCTCCTTGTTAAGAAGTTTTATTGTTGTTATTGAAAATTCACATTCTGCTATGCAGTTTTTCCCAACGTTTGCATTCCTCTGCATGCTTACGTAGATGTCACCTTTTGTTACGGTTTGTAAACTGTGAACTCAAAAGGAAAAATCAGTATCTACTTCTTTGAATTTAATAGTTGGATTTAATTGAATGTAATGATTGGTGGTAGCCATAAAAAAAAATCTATAGAATGTGGCTATAATTGACCGTGGGTCACATCCTGAAAATTATATGCTCTTGTTTTTCCAGGGCTGCATCTGGTCCTATAAGGAAATTAATCATCTCTCTCAGTTCTTCTCACACTTTAGCATGGATGTAAGAAACGTCAGTAAGGTGCAGATGCCTGGGTACTACCTCTTGAGTTCTGATTCAGTGGGTTAGGAGTAAAACCTGGGTGGATGTGCACATGACTCTCTTTCTCGAGTACAATACAGAGGAGTAGGTCAAGAGCGCATGTTTGTCCATCAGTGAATGAATGATTGGATAAATAAAATGTGGGAGATCTGTACAACAGAATATTTTTTGGCCACAAAGAGGGATGGAGTACTGGTACCTGCAAATATGGATGAGCCTTGAGGCCACTATGCTAGGTGAAAGGAGACAGTCACAAAAGGCCATGCAGTATGGATCCCATTTATAGGAAATGTCCAGAATAGGCAAACTGATAGAGACAGAAACTAGATTAATTGTTGCTGGAAGCTGGAGTAAGGGGAGAATTGTGAATGACCTCTAATGGATATGGGGCTTCTTTTGGGGGTGATGAAAATTTTGGAATTATAAGCAGTGATGGTTGCACCACCCTGTGAATATAATAGAGACCCCTGAATTGTATACTTTGAAAGAGTGAATTTTATGGGATATAAATTACATATCTGAAGAGTCATGCTTTGGATTTATCCAGGTTGGAAATCAAACTCTGCCTGAACCACTCACAGTGGCAATTGCTATGTGGCAATGGGCAGGTCATTTGAACTTTCAAAGTCTTAGTATATCCTCATTTCTAAAGAAATGATGATAAACTTTTTAAAAAAAATTTTTAAGTAATCTCTACGCCCAACGTGGGGCTTGAACTTACAACCCTGAGATCAAAAGTCCCATGTTCCACCAACTGAGCCAGCCAGGTGCCCCAGTAAAGAAATGATGGTAGTATGAACTTTTAAAGTGTATTGTGGGGGTGTCTGGGTGACTCAGTTGGTTAAGTGTCTGACCCTTGATTTAGGCTCAGGTCATGATCTCAGGGTCGTGAGAGAGAGCCCCACATCAGGCTCTGCAGTCAGCGTGGAACCTGCTTAAGATTTTCTTTCCCCTTCATCTGCGCCTCCTCCTCCTCCCTCTCTTAGGAAAAAAAAAAGACATTAAAAGTTATTGTGAAGATTTAGTGAACTAATGCATGTCCAGTTCTTAGCACAGTGCCTGGCCAGGGCAATTACATCATCAATGTCAGTTAAGCCCTCTAGAAAGCAGGTTGTGTGGGAAGAGATTTTTGAAATCAGTGCAGGTTGCACAACGGGAATTACTGACTGGAATTGTTAGGCTGGGTATCATGGCTCTCCTATTTCCATGGGCTGACGGTAGAACGATACAGGACTGGAGGTGCCCACGCAGATTTTCAAAACCAGAACTCAATTTTCACTTCATCCTGATTGTTTTTAAGAGTCCTATCCATCATTAAGAACTCTTGCGCTATAAATTCTGAATACTTCAGAAGTTAAAATTTAGACAAACAATGGGATATGTTTATACCTAAACTTGTTATAAAAATCGAAGCTTCTTTATAATTAAATCACTTTAGTGCACCTCTCTGCCTAATCATAAGTACGCTTTTCAATGGTTATTTTGGCACAGGACCAAACGTTAACACAAAACAAAGATCTTTTTAAAGGTATTTGAACCATTTCCTAAAGAGATTATAACTTAATTTTCCAATACCAAAAGTGTTGTTTATTATATGTTATGTTAGAACTTGCATGAACCTTTTATTTTATTTTATTTTATTTATTTTTAAATATTTTATTTATTTATTTGAGAGAGTGCAAGAGAGTGAGAGTGAGAGAGCGCATGAGCGTAGGGAGGGGAAGAAGGAGAGAGCCTTTTAAATATACCTGTTTATATGGCCTCTTTATTACGTGAGAAAGAGTTGAATGAATTCTAACTTTCATTTCAGAGCTAGAAACATTTACCCCAAGTCTGAGGGGAGAAGGTATTACCACAAGCAATATATTAGTGCCTTCTGTATGAATTGCCTGTTCTTCCCTTGAGATATGGAGATGCTTAATTCCCGTCAAAAACACTTTCTACCAAATATAAGTAGTAGAAAATTAAAAAAAAACCTTCTATTGATACTTTGATAGGTGATTTTTAAATGTGGCCTGTGTGTCTTATTCATTTCCTTTCTCTTACAGCATGGGGAAGGGCAGCGGCCGCCATGCTCTTCTGTGGCTTTATCATCCTGGTGATCTGTTTCATCCTGTCCTTCTTTGCCCTCTGCGGACCCCAGATGCTCGTCTTTCTCAGAGTGATTGGAGGCCTCCTGGCCCTGGCTGGTAAGACAGGTTCTTCATTCTTACCTTCAGTAGGCATCACTGTAGTACTGTCCAACCCACAATCCTTGACAATTACACTTTCAGGTCTGTTGTCAGATGTGTCACCATGTGTAGAAGTAATGGAGACATGGGCTTTTAGGTCTCGGTCCCTTTCCTTCTGTGTCTCAGGCAGTACCCCATGTTTCCAGTCCATGCTACGTGACCCCACGTCCATGTCCAGTGACACCCCTGCCTTGAGGGACCAGAGCTGACAACACAGGGCTGACTCACTGCACTTTTTCCACTGTGGCCCCAGGGCTGTCCTCCTGTGAGCCCCATGCTGAGCCCATTTTGCTTATAGAAGGAATGTTACAATCTTATGATGTGGCGGGTCATAGGAAGTTTTTCTGCAGTGGGACAGGAGACCCTAGGAGGGGCCAGGTCCGGAACTTGTATCATAGAGCTGATTCTGCAGCATGGGAGACTTCGTGATGCAGGTGGGTGTGGTCAGAGTGAACATTTATTAATGGAATACCAGAACTAGGGCTCTCGGAGCACAGCCGGTTGGCACCGCTGGGTGTAGACTTAGTGTCTTAATGTTACAGAGCGAAAATGTGTTCCTACCCTCTGACGTGGCAACAGACATGGGAAATATGATGTGAATAGAATACAGAGCACAACATAGCATGTGTGTGCTCATTATAGCTCCATGGAGTTATGCATGTTCATGAAAAAAGAAAACAAAAGTCAATTTAATCAAGTTCTTATTTTTAAAGTTGCTTAAAATGTTAATATGATTAATAGTAACTGTAATAGGGTGACTCTAATGCCAAAGAGGGTAGAAGTCTTCTTGACCTGTGTTTTCTTTCTTAGATCCTCCTTACACTCCCCCAAGAGAAACACTCCTGTGTTTCTCTTCCCCCAGCCTGGAATGCTGTTCCCTCTGACTTCCATCTCTCGCTTTCTATTTACTCCTCAGATTCTCGCCTCCTCCACAGGCTTTCCTGGTGTTTCTCTGTTGATCATTCACATCATTGGCTTGTAGATTCATTTAGTTACTCATTTATTAAATGAATATTCCAATCGTGTGTTGTTAAATATCAATATTGTCAAATATATGTGCGTGTGTGCACACATGTGTGTAGGTGTATATATATTATTTTTGCTAGCCCTGAAAATATTTACTGTGTTTGGCACAGGAAATACCAAGATGAAAACCTACCACCCTGCTTTCAACGGTACACCATAGTTTTGCACTTTTTACTTTAGTAAACACAATGCTTACACAGGTACTAAAGAGGGGTTCTCTAATTGCCATTCGTCTGTGTTTCATATAATCAGCATTCTGCTCAGTGCCAGGTCTCTCTGACATACAAGAATCAATAACGTGTTTTGGCTCATGCTGAATAGATCCCCTCCACCCCAAGTCCCTTTCATTGACAGGAAGTGGATTTAACACTAATTTAAAGACAAAAACCAGTTGTGGAAGAGGGAGTTGACCTGTTGTTCCCATGCATTCATTTGTGCATTTGTATTCACTTTGGGATGTTTTTCTTCCCTTTAGCTGTATTCCAGATCATCTCCCTGGTAATTTACCCTGTGAAGTACACCCAGACCTTCAACCTTCATGCCAACCCTGGGGTCACTTACATCTATAACTGGGCCTATGGTTTTGGGTGGGCAGCCACGATTATCCTGATCGGCTGTGCCTTCTTCTTCTGTTGCCTTCCCAACTACGAAGATGACCTTTTGGGTAATGCCAAGCCCAGGTACTTCTACACATCTGCCTAAGGTGGGGAGTGAGCAGAAGATCACCGCTGCCAAGATGGATCCCAGAGCAAGACACTGCCTTCGCCAGCATCCTTTGAACCCATTTTGTGGGCAGTGTTCATCTCATTAAACTAGTCAATGCTAAAATAATTTGGGAGAAAATATTTCTTAAATGGTGTTACAGTTTCATATTCATCTTTTATATATGTTTTGTAAACAAAGCTTACTTCTTTAAACTAATGACCTATAATATGCCAATATCCTCTTATATCTATAAATACCATTTATATGACATTTGTAAAAGAATATGAATATGAAATGTAACCACTGTATAAGGCAAAAATGAGAAGGCTTCAAAGATTGGACTGACCTGATCGAGTTTCTGCTTTTCCCAGGTGGAATGGACTGTGTCCATTAAGAGCCAACGAGAAGAGAGAGAGATTAGTAAAAATTGTCAGTGACCAAATATCCTAAAAGAAATGCAAAAAATAAATATTTTCCAAGCCTTCACTTATTTAAAGAAGTGGAAAAGCTTCCTCAATGCATATTGTTTGTGAGAATTTCTAACGAATATCCTAATCTTTTTTGTGAAGCTTTCTGTTACCATGATATGGCAACTAGGAAAGTATTCTTTCATACCCAAAGCCTGCAGCATGATTAAGGCTTCCTTATGTAGTGAAAGGTTAAGATGAATTTTTTTCTTTTAAAGTGGTTTATAGGGTTGGGGTGTGGGAAAATGCTGTATTAATAAATCTGTACTCTTTTGTGTCTATATGTTCAGGAACACAGTAGATGGATTCAAAGATGGGCTGGGTCTAATTCATCATGACTGATAGGCATGAACCGGTGGTTTAGTAAAGCTTTCAGAGCTCCATTCCTCTCACAAAGTGTCATTAAAATAGCCGAAGGAGAGGAAGTAGCTTGAATTGTTCATCTCAGGTTTGGCTGGGCTCTAATCATATAGACACAGCTTCTGGTAGATTGCAGTTGTAAACACCACCTTCAATGTAGACAAACCTGGTCTTCCTTGGAAAAAGAGATACAAAATACCTGATGTAAGACATACAGAATTCAGGGATGTGAGATTTCTCTGAATGGCAAATAGAGGATATATCACATTGACTATGTTTTGGTTTTGGTTTTTTTTTTTTACCATTTGTATTTACATAGTGAAAACCAATTCATTTTATATATCAAATTATTATTTTGTAAGTTGCAGGATAAGCAATTGCAGTTTTCATTATGAATTTTTCCCAATAAACCAGGTGTTTAATCTTGTTCCTAGTTTGTTGTTTTTGGTCTTGCTTTTTTCCCTTTTTCAACTCTGGGGAAAGGAATTTTTAAAAGATGCTTTGGATGGGCCAAGAACATTGGATAAAATGAAAAGTAGCTTTTTCTTAGCTTGAAGGATCTTGCTTATTTTAGGTTTCCCATAACAAGTTTGGAGGGACTTTCATGGATTCAGGGAGTCTGCTCCCTGGACTTCTTCCTCAATGACCAATACCCAACACACAGATCCTATACAGCCTCTATCCAGTGTTATCACCAGAGGGAAATTGCCTAAGAGACTTCTCAGGGAATGTTTGTGTGGTTTAGCAAAGGTTCATTCTTCTCTCATCTTCCTGCTTGAAATGGGATCTTCTTCCACTCAGGGAGTGAGACAGCAAGCAGTTCCTTCTATTCCCCTTGTCCACTTTCCCGTCTGATCATGGTTTTACAGTATGGGTTGTAGGTTAATTCCCCTCTGGTGTGTGGAAATGTGAAGATGGGTTGTCGGGTGGCATGGTGGGAGATTGGATATACTTCTTAGTGCTTCTATTGGCTAGTTGGCTCTTGGTGGTCAATTTTTTTCTGTGTTTTTCAAAATATGAGGTTAATGTTTCTCATCATAAATTTAGAAGAAAGTCACCTGGGTGATTATTTATACCAAATATTTTCAAAAATTCCGTGGCAGGTAGCGGACTTGAAGTGATAACTAAAAATGCTAAAAATGTCATCCTCTAAAACAGAAGTAACTCAAAAGATAATGAGTAGCTAGACATTAAGAAACTAGAACACCCATTATACCTCAAAAGTATTGTCAGATACAAGGTTCTCTAAAGTGAGCATTCCTGTCTTTGGATATTTCCCTGTCCAACTGTCTTCTTCACCTCCTTAATAAGTTACACACTATATTCTAATGATGCACATTTAGAAAAAAATATGGCTTCCTGGGACCAATGGTCTATATTAACAGAAGAATTTCAACTTGAAATGTTTATAACAAAGACACACTGAGTGTTGTTACTTTGGCTAAAATGTTCCACTTCTTTCAGCCTTGCTCAGGAATAACATTGTTGATTGATTTTCACCAGAACAGATACATTTATGTCATAAATGGAGCTACAGAATTCCAGAGCATTCTGGAGAGTAATGAAGAATTTGACTAAGAAACCATCTGAAGACTAGCTTTGCATTGCATGGCATTTCCCCCAGTAAAGCTAGGTGCCTTTTGGCTCTGTAATTATATCAAGAGTCTCCACCCTTTAAATAAGCAGTTATAGGTTCCTAAACAATTATCTCACGCTCATGGTATAAGTAGTCAGATATGCTTGGTGCCATCTACTGTTGAACGTAACAAAGAAGTAATATGTCAAGTTCTTTCAGTTGTCACACAAGATAACTATGGAGTGTAATTACTTTTAGCTTCAAAACCATATACTGCAGAACTGACAATAAAGTTTGATAGGCTTTCCTTTTCTAAAGAAATGAAAACAGTGGGAGAATACAGTCCTAATATCTTCATTATGTTGATTTTTGCTACAAACTCCTGCTGAAAGACAGTCCTATTCATAAAATAAACATGGATGCTGAGTCAACTTGTTTTGTTTTTCTAGGCATACCTGAAAAAGCCATATTTGAAACTCATCTAACTTTGGCACTTGCTGGCTGTGCAGGCTTGGGGCAGTTTACTTCCCCCTAGCTTTATAGCCTCATGCATAAAATGATTGCAAATGATCCTTTTCTCCTTCAAAATTCTTTGATTCAGTGTGTTTGTATTTGTTAATTTACTTAAATATTCTTGGGAAAAAGCAAATAGGGTAAAGTGAAGCTATTTTTTTTTAATGTGGCTTTTTTCCAAACTGACTTTCACAGCTAGAGACAATGACTAAAATTTTAATACTGTGACGGAATTTTCTTTAATTGAAAATGAAAGAAGATTCCTATAGTTGGAAGAACCACTAAATAAATTAATGTGAACTCTATCATGAGCATAAGTAACCCTAAAGCTTAGAAGAAAAGCTTTATGTATATTCCAGGGAACTTCTGATTCAAGATGGTGGAGTGGACTCCATTAAATCCATCATTTCTGACCAATATGGGAAAAAAAATGTAGAATAATAAATAAGTACTAGAGGAATTAAATCCATACCAAGATAAGGGTCCATTAGTTGACCAGAGGCTTTGTCAAATTTGAGAAGATGAAAAATGAATGATATTGTCAACACTGGAGTGAAGCCACCATCCTGAATAAACTCAACTTGGCTGTTGGAGAGTTAACAGCTATGCTGCCTGATAAGTGGCAAAGAGGTGTGGAGTTTGGGGGTGCCTGGGTAGCTCAGTTGTTAAGTGTCTACCTTTGACTCAGGTCATGATCCCAGGGTCCTGGGGTTGAGCCCCGCCTCAGGCTCCCTGCTCAGCGGGAAACCTGCTTCTCCTTCTCCCACTCCCCCTGCTTGTGTTCTCCCTCTTGCTGCGTCTCTCTGTGTCAAAAAAATAAATTAAAAAATCTTAAAAAAAAAAAAAAAGAGCTGCAGAGCTTGGAGCTGCCAGAGAAAAGAGTAGCCCTGGGAAAGGGGGAGGATGTATATAAGGCAATTGGTCTGCTCCATGAAGAGTGTGCCCATTGGTCTGTCCCCCCTTCCTCCCACCAGACTCTCAGGGAACAATTGACCTGTAGGCAAAACCCAGAGATGACAATCACCCTTATTAAATAGTATGGTCTGTTCTAAGTGCTTCCCATGTACTAACCCATACAAACTCATCTTGACCCTCTGATATGGGTTTAGTTTATTATTAATTGCTCAAAGGAGGAATGAAAACATAGGAACATGAAATAACTCTCTTAAGATCAGACAGCTAGTAAATAATAGGAATAATAAGTGCAAAATACGGTGTTACGGTATTTGGTGTAGTGGGGAATAGTATAGTAGGTAATACTACCAGAGGAGTACTCGTGGGCTTCCCCCTTCCCCCACTGTATTGGTGTGGGGCCCTTAACCTCTTCTTCTCCATACTAACTCCTCTAACTTCTCCTCTAACTTCTCCATACTCTAGGGAAGGATGTGCCTTCCCAGTGTGTTTGGGGGACTGGTGGGGAGGTGTTGTGTAATGGGAAGGTGTAGAGTAAAGGAGAAGGTGGAGGGCCAGAAGCATAAAGGGCGAGGTCTGGGTGGGGGCAGCTAAAGAAAATAAATAGGAGAAAGGAAAAAAAGGGATTTAATAATAGATTTCTAGGATCTGTGTATCTCACTGCATGGAGTTGGAGAAACGCAGTCCACACTGGTTTGAGTTTTCATGATTGTGCTCTCTTCTTTTGGATCACTTCTCTGTGATTGGACCACATGGACCATAGGAGAAACGCAGTGCACACTGGTTTGAGTTTTCATGGTTGTGCTCTCTTCTTTTGGATCACTTATCTGTGATTGGACCAACTCACCACTTTAGTGTTGCAGGTGTAAGTCAGTTTCCAGATTATCCCAGGGGTGTGGCTGACACGAGAGGATCCGGTCTTGACTTGGTGGCTTGCTAGAGTGGGCCTCGTAAATAAAAACCCAGCAGCATCTTTCTGAAGCACTTGTTTTTAGACTTCTTAACATGTACTGCTTTTGATATCGCAGATTACAGGTCTTAACTTTTTTAGACATTAGAATCATCCATACATTACAGAATGTCATGAGTCTTCATTATTTATTTATAGGCAACCTTGAAATATGTGTGAGCACATAGTATTCTCACAACATATAGAATACCTAGATATAGATAGACCATATTTTGTCCTTCAGCTTTTGTTATGCTAGAGAGTATTCCTATAGAAATAGAAACAAATAGAAAAAGGGCTCCTTTTTACTTTCCTGCCACACTGTATAGATCTTTTTCACCTAAGCACTCTTAGCATAGGAAGGTGAGTACACAGCTCCCAGTTTCACCTGATTGTCTACACAACCATTTAATCTGAAATATAGCCATATGCTTTTTTTCATATAAAAATATTTTGCATTGCAGTTATTCAACTTTCCACCTCCCTTCTCCAAATCTTCAAATAAAATGGAGCAGATATGAGTGAAACTTGACCTATTTGGGAACATCATTGTCTGCTTAGAAGCCATCGTTTGAACTCCCAGTATCTTGACTTTGACTCAGGTGGAAGATACGAGTAAATGTTTATAATAGTCCTCCAGTACTTAATTCCCTTCCGTAGAAAGAAATTCAAAGAATTACCAGGAAAACCAAAACAGAAATTCCAGCAATTTTGAAATCTAAATTGTTGTAAAAGAGGGATGACTCTGAAGCGGAATATTTCATACACTCATGAAGTAAGGAATCCCACTCCTCCATCAGGAGGGCAAGAGCACATAGCTCAGGGAACTTGGGATGAAGAGACTGCATTCCAGCTCCTTCGTTTGAATTCTCTCCTTTCTTTCCTCACTCCTTCTGCAACTGTTTGTTTGTTTGTTTTGTTTTGCAATGGAGTGTTAACAACAGGTCTACTGAGGTCAAAAGATTGCTGTATCTCACCCCTGTGGATATGGTTTCAGGTTTTAAAACTCCTGAAGACAGACCAAGATTGGCACCTATAAACAATAAATCTTGGAACACTGGGGAAAAAAAAAAAGAGAGAGAGAGAGATTGGGACCTGCCAGTCAATGTTCAGAGTCTTGTTTGAGATCATTCTTCCGGGATCTGGGCTTGCCTTGTCGCATGTACAGCTCATTGTTCCTGGATTTCACAAGTCTGCTAATTATCTGGGTGTGTTTTCTGGGTGTGGCAAAGGGGAGGATAACACACCTCAGGTGTGGGAAAAGACAGCCGAAAAGGAAAGTTACAAGAGGCTCAGATCCTGTCACACTAAAGATGTTCCACTTGTACTCCTCTGTGTTTCATTGTCGATCTAGGAATTTACTCTCCTTAGCTGTGGAGATAAAGAAAAACTCAGAAGTTGTGTGTGTATGTGTGTGTGGTGTATAAAGCTAGCTCTCTGGTGAAGAAATGGAATCCTGTTGATTTAACTGAAATAAGGTTGTCTTAGTGATAATGAGTCACCAAATAATCTTAACAGACAGTTGTACAATGGTCTGCTCAGCCAGTTTTTCCAGTACAAAGATTCAAGGTAATTAGCCTGCAGTTATCAACTGTTTTTGAATGGGTTACTTTCAAGAGGGAACACTTAGATTTGGAACAGAAACTGAACTAAATCACTAAAAGTCAATTTAATGAGACTTTGAAAACAAGTTCCATATGTGAATCCTCTGTTTCTCTTTCTATATTTTCTGTTTGGTTGACAGTGGATAATCTTTAATTAACAGGCTTTATTGACAATGGGTGCTTCCAAATGCCACCGCACCCAATTTCTAGTCAAGTAACACCACAATGCCTAAACATTTTTTTTTCAAGGAAAAGAAAAAAACACAACAGAAAGAAAAAAATGATTTCAGTCCATACAGAGAAGGTTGAAAAACTGAAGTACGTATAGGAAGCTGGCATTGGGAAGGATGACTTTCATGCTGATAGACCATTGGAACAATTGTCTCTTCAGAAGATGTTGGTCAGAAGTTGGGTACATCGAGACTGGAGACATCGCCATGAGAAGAAATTAATTCTTGGCAGGCCCCAAACAGATACAAATGCCTCAGAACAGCACATTAGCCACGCAGGATGTTCTCAGCCTGCCCCCTGGGGTGGTTCTCTGGGTGGGGGCTGCGCCATCCCTTAAAAGGAGTCCCACTGGGCAACCCTGGCTGGGAGATCAGGGCATCCAGATAGATACCACAGTGGAACAGTCCTCACTTCAAGGAGGAGCCCCAGTAGGAATGAAAATTGCTTACCAGGATTGTTTTGAGAAGTTAGTCAAGCCTTCTTCCATGTTTCCCTGCACACCCCACTCCCATTCGCCTCCTCGGATTTTCCTCTGTGAGGCTCAGAAACAGAGGCAGCTCTCGCCATCGACATCAAGGACTTACTACCAATGCGAACACACTCCCTGTTCTCCAATTTATGTCTTTAAAGGGTAAATGCAACATTCAGAAATATCACCAATTAGGGCGCCTGGGTCGCTCAGTGGGTTAAGCGGCTGCCTTTGGCTCAGGTCATGATCTCAGTGTCCTGGGATCTAGTCTCACATCAGGCTCCCCAGGGAGCCTACTTCTCTCTCTGTCTCTCATGAATAAATAAATAAAATCTTAAAAAAAAAAAAAAAGAGAAAACACTAATTCTGCTTAAAAAAAAAATTAAAGTCAAAGCTGAGTCAAGTGATGTTTGTCATTTTCTAGTCACACGTGCTGCAAATACACAGACCTTAAGGGAAACTACACATTGAACGATATGTTAAGAAGTAATAAATACCCCAGTAATGTTCCTCAGCTCAGAAGGCCGCCTGCACACTTCTGCTCTGAGAGGCTAACAAGAAGCTTCCAGCCACAACTGGCTGATTTTTAGCCTAATTGTCCTAATGGGGCTCTCTGGGAACCCCTGCGTGAGCTGTCTGTCAGGAAAGCACAAAGGGGCGCTGTCCTAGGACTCTGGGAGAGCTGAGTTGCTGAAGGAAAAGCCATTTCAAGCGCGGAGTCTGCTAACCTTCCGCATGAGTCACCTCAGTGTAGCTGGGCTGGTCCTCAGGGGCTTCTGTATAAAACATGCCTAGCTGTTCACATGCTTTCACACAACAGATTTTTGTTCTAAGAAGAGGTAAGAAAAGTGTTAGAACTGCTGGCTGTGTAATCCTAAGGCCATTTTGGGAACTACACAAAGAGTGGCAGACTATTAAACACGAGACAGCCTGTTGCTGTGGTCTTTCTCTTAACCAGTCCTCCATGAGGAAAGCACCGTTTGGGGACTCGTGTTTGTTTTGGTAACAGAGCAGCCCAATCTGTCCCTTCAACCTGTCCCTCAAGTCCTCACAGCATGAGTTAGAACTGGTGGGAAAGTGTAGACAACTCCTATATTCTGAAACATAGCTTTCTCTTGAAACACCTTTTCCATTGACCAAAGAAGGTGGGAAAAACGGCAAAATGAGAATCTGCAAAGAGGCATTGGAGGGCTTATATTCGTGCCAAGCTGGCATGTTCAACATGGGTTTCTTATTTGCAGAAATAACTGGTAAGAAGGTACAAATGCTTTTAAGACTTTTATGAAAAGGAAATCACCATATAGAATTGACCTAATATTCTCTGCAGAAGATGGAGGTCAGATTTTCACAAGAAAGATGCATATAGGAAGTTCCAAAAACTATTCCTCTTTTGGATATTAGCAGTTATTACCAAAAAGGATTCTACAGTCAAGTAATTGCAATAATATCAGCCTTGTCTCACTTCTTTACTGTGTGCCAGGCTCTTATTTGATCATAGCAGTAATCCCATTAGGCCGACACATGATCATATCCATGTCAGAGTTTGGGATACTGAGATTTAGGGACGTTAGTGACTTCCAAAAGAAATAATGGAGTCATCATTCAAGCCAGGTGCATTTGATTCCAGACCCATTCTCTTAACCAAATACAACTGTTTCAGGGAAATACAGAGGTAAATAAGGTTTAAAGAATTATGTTTTAGGGCACCAGGGTCACTCCGGGTCAGTTAAGCACCTGCCTTCAGCTCAGGTCATGATCCCAGGGTCCTGGGATTGAGCCCCACATCAGGCTCCCTGCTCTGTGGGGAGCCTGCTTTTCCCTCTCCCTTTGCCTGACATTCTGCCTGCTTGTGCTCTCTCTCTCTGTGTCCAATAAACAAATATAATCTTTTAAAATATTAAAAAAACTTAAAGTTTTTTTTTGCTTTTTGTTTTATTATCATACAAATTTCAGAACTAGTAATATGCTAAGATGAATTATACATCATCAAGAGGTTTTGAAATCAGAACACTTTCTTTTTCTTGTGGCACACTGCCTCAATTTGGATTCCTGAGATAAGGACTTAGTGATACAGAGTTTATTTGGGAAGAGATCCCAGGAAGCACAAATGAAGGGATGAGGGGAAACAAATTAGGGAAAAAGACAAGTTAAGTGTGTGTATGGTCAGATCACTACAACTGGTGCTCACTATTGCTGAGAAGCCTGCACAATGACCCTCGAAATAGTTGTACTGAAGCCTAAGCAGCCTGGGCTTTTTAGCTCATGACTCTGTCTTTCATGGTCGAGATTCACTCCTGGGATTTACATCCTGGCATGGCTGGGCTGAATGTGTGCAGGCTGAGCAAACTCTCAAGGCTCCAGGTAGAGCGCTCAGGCCAAGGACAGAAAGATGGACATAGGGGTGGGTGGGAAGCTGTCAGTGTGTAAGGCAACTGTCCGCTATGGCTGTAGGCTTAATCAGAGAGGAGTAAAGGAGACATGGCTGGACATCTACATTGTCTGCTATAGTCCCTCACTGCTGTCTTTGCTTAGATCATCCCTCCCCCGTCCTGGGTGGACTCTGGTATTAACGCTTCAAGGTGGCTGTGGGCCACAGGCTCTAAGCAGAATTTAAAAATGGGAGGATTCGTGAAATCAAGTATAGTCCCCACAATTGCAGCTCTGGCTGAGGTTTTCACTGATACTTCATTACAGCAACCATATCCCCTTGTGATGATGAAGGTCAATTAACACCAGCATATTAACTTGGATTATTGACCCCTATTGGTCTACCCGCCTGAGGAAACCCAAGGGACCAGTGGTAGTAGCTTTAGGCTCAGTGGAACCCTTCTTATGTTCCCCTCATTGAAACTCACCTCCTCTTGGAGACCTAGACCTCTAATTCTGCAGTCCAAATTTTCTCTTAGAGGGGGCACAGATTCCCCCAAACAAGACACTGGGAGTAAAGTTTCAAGCAGCTGATCCCAGCCCTGAAATGTCTGTGAGCTGGTAGCTTAGCTGAGACTGTGAAAGGCTATTTTAATATTTTGTCAGTTTGTCAGCTTCTGGGAGGGATAGTGTATGGAAAGACCAGTGCACCTCATGGTCACCTTGGCTCCCTTAGTTTACGGATATGTTATACAGGATCTCATGTCAACAACTCAATATCTCTGTAAGTCCTTGGATAATGGGTCTGGTAGAGGCCCTGTAGGCGGGGAAGGGAAACAGAAGTAAACATCAACTCTGACAGGATGAATTGCTGCTTGCTCCAGGATGGAAAGGTCTGATGTCTCTAAGTGCGTGGTTTATTTTTTTGAGGGGTGTTTCATCCACCAACCTGTCTCTCAATCTTTTTTTTTTTTTTAAATATTGTATTTATTTATTTGACAGAGAGACACAGCGAGAGAGGGAACACAAGCAGGGGGAGTGAGCGAGGGAGAAGCAGGCTTCCCACCAAGCCGGGAGCCTGATGCGGGGCTCGATCCCAGAATCCTGGGATCATGACCTGAGCCGAAGGCAGACACTTAACGACTGAGCCACCCAGGTGCCCCCTGTCTCTCAATCTAACGTCCATTCCCATGTGTGCTCCCTCAGTACCGACTGGATAGATCAACCAGGCCCTGCAGCTCTTTTGGTGGATAGGCCATTTTTCTCTGGCATGAACTTTACTCTCCCATTCAGGATACCATAAGACTTTGCCCTAGTTATTGGTCTAGAAGCAAAGAGGGAAGGAACAATGATAAGGACACTATCACCTCATGAGGCATCTGTGTCGAGTAAGGAACTTTGTGTGGTTCCAGGCAATGGGAGGTAGCTTTTCTCTGTTAGTGTGGAGCTTTGCACCCAATGCCCCCACCCCAGGTCTTAGAGTCCAACTCATTCCCTATCAGAGCCCAATTTTTAACATGGAAGACCTGGGACTGTGTTTCAGTCTCCTTTGTATGTCTATCACCCTTATATCAAACACTAGGCTGGATATCCAACACAGCTTGCCCTACAGATATAGGAGGTCAGGACACCTTTAAATATTTTCCAGGAGGATCTCTGGCTTTCACATTGTGCCACAATGAATTGATGCTTGGTTGACCCAAAGATTTTATTCTCTCTCTCCAGTTCACCATCCCACCATCCTTGTCCTTACTATTGCCCTCATATCTTTCAAGTGCTTCAGAGAGTAATTAAGCCAGTGCTTGCTCTTCCAACCATCACAGAGAGTGTTTTAGTAATTGTGATGCTCCTGGCTGTCAGGAGTCAACTGCAGGAGTGCCTACCACTAGCAGGGCCATTCTGTCTGCCCTCTGACTGGAGTGAGCCAATGGCAGGCTCCATCCTGGTGCCACTCCCAGAATCACTTGCCTTAGATTGTTTTTTCCCCAAAGGAGAACATGAGACAAGCATTGAGGTACAGGTAGTATCTGGGAGGTGATCCCAGGAATCTCAAGTGAGGAAGTGGAGAAAGTAATACAGAGAAGGGAGAAAAGCCTATAAAGTGTGTATTATGTTACTACTTCTGGTTATTTTTGTAAGTAACTGGGACTTGATCCTGCTACAGACCCTCTGAGCAACCAGACAGGACTATCCTATGACAGATGCAGAAGGTGGAGTATTTCTCAACTGACCTCTGTCCCATTAGGTTGAGGGTAAAATCCTCAACACTTCAGAGGAGTCCTCTGGTGGAGCTAGCAAGCTAGGCAAATCCCTCAGGCAAAGAGGCAGAGAGACACGGCTGCTTGGGATGTGCGTGGGAACCAGCCACCACAGCTGTGGGGTGAACTCAGCAGCGGGCCAATAGGCTTTCAAGGTGGGCATCGACAGCATCTGCTACACGGTCCTATCATCATGTAGCAGAAGTCTGGCTGGGAAACACATCTCTGGATTATTTACCCCATTCATTTCCATTGCTTCCCATAGCCCATAGGATTATATTGCAACTCAATGGCATGGCTTACAAAACCCTCCATGCTCTGGCTCTGTCTGCTTTTCTATCTTGAAAGAAATTCCTCTCTTCACCACTGTCTTTATCTTTCTTCATTCTCTCCTTTTTGGATTCCTTCCAAAGACCTGAAATCTTCTTTGATATTATCTAGAATTGTTTTTCCTTTATTCGTAAGCCCTGACACTAGCTAGCCACCAAGCTCTGCCCCCTCCAGGCTCACCAAATCATTCTTATGCCACATCATTGCATATTTACAAAGCAAAATAGCACAGCGATTGTGAGTAGACTCTGAGATTGCTCATTCAGTAAATAGTATCTTTAAGATTCTGTTTATTTATCTGTCAAAAGGGAGTAGTTATTATTGCTGTGAGAATTAATTGAAAGACTATGAAAAGAGCCCAGCACAATGCTTGACACATACCAAGTATTTAAGAAATTGGAACAACATTTGTGTATACATTGGGAATGATTTTGGGGAACACTTTCTAACATTGCTTTCCCCCAGCCACCTTGTTTTACAGGGCCTCCTCCTTGGTCTAAGAATAGGAATCAAGAGGGGAATCAAGGATAGGAATCAAGAATAGGAATCAAGAGAAAAATAGGGAAGCTAATAATGTGTAGGGGTGGATGCAGCATTCACCCCTTTAGACAGAGGATAAGAAACACAAAATAAGGAAGTAGTTGGTCAGCTTTGAGTCTCCAGTCCAACTTTCTTGAGTCTCCCCTTGTTGTGAAATCAGCCTACTTGAAAGAGAAAAGGAATGTCTCTATTCTAAAAGTTCTCCTACATATGAAAAGCAAAGTGGGGAGGTCTGATTACAAAGTCTTAACTCTAAGTCTTAGGTCGAGAGAACTCAGAATGTGATTTATGTCAAGTTCCCACTAAACGGAAAGAAAAAGAACTTCTTGCTACAAAAGAGGAATGGTGGGTAAAAGAAGAGTGTAGCTCAAATATCTGACTTCTCCTCTCAGGATAAAACTCTGGGTTGAAAAGAGGAATCAAAAAAGAATAAAAGTCACAGAGAAGTAGAGAGGAAAGCTAACATGCATGGGTGTGTGTGTGTGTGGTATCCTGTGCCTAGCTTCCCAAGGAAAACTTTAGAAAGGAGTTCTCTTTCTCAGCTTACCAGGTATGGGAGTGATCCAAATCCTCCCCACCCCGTACCCCACAATGTACCTGGCAGTGCCAAGGGGGAATGAAGGGGCTATCTAATGATCTGGTGATGTCAGAGGCTAGAAAAATGGGTCACACTTATTGAACATTTTTTTTTTCCAAACAGAATTCTTGCCTTTTATCATCCTTGTATCCTTGTGAGAGATAACAAACATTTTGACATAAAGTGGGCATGTGACTTGTACAGAATTTTCTAGATAAACCAGAGCGTGAAAGCCAGGTCTAAATTCTACATTGTGACCAGTAATTAACATTTGACCATCTTGTCTTCATTAATGAGGTGTCTTGGAGATATCAGGTCACCCTCTTTGAGACTTGTAATTACTAGAGAATGAGCTCAGCATGTTCAGGAAAGGGAAGTGACCACATGAGGATCTGGCTCTTCTGGTATCTTTGCATTCAACTGTCAACTTTTGGATTGCTGTCTTTCACATCCTTCAACAGCTTCTGGATTTCCACAGTAGATTCATCTGTCTTCAACCTGAACATCTTTAAGGGGCCATTATTTTGTTTTAGAGTTTCAAAGAGCATCATTATTTCACTCTGCCCCAAGACATTCTGGCCCAGATCCAGAGTTTCCAGCTTCTGATTGCTGAGGAGAGCTGATGCACAATCCTGCCAACAGACAGGAGGGCTGGAACAGTCCCAGAACCCCAGATATGATTTTATGCACCTCTAAATGCATTACTTCAATCTTCCTGACCACCCACAAGATAGATAATGTTTTTTCTTAGCCCCATGTTATAGATGAAGAAACCAAGGCATAGTGAAGTGAAGTAACTTGCCTAAAATCACAAAGCTAGTAATTGGCTGGACTGGGACTCAACCTCAGGCCATCTGGCAAGACAGCCTATGCTTTTAGGCTCTTTGTCACATGGCCATGTAAGGGCTCCAGATATCCACAGCACCTGTGGAAGCCAAGGAGGGACCATGTCAGCAGCAGTTGATGACTGGCGTCCCTGAGAATTGACTCTGTGCCTTGCTAGAACCAAGGAAACAGACTGTTTGTCACTCCATGGACGAGCCTTTGCCAGTGGAGATGGAGGCAAGTTGGACTCAGTGGGGAAGATTAGGATTAATTCATTATGAAATCTACACCTCCCCACAAAGGGAGAGAATGCTCCCTGTTGTCTTCCTATGAAAGGGGAGATGGAAGGATGGGAAGATGTTTGAAGACAGGCTAAAACAAAGAAGTGTGAACTTTGGATAACTAAGTGTTTACTCTAAAGGAATGAAGGTCACTTAAGACAGACTTTAAATAGGAACAAGCTAAGTTACCTTTCACAGACAATTTTAAGTGCACTTCTCCCTCCTCCCATCCTGTGCCATCACCAAGGGGTGAAGTGAGATCAGTATGGAAAACACAAGAGCTAGGTTTTATTTGTGTGGCACACCTGTATCGCTCACAGCATGCCAATATTGACTCCTCTTCCCCTATGCTTCCATTTCATCATTGCTAAACAGCCAGCCCCCTAAAGGCAGAGAGCATGACTTGTTTTTCATTACTGACACAGAACATAACATCTGGTGCACAGAGGGACTCACTAGCGCCTCTTGAACGAATGAATGAATGAACAGATGAATTAACAAATGAATTGCTTATAGCCTTTGCCTCTTTCATGCACAAAAAGTTACTTTAATCAACTTCTTAGTCATCTGCCATCACCATGGATTGTCTTCATTCACTAAAGACCTAGTTTTTTGTTATGTGGCAACGGCTTTAGCAGGGAGTCTCTTTGAGAGTGGGTGGTTGTTCATTTTTCACAGTCACTTGCATTATGGGGGATGGCTTAGGAAATTATTCCCTTATATCAGAGCCTAGCTTTTTATAATATTTTGCCACTATCAATAAATGCTACAATAGACATTTTTGTGTATTTTCACTTATCAGCTAGATTTATTTCTTTGGGAATAGGCTGTTAGGAGTGGATTGTATTTTATAGAGAGCTAAGGTAATGCTGTGAAAAAGTATAGACTTTGTTATCAAATAGAATCCTACCCCTTTCACTAGTAATTGGCATGGCCCAAGCAATTGGTTTGACTTATTGACCTTTAGTTTGTGTACATGCAAAAAGGAAAGATACGACAATGTCATAGGTTTGCCAAAATGATTAAATGAGATATTCCAAAACCTACCACCTAATAAATACTCAGTAAGTGCTTATCATTTCTGAAATATTCTTCCATATTGCTTTCCAAGGCCTTATGGTACTACCAGTTCTAGGTATTACTCAAATTTCCTATCATACAGTCATACAGTCATTAAAAAACAAAGGTATTATATAAATATACATAAATATTATTAGTACCACCCAGAATATACTTTAAAAGATGTCTACAAATGAATTAGAAGAAGATAACCCAAATAAATAACCCAAAAGAAAAAACGGACAAAGAATGTGAATAGGTAATTCAGAAATTGAGAAGCTGAATGGCCAAGAAACATAAGATGGTTAACTTCCCTTATTTTCAGATGAATGACAATCAAATCAATGATACACTACTTCACCCCCAATGGACTGGCAAGATCAGAAACTTTGGCAATGCTTAAATAACTCCATGGTCTTAGACGGCTCATAAACTGCTGGTAAAAGTGCAAATGGCCTCAGTGATTTGAAAAAATATTTTTGCAATATTGAGAAAAGCTGAAGATGTGTTTATTCTCTAACCAGAAATTCAACCTCTGGGGTTAAACCCCAGAAAAACTCTCAGCTGTGCATACCAGGAGACACATCCCCATACTTTCACTGAAACAATTTTTGTGATATTGAAAGACTGCAAACAACCTAAATATCCGTCAATAGGGGGATGGATAAGTACGTTTTAGAGAAATGAATCTTAAGCAATGGAATACTATCTAGCAGTTAAAACAAGTGAGCTAAATCTATGTGCATCAACATAGATAAATTTAAGGGGTTTTATGTAGAAAATGCAGTCTCGGGGCACCTGGGTGGTTCAGTTAGTTAAGCATCTGATTCTTGGTTTCAGCTCAGGTCATGATCTCACAGTTGTGAAATGGAGGCTTACCCCTTGCTCCAGGCTCAGGACAGAGTGTGCTGGAGATTCTTTCCCTCTCCCTCTCTCTCTCCCATAGCCCCTCTCCCCACTTGTACTCTCACTCTCTCTCTCAAATAAATAAAATCTTTAAAAAACAACAACAACAACAAAAAAAACCCAAAAAAGGGTTTTATAATAGATAAAATTGAAATTTTGTTCCAGTTTGAAAGAATTCTCACTTTTCAAAAATTGTGAGACTTTTCATGACAGCAAACATATTAATATCTTTTATTTTTGAAACTTAATGCCCATTAAGAAATACTTATCCTATCCAGAAACACTGCAAATATTTTTGCAAGTTTTTGTACCCTTTAAAAAAACAAGTCAAAATGATACATATGCTGAATTTAAAAGTCATACAACTCAAAAAGCTAGTCATGAAAACGGCAGGCCCTACCCATTCTCTCCTTGCCCTTCATGTCCAGATTCCTAAAGCAATAACCACAGAAAACTGTTTTAGTTATTTCCTCTGATATTTACCTTCATTCTTCAAGTAATGTGCCTTTTCCCTTGAGTTTTTAATTTAAATTGACATCTTATATTGACATGGAAGATAAGGATATACCCATCCGTATTTTATATCCATCCCACTCACCCCTACACATGTGTGGGTGTGCATGTGGACACACACACACACAGAAGCACATATGCACGCATACAGACCCTTTTCCAAACTCCCAGTGATGTTACATCAATGCTCATATTTTATATTATAATGGTTATGTAGGTATAGTTCTCGGCCTACTCTCATAGCAAATGATTTCATTTCCTCCTTCAACTTTTTGATTTTATTATGAATACTTGACTCATTTTTCATTTGCTGAGAATTTCATGTTGGAAATAAGTTCTCTCAGGATTTGAAGGCATTCCTTCTAGATTCCATATGGTTCTTGAGAAGTCGTGTCATTCTGATTTCCTTTGCTTGTAACTCATTTTTTCATCTCTGGCAGATTTCACTATTTTCTCTTTATTTCCATGTTCTGAAATCTCTGATGTCCCTTAGTGCTGGTTTGTATCCATTTGTTGTATTTCATGTCTCTGTTCTCACTTTCTGCAACTCCTATTAGTCATTTGTTGGACCTCTTTGTTACATCTTATAATTTTCTGTCATCATTTTCTTTTCGTTGTTTCTCTCTCTCTCTCTTTCTCTTTTTTCTTTTGGTTTTACTTTCTCTTCCAGTCCTCATCTCTTTGTTTTTTTATGGTTCCTTTGCAGGGATTTTCTCAATATTAATCTTTCAATCTTCTTGGAGTCTAAAAAATTTTCTTCTAACATAGACTTAGCTTCCAAGAGATTTTTCTTATTCTTTAATTATTTCTCTTCTTTTAAAAAATAATTATTCTGACTTATTTTGTGGAAGCAAAATCTCTCATTTCCCATATTAATAGTAAGTTTTTGAAGTCTTTTTCTGGCCCCATCTGTGTCTCTTTTTCCTTTGAGCTCTCTTTTTGATTACTTATGCATATGTTTTGGTCTCTATTTTTCAATTTTGAGGCTTTTCTTGGATGTTTAGTGATCCTTGGTTATTCATTTATATTTCAGAGTAAGATACAAGGCATTTTAGTCTGGAAGCTCCTTGTATGTTGATTGGGCTCAACTGGTGGGGTTCATCATTGGTTAAGGGGGTGAACCTGGTTTGAAAGACTCCAAATTGCCAATATGTGTATGTCTTGTTTCTTGGGAAGATCAGTTTTCCTAGAGCAGATTTTTCCTATCTCTTGCCTAGAAGATAGAGCCTCATTGTTATTACTCAAGAAGTCATTGGAAGAATGAGCTGGAGCTTTCACCGCTGTAGACTTTAATCCACCTGTTTTCAGCATGTGCCTTATTTTGCTCTCAGCTGTGATTTGTCCTCAATACTCTCTGGGCACATTTCTAGTCTTCTGCCAAGGTTGAGGATGTTAGCCGTGTTGTTGAGAAAGGAAACTGGGCTTTGATATGCTTCTTGTAAAAATGTGAATCTATCCTCCTGTGTTAAACCTCATGCTGTGTCCTTGCCTTCAGAGATAGGGTTTGTCTTTAATTCCTGAACCTCTCTGAAGCAGGAATCAGCTTGCCTCTTGTTGGCTTACCTCTCTCCCCACCCTGCAGCCATTTTAAAGATCAAAAAGCCCTTAAAAATTTCAACATGTGCTGACAAGGGAAGATCTCAGTTTATTCTGAAATACAAAAAGCAAATTTGATTTTTGTAATCTTATTTCTCCATATATAAATATATATATGTATATATATATATTTGCACATACATATTACATATATATGATGTTATATAACATATATAATGTATGTATTTGTGTGTATGTTTAATAGACAAAGAAAGAACCATGGAATAATACATACCAATCTTTTTTTTTTAAGATTTTATTTATTTATTTGTGTGTGTGTGTGAGAGAGAGAGAGAGAGAGAAAGAGAAAGAGAGAAAGAGAAAGAAAGCACAAGCAGAGGGAGCAGCAGAGGGAGAAGCAGGCTCCCTGCTGAGCAAGGAGTCCAATGCAGGACTCGCTCCCAAGACCCCAGGATCATGATCTGAGCCGAAGACAGATGCTTGACTGACTGAGCCACCCCGGCATCCCAATATATACCAATCTTAACAGTTGTTAATTCTGAGAACTGGATTGAGTGGGGTATGACTTTCATTATTTTTTTAATATTGTTTTTAAACAGGCATATCTAAATGTTATAATAATTGTTATTATTATGGGTATAGGTTTAATAGTTATTTCTAAGTGATAAAAGCAGGCTATAAAATAGTATGTGCAATACACATATATATTTTATTATATACATATGAACATACAGCAGGAAAAGGAGAGTGGAGATGGGTAGAGAGAATGGAGAGTGGTTAAAATAATAATCCTAAAAATGTATGAAGAGTGGCTACTTCTGGATAATGAGGTTAAATTTTTTTTTAATGATTCTCCATGTTTTTATAAGTTTTCTTTATTTGTTCATTTTGCCACTCATTCCCTCATTTATTGCACATATACTTTGTGGTGGAGATAGTCAACAAACAAATCAAACATGATGATTTTAGATAAGGATAAATGATATTAAAAACCAATCTAAGTAATGGGAGAGAGGATGGTGGGACTGTGGGAATTCTTCTAGCTGATCCGGAAGGCTTCTCTGAAAAGGTGAGAATAAGTGTTGAGGAGTATGAAGCCAAGAAAAAATTTCAGGGAAAGGTGTTCCTGATAGAGGGAATAGCAAGATGGGAATGGATTTGGCATGTATGAGGAATAGAAAGAATGCCAGTGTAGCTAGGATATAATGAATAAGGAGAAAGTGGTAAGGTATGAGTTTAGCAAGATAGCCAAAAACTAGATCATGTAGATTTTAGATTCTATTCTACATGCAATGGGGAGTACTGGAGGGGGCTGGGGAATGATATTATCTAATTTATACTTTTAGAATATCATCTGTCTACTAACTGGAGAATGGACTGTGACCAGAGGGGTGAGCTTGGGATAAATTAGAAGCAGAGGGACCAGTTAAAAGACTGCTTCGGTAGTCCAGGACAGAGAAGATGGAGGTGTGAACTGAGGTGGTAGTGGTGGAGGTGAAGAGTAGTGGCTAGAATCCAGGTATATTTCAGAAGTGGAGTTGACAGTACCTGCTTGGATAGGGTTATGGTTTGTGAGGATGGTGAGTAATGAGGGAAACTGGATAATAGAAGATTATGCCTCCATTCTCAGTCTGAGCAGCTGGACATTGGTGAAGTAGAAAGTCTAAGGCAGAAGCAGATTTGGGGAAGAAAACCAAAAATTCTCTTTGGACATATTTCTTGCAAAAATCCCACTAGACATCCAAGTAAAGAAGTTCAGTATGCAATTGGGTATATCTACCTGAAGTTCAGAGGAGAAGTCATGTCTCAGCACAAGATTTTATTTAAAGCCATGTGTCTGGATTAGATTCCATAGAAAAAGGAAGGGCAAGGACAAGACTCTGAAGTCTACCAACATCTAGACATACAAAGGAAGTTGAGAAGGCGGCTACCAATGAGGAAGGAGAAAAATTAGGTGAGCAGCATCATGATAGCTGTTAAAAAAAAAAAAAGAATATGTGAAAAATAGTACCTAAACAATGTTTGCTCTTAGTATGTTTAAAGGCTATGTAGTAAATGCTAACGCAGAATTTTTTGATAACATTTTTAAAATCAAGGAAACAACAGAGTAATGAAAGTGAGTTAGTAGTCTAGTAATAGGAAGCTGAATTTGAATGCCATGCTTTCTTGTTTATCCTGCATCCTCTAAGTATTTCATCTCTTGTACCTAAAATTAACTTCTCTGTAAAACTGAAGATAATCTACTCTGTGGCTATGTGGATGAACTAATGATTGGCAGATAAATGGAGAATTGCTATTATCCTTTGGGCTGCCTTTTGATAGGCAGAAAAACAGCTGCAGAGTGTACAGTAGGGCACACACATCACCTCTGTTGTAGAAGGCTCTGTGCATCTTGGAGATATTGCTGATGATTTTTTGTCTGTAATACATCCTGGACCAGAATATCACAACACCAAACTTCTTTAATTCTCAATTACTTATGCCACAATTTATTCTCTTGAGGAGCATAGGACCCAAGAGGAAGTGATCCAGACTTCAGCTAAATCTGTTAAGATACTCAGAGCAACATTCTTCCTACTCATCCATGAATCAAACGGCAGCCATTTTTTAGTTTTATTTATGTACTTTGCTTTAACATGGTAATGTCTTCCACAAAAGTCAGAAAACTTAATCCTTTTTATTTAATTCATGTAATTATGTAGCTTAGTAAGGATGGGCAAAATATTCTTAGGGTTCCAAGAAATACCTTCCATGAAAGACAACACTACAGCGTGGTGGTGCTCATCAGGCATGCTGAGGCACACTGGTCCATCACAATCCTGTTGGTGGCTTGTAACCAAATTTTGATCAGGGCACAAGCAGCTATTGTTTTTGCCCTGATTAATGATGTTGAAATGCACACCTAAGAGGTAAAGGAATAGCAAACTCTGGAATATGATCCAACCTTAAAAAGAAAGGAAATCCTATTAGATGCTACAACATGAATGAATCTTAAGGAGTGCTAAGTGAAACAAATCAGCCAAATGTTAGAGAAATAGTTCACATTTACTACAACATACATGAGCTTTAATCATGTTTTTCAGGCAGCCCTGCTGGAGCACTGAACAAGTTCAACAAGGGTGCCAAGACTACTCATAGGAGAAAAGACAGTCTCCTCAACAAATGATGTTGAAAAAAATGGATATCTACACGCAAAAGAGTGAAATTGGACCCTTACCTTAGAGCATAAACAAACGAACAAAAAACAACAACAAAACTCAAAAGAGATAAAAAACCTAAATTAAGACCTGAAATTATAAAATTCCTGGAAGAAAACAGGGAAAAAACTTCATGACCCTGAATTTGGCAACTATTTCTGGATATGACACCAAAAACATGGGCAATGAAAATAAAACTAGACAAATGGGACATCAAACTTAAAAACTCCTGAGCATCAAAGGACACAATCAATGTAATGAAAAGGCAGCCTCCAGAATGATAGAAGTTATTTGCAAATCATATATCTGTTAAGGAGTTAATGTCTAGAATATATGAAGAACTCCTACAAAATAATAACAACAAAAATAACAACAAATAAACCAATTAAAAAATGAACAAAGGACTTGATAGACATTCCTCCTAAGATGATATATAAGTGACCCACCTGCATGTGAAAAGATGCTCAAACATCACTCCTCATCAGGAAAATGCAAATGAAAAGCAAATGAAATACCACTTCACATCATTAGGATGGTTACTATTAAAAAAATTTAAAAAAGAAAATAAAAAATACAGGTGAGTATGTGGAGAAACTAGAACCCTTTTGCACTGTTAAAGGGAATGTGAAATGGTGCAGCCACTACGGAAAACAGTAGGGCAGTTCCTCAAAAATTTCAACATAAAATCACCATATGACCCAGCAATTCTGCTTTTGGGCATATACCTAGAAGACTTGAAAGAAGGATCTTGAAGAGGTGTTTGCAATCTTTGCATTATTCATAGCAGTCCAGCAGTGGAAGCAACCCTCATGTCCACTGGTGGATGACTGGGTAAACAGAATGTGATCCTACATATGTACAATGGAATATGAATCCTTAAAAAGAAAGAAAATCCTGTCACATGCTACAACATGAATGAAGTTTAAGGACATCATGCTAAGTGAAATAAATGCATATACTGTATAATTCCACTTATGTGAGGTATTGAACGTAGGCAAATGTACAGAAACAGAGATAGAATGTTGGTTATTAGGGGATGAGGGGATGTGCAAATGGGGAGTTATTTCATAGGTATGAGTTTACTTTTACACGATGATAAAGTTCTGGAGATCTCTTGCACAGCAATGTGAATAAACTTAACATTATAGTGAACTTGTATGTGTATATATAGCTATGTATTTCTCTACAGTTTCATGGAAGACTTACAGAAATGTGCTGTAATCTCCTGAAGTTTGCAAACCAGTGACGTGAAATGCTAAGCGGTAAAATTCTCACTTCTTACACCACCACTTGTAGCTGTGTTGTTTTGGGGAAAGAAATTCAATTGACCTTGGCCTCAGGTATTTCTTCTGTAAGATGGGGATATTATTTCCATATGATATACAACTTTACTTAGTAAGGAAAAAATTGTCAAACCTCTGCATTGGTTGGTTTCCTTGAAAAGAAGAATTTCCTGATGGCGAGGTAGAGTTGGGCCATACTACTCTGTTCTGTATCCTGAAATTTACTTTCTGCCTCAAGTTTCAACTCACCACCACCCTTGCCTTTAAAGCAGTGCTTCCTCTCCAACCCGTCAGGTTCATGTGGATACTCCCCTAGAGTTCCTGAAGCATTGCCGAGGCAGGCAGAACTTTCAAGTAAGCCTTTATTGACAGTAGGGGGTGACATGAGGGAAATAAATACAGATGAATCTATGGGTCAAAATGATCTGGCTTATATAGTAAACCTATCTCTGGTTTGAGGATATGCCCCTTTTTGTGGAATGAGGAAGAAAGACAGATCCTGGATTGTGGCTTTACTTTCCAGCTCCCAATCTGAGGACATATGGCAGAGGCCACCTTGCTATCCAATCGTTCAGGAATTCAGTCCTTGATATTTAGATTGAATTAGGAGCTTGTCCACAATAGGATTAGCTTGGGGGGGGGTTGGAGGGATGACAGCAGAAACCTTGTTCTAGAAACCTCTTTTTCATAATTAAACTAACCAGAATCAAAGTTTTAAGCAGATACCAGTAACTGGATTAATGAAACCCAAACTATTACTAAAATTCAATAGTCAAATTAACTCATGAAATTCATTTATTGATTTAATATCTCCCCATAGAGTAAGGGAATTCGCACTTGGTCAAATGTTTTTTGAACATATTAGGCACTGTTCCATGTCTCCTGCATCTGATGTGAAACCAGCATGTTTATAGTCACCACCACTGAGAAAATCATAAGATAAAGAAAATAGGAGAACAACTTCTACATTTGACATTCACTTGTTTGTAGTGCATTCTACTTTGCCATTCCCAGATACCTTCTGGCTTTCCAAAGGAAAGCAGTGAATGAGGGGAGCAGTATTATTAAGCCAATGAGAGCACTTAAGGTAACTTCATCTTCCTTTTTTATTTAGGGAACATTTTAAATTTATTAGTCTCTTTCTTGCTAGGGATAACCAGGAATTGATTGCCATAAGTGTATGGTCAATAGGTAGAATTTCTCCAAGTTGTACTCTTCCATTTGATTTTGAAAGAGAACACAGATATTGTGTTAAAAAGCCAATTTTATAACCTTAAATTCTCATGAATAGATGCTAAATAATAGTTCATCTTTTATGAACATTAGATCTTAAAAGAATTACATTTTTTAAATATTTCATATACTATTTTTAAAAATTTTTATTTATTTATTTTTAATTTTTTTTATTTTTATTTTTAATTTTTTTAATTTATTTTCAGTGTAACAGTATTCATTGTTTTTGCACCAC